>NC_136947.1:3944422-4042402 GCF_949987615.1 Pollachius pollachius | reverse complement strand
GAGAGAGAGAAAGACAGAGAGAGACAGAGAGAGACAGAGAGAGAGGGAGGTCAAAGTCATACAAGACCATGGTCAAATTTGAGCACAAAAGAGCCTCTTCTTCCAATGCGTTCACATAACATCAATACACACACACGCACACATACGCAGACACACACGCACACACACACACACACACACACACACACACACCCACACACACACATAGAAAGACATACACACTCACACACACACACTTACACTTACAGACATTCACACAAACATATACCCCCCCCACACACACACACACATATATGTACACTAAATGGACAAGCATACACTAAATACATGCAAAGAAACACACACAATTGCACCCACAGTAACACACTCACACACACAAACACACACAAACACAGTCACACCCACTCAAACACAGACACACACCAGCGGCGAATGCCAAACAAACCAAAAGCACTGGACCGAAGAAGCCCGGTGCTTATTGAAGCTGAACTATGCGTTTCTTGGAGTCCATATAGGAACACCCATACAGATGCATAAATACACACACCAGGTATCCAGCTTGCAGCTTATGTGCCGCACAACCCTGCACTCAGTTGAATCAGCAAGGAGAACCTCAAGGGCGTCAGCATGAATAGTAGTCGGAGCAGGGGATGACACGCTCGGCACCATGTCTGTTCGCCGAGACATGTTTTAGCTCTCGCCGTGCATTCACCCCGTACCATCGAAATTATGCACCAGTATGTCGTCATGCTGCTGGCGTATATGTTTGTGTGTGTGATGGGGACTGTGTGTGTGTGTGTGTGTGTGTTTACTGTGTGTCTGTGTGTGTTTACTGTGTGTACTGAGTGTGCGTTTACTGTGTGCGTGTGTGTGTGTGTTGTGTATGTGTGTGTGTGTGTACTGTGTGTGTGTGTATGTGTTTGTCTGTGTTTACTGTGTGTGTTTGTTTGTTTGTGTGTGTGTGTATGTTTGTATGTGTGTGTTTATGTACTGTGTGTTTGTGTGTGTGTGTGTGTGTGTACTGTGTATGTGTGTGTGTGTGTTTACCATGTGTACCGTTTGTTTGTGTGTGTGTGCGTGTGTGTGTGCGTGTGCGTGTGCGCGTGTGTGTGTGTGTGTGTGTGTGTGTGAGAGAACGTGCACGCGTTCTGCGCACACCCCCATGCATTTCATGCATGGGGGTGCATCCTACGAAGATCCGTAAGTCTGCGTGCGACGCCGGCAGTAATGAGTGGCACAGAGAGACGAGCTCTGGCCCCCTTTTGTGTCAGCAGCTCTTTCAGTGCTGCCAAACGCAGGCGTATAGGAAGACGGCAACATATAGGGACGGCATACAGCCCTCCCCCACACACACCCCGCCCCGTTGCCATACGTTCCCGCAGTTCCCGCCACACCAACCCTTATCTAATTGCCGAAGACGGATGGCGGCGAGGCTCAGCGGAGAGTTGTTTCTCTTTTTGAGGCTAACATAAGTGAATCACTAAATGATGAACAGGGGGGAGGCGGAGGGCTGGTGTATCTACGTACCTACGGTGAGCGTCTCCCCCCCGACTCCCCCCCCCATGAGCAGCAGGGTGGGTTTCATCAGCCTTCGGACCCCGGGTGTCCCACCTTGAAGTTCAGACCGCCGCCAGGCCGTGACCGAGGGAATATCGTTTCCCGCTCAATTAGTCCTCCGCGTGTGTTTGTGTGTGTGTGTGTGTGTGTGTGTGTGTGTGTGTGTGCGTGTGTGTGTGTGTGTGTGTGTGTGTGTGTGGGTGTGTGTGTGTGTGTGTGGGTGTGAGTGTGTGTGTGTGTGTGTGTGTGTGTGGGTGGGTGGGTGTGAGTGTGTGTGGGTGGATTACGACGACTTGCAGCAGCCTTACTGGGGGTTCAAACGTCCCCCCCGGCGTCTGAAAAATGCACCGCCTGCGGGTGGCGGTGGTGGTGGGGGTCGCGGCAGGGTCGCTGGCAGAGGGAGGAGGGGCGAAGGTGGCGGGGGGGAGTTCCGGCGTGACACTTCTTCTGATGTATCTGCCAACACGTACACACGCACGCCTGTGAGCATGCAGGCATGAGGGCGTGCGCGCGCACACACGTCAGACCCACACACGTCTCACACACACACACGTCACACACATACACACACATATGTCACACACACATACACACACGTATGTCACACACACACACACACACACACAGTCACATATGTCGCACCCACATACATCCACACACATATGTCACACACACGCACGCACGCACGCAGTCACACACACAGACACATGTGTCACACCCACACACACAGACACATGTGTCACACCCACACACACACACACACACACACACACACACACACACACACACACACACACACACACACACACACACACACACACACACAGGGGGCTTGGCTACAGGAACACTGCACTGGTCACAGGTCCTTGCTGGCTGAGGATTCTTCCCCTCTCACCGGTGAGATGAAAAACAATGAAACAACGGAGGGGGGACTGAGGTGAGCACACATTGCCCCCTAGTGGATGAGGGCTCCGACAACCACAGATCTCCGAGGTTGAACGGTTGACTTTGAAGCAGTAGCAAACCTGCTGCTTAGTACAAGGAAAGGAAAAACACCAACTGCTAGCTAGCCCTTCCAGTGACACTTGCACAGAAGTGGATCATTTGCATATGACTCAAATTAAGATTCTCTATTAGCACCAATTATACAGGTATAATTGGTGGTCCACTGTCAGTGCCAAGTGAATATTTTAAGCCAAACATAACAGCTTATGAATCATGGTACAAAAGGAGCCGCAGATCTTTCCTCAGGAGTTGCGATGCAAACAAAACAGACTTGGTAGAAACTTAAAAGCCGCTTATACTTCAAAACCAGAGAGAGCAAACAAATGAAAGAAACTAATCAAATAAATAAAGACGCATTGGGAAGACTAAAGGATTTACTCCTTCTGTGCACGCTGGAGAACGTGCAGCTGTTCAGGTTTCGTGCCAACAACATGACGGTATTGACTGGCTTCCAGAAATGTCTCGGCACGAGGCGATCACCCAGCGAGGGAGACGGGGAGACGTGGACGACGGGAGCATTGTAAAAGCTTCTGATTACGGTTTTGCTAACTTGCAGTTGCACAAAATTGACCCTGATTATAAAGTTTTTCAGGATGAAATGAAGAAGAAGAAGAAGAAGAAGAAAGGCGTAAAGTTTTAACTGGGAAGATGGTGCCATATGTTACGCATACTGTCGTCTTTCTTTTATCGCAAAAGAGTAAAGTAAACCATAATGCGATACTGTATTTTTCTAAGGACGTTATTCCAAACAAAAATAAAGACGGACGCAAATGTAAATTAATTGTTGACAAAAAAACTAAAAGCTAAAACAAAAAACAGAGAACGTGGCAGAGCAAGGACGTTTCTTTAGACGAATCAAATGACTAAGATCATTTAGAATAAAAATATTATCACTCCATTATCCCGAACTCCCACGTTATATACACAGCACTAAGCGACTGCGTGCCAATCATGCCTTTTATTGGGACAACAGAAAATGAAACGCGTTTCCCCGCGCACATGTCAGCTTTTGTTTGCAAAGCAGCAACAGAGGCACGAGTGGAAATTGCTGAATGCTGAACCGCTTGTCACATGTAATTAGAGGGAAGAAAGAAATGGGCTCAACATTACACAGGCCCCTCAAAGCCACCTGTTTGGTTCGCCAAGTCACATTCCTGGCCCGCAAAACAACGGGCGGAATCACAAGTGACAGTTGTCATGATCCCCTGGAAACTCTCAGATCAACCGATAATTGGGTGCTTCTTCACAAGCCGCCACAGCCCTGGCAACATCACACGTAATTGCTCCGTGTCTCATGCCCAAGGAATCATTAATCATTGGGTGTCTGGGGCTTGGATGTCCCCCCCCCCCCCCCCCCCTTCTGCTGATGAGTTCCCGCTCTCATCACCAGTTCAAGAGCATTTCCTGTTTCCCAAACTGGAAGTGACAGAAGGACCGAGGCGGCGATGGCGGCGGTGCTGGTGCTGGTGGTTGCCAGGCTGTGTAAACTACACTGCAACGTTGTCCAAAGTCTCTCCCTTTACCTCCACCATCCCCCACCCAGAAACAGGCCCTTTGGCGGGCAGCGACTCGGACCGAACTACGGATAGTATACAGCAAAAAACATTTTTTTTGGTGAGGTTCTTCATTACAGCGGGTGCAATTGAATAAAAATAGGGCTCTTCAGAGGTCCCCGGGCTCAACGACTGTTTGTGTAATGTGGCATGAATGATACAAATTGCTGTAGACTCTGCCACTGCACTATTATCCTCTCTGTATTCGGGCCTGCGCTCCTCGTCCTCAGTGAAAAGTCCTCGAAAAGATATTGTCTAGACGGGAGGGAATGCGGGCCTTTCTCCCTATTCATCCTCGACGAGAGCGCCGGCCTCGAAGCTCTCTCTTCAGAGGTCAGCCGCTGATCACCGGCCACCGGGCTCCTCTTTGTGGCTTTGTTTCCTGCGCTCCGATAGGTACAGCTGAAGGGAGGGGGTGAGGGGGGGCGGGCTAATTGACACTGAAAAATCCTCGCTTTGCTATTTCACATGAAAATAAGAGCAATGTAAGCAAGCAAAGAGTGGCGCGGTCGGGCAAAGAACAGGGAAAACAAAGGGCGGTTGGGAGGCGACACTGTAACAGCTGGGAACCGCAGTCACAGTTGGTCTACGGTATGACATCATCAGCCACAGCACAACCCCCCCCCCCCCCCCCCCCCGCTCCGTGTTCTCCATGACAACCACTTAGAGCCAGTGTCAAAACACGTGGTGGATGATGACTTAGAGTAGCAAACTAGCCTTTAAACCAACAACCTATAGCTGATTGTTTCCTGCGTTTTGCCTACATGTCTACAGAAGTCCAGACTGTAATAGCATCGAATGAAGGAAACATTACAATCTTACATTAACATTTTATCGTAAGACACCAAGTAAACATGGTACCATGCAAAGATCAGCTGGGTTCAATGACCGCAGGCTAACCAGGAGGCACGGAACCATATACCCCTCAGAACAACCAACTCAACGAATACATCCTGTTCAATTTCCATTTCACTCATGTGTCCCAGAAGCCGCACTCCGGGATATAGATATTTGTTTTCATCGTTTTCTTCCAATCCTGCTATTGGATTTTTTTACTTCTTCTTGTGACACAAGAAAAAAAAAAGATCCTTGAATTCCAGAGTTCCCCGACAGAGCTCATGATCGGACCTCACGTGTTGTTCCAGTGGCGCTCACTCGCTCTCTTTCTCTTTCGCCTGTAGCCTCTCTCCCAGGGAAACGTGTTGGGTGCTGTGGCTTTTTTTCAAAGAAGCGAGCCAACAGCACACAGGTGGTGCCTGGATGGATAAGAACACAACCTGCACTGACCGTCTTCTCCGTCAGACTTTTCCCCTTCAGCCTTGAATCCTCCCACCGCCAGGTATCTCAACCTGGAGGTGCAAACACAGTACAGCCATGAAGTACATTGTGATGCATTTCTTTTGGTGGGATTTTCATTTGTATGTTGGAGTTAATGGAGGGAGAAATGGATTGGTGGTTGTCTTTTGTTGCCCAATTAAAACAAAGGATACATGAGATTTAAGCCATAAGTCAGAGAACATTGTTGTTTTGGCGAATGGATGAAGAAAAAAATAATAATATGCTGACATAGAGATGTTATTAGAGGGAGACTAATGCATTTTAAGGCGAGCCGGTTGTTTTCCACAGGCCCCTCCGAGAGCCTCTTTAGACGTCCATTTTGTGATGAATGTCGAGTGGGGGGGGGGGGCATAGTGGAGTGCGTTCTTCTCCAGTGAACGTTGAGCGAGTGGTGAGTGAAAAAAAAAAAAACGGTTACAGGTCAGCAGCTGGAGCGGAATATGATTCACTCCCCCCCTCTCCCCTACCCTTGTCTGTACTCCCCCACAACACAGGCCTGATGGACTGCTGACGAACAAGGAGGGGGAGGACGGAGAGAGAGAGAGAGAGAGAGAGAGAGAGAGAGAGAGAGAGAGAGAGTAACCCACTGAGGGATCAATACTTCTGCTTTGACCTGTGAAAAACTCCATTATACCTCCATCACATCTCCAGTGCGCAAAAGCTTTTTTCCAACGGGTTTTTCAAACTAGTAGTGCAGCCAGTCGATAGCGAGTAGCAACAATATCTTTGTTGACTGCAGCAGTGGTTTTTGACACCACAATGGACATGTACAGGCGCCCACCACTCCGAGGCAAAGGGGGTTTATAAAGTTTGGAAAGTTTGTAGCTACTAGGCTACTACCACCGTTATAGCTCGGTCAATACTTTAATCTGGAAGGCTGGGATGACCTTGAAAGCCAATCTTCGAAACGTTGCGGCTCTAAACTGTGGCGGATCTACCCCCAAAAGTCAAAAAAGAAAAAGGCGAGGGAACTCAAGTGATTCCATGTGGTCGTAACCACAACCAGAAAAATGACCCGACCACTTTTTATTAGTTATTTCCCAACAACAGCAACAACAATAAAAAAAATTGCTTTGCATCCGTTGTGTAACTCTCCTTTGTTGAACTGCGATCTGTTATTGCTGAAGCCGTTCGGCTCGGCTTTCCGCCATTACTGCCAAACAATTACATGGTGTGATGATATGCGCGCTGCCCTAAACACCCACTCCCAACCTCTCCCGGATCTCATGAGAGTGTCCAACGCGTTGCATGTGATCCTGCCGGTCCAACCCCATCACTCCATTTGGAAAGGGCAGCAGGGAAAAAAACTGCAAAAAATAACTCATCATGCAAACCAGAATAACCAGTTATACAAAGAGGGAGACGGCATAACAGGGAGAGGGAGACAGAGAGAGAGAGAGAGAAAGAAAGAGAGAGAGTGCAGAGAGAAAGATACTCTATTTTAATGATTAGTGATGATATGCTTTCAGTTAAAACATAAGAATCCGTAATGGAGTGAAATACGGCACCGTAATGCCCTTTTATTCTGCTAGCTCCTCATGGAAAAAGGCAATGAGTATGCGACCATCGCCCCGAAACAGATTATTCCAACAAAGGTTGTGTCGCTTGCGAAAGGTACAATCAACCTGCCTACAGAAATCAGCACATTGTTTTTCGTTTGAACAAATCAGTGTGTGTGTGCGCGTGTGTGTGTGTGTGCGTCAGGGCATTCATACAGACTTTACATATGTATCCCCGACGGCAGACTTTTGCGATCCATCACACAAACAAAAACAACTGTGTCCAAACCAAACCTTCTGGAGTGGGTAAACAAAACCACAGAGACAACCTAGGGACCTCTTTAGGAGCCGCGTGCAAGGAGACGACGGTGATTCATGGTGTTATATTTGGCTAGAGGCGGACGGGCCCGGGGGCCCGTGTGGTAACGAATGAGCCTTTAAGGGGGCCTCGCCTCCGTCATTAATCTTAGCAGACTGGGCCATAGAGGGAACACAAAGTCACTCTATTACCACAGAAGAAGACATCCATTCGGTTATGCTTTGTTTAACTCACCTAAGGAGCACCCACAATGCCGTGAAGCAATTAAACAATTCATACGCGCCGGGGTTGGGGCGGGGTCATTGCGCGACCAAATGAGGAAACAATGCATTGCGAAAATGATTTCAGCTAAATAACAACTATATAAATGGCAAATATATAAATGGCAAATGGGAGAAGGTGTCAAGGTGTTGTGCTTCTGTTGATTTTGTAAATAACAAACAAACACGAACGACAAAAGGGGGAAGTGAAATAGGAAATCTGTGCTACAGAGTCGACTATTGGGACTGGATATATTGGCCTAGCTTACTTTTAGCTTCACTTTTTTTCACGTCAATGTCAGAAGCCCAGTGCGGTTCGTTACACACAGAAGCCTCCCCTGATGAGACTGCTATCTCGGATAAAGGCGTCATTCCCTCTCAAAGTCCACGAGCTTATTTGTGATCAAGGATGCGATGAGGGGAGAAGAGATGAGAGGAGATTTCCATGACGACTGGCCCGGAGAAGAGTACCAATCACATCTAAGCTACTGCGGTCCGGCGTCTTCTTTCGTTTTCTTACTTTCCTTTTCATCCAGGAGAGGAGAAAGGTGAAGGGATGGGTCCTCTCAGCTGGGGTGTAGGTCTGGCTAACTCTAGCTGAATGCAGAGTAACCTTCCCAAGATATGCAGAAAGCCCTACCCACACGTGATCTAAAGGGAATAACAATTTTAAAAAGAGCCAAGAATACTTAAAATTATCTCAGTCATGTGCGATGTGGAGATGTCGAAGCTAGGGTTGAAACAGCGGTCGAATTGATCATTATGCAGTGATCAAACCTTATATTCATATATTTGCTGTAATGATGTTGTTGGATTAAAAAGTGAACATATGATCCCCAAAATAATTTAAGGGGAGAAACATACTCAAAATGGATTAGTTTTACCCATGGACCTGGTGTGGTTCTGGAATGACCCACCATGTGTGCGTTTTGTGCGGTCCGTTCGTAAGCAACCCAATTTTTAATGCACAGACCGTTTACCTGAAAATGAGTGAAAGCTTAATTATTTTTTCCATAATTACCATTTCGCTATGCCAGGTAATTGAAAAAGCATGACATACTTCCAGGGGTGAATTATTGATGCATTTCCTTTTCACCTTACTCCTCAACAAATCCGTTCTGCCCGGGCTTTGCTCGCGATGAGTCCGTTCCCAACAGTGGAGGGGGGGGGACCCCTTCAAGTGGGTGAACGAGATAAACCGGCAGCGATAGGATTAGTACTACTGCTACCGTTGTCTTGTTCCCATTGAGAACACCATGAAGCTATGGCTGCCTGGGAAATGAATCATTGCGATGGAGCATCTTACCTGTTTAATAACCTATTTAATCACTCCCTCCTAAGGTTCAACGCCCCTAAATAGATACGAGCGGTTGATTTTTATTAACACACAGTGCTTCCATTAGGAGCCAATTAGAACCCATGAATCAACCGCCGGGTTGTGCGCGCGTGTCATCCGCGAGGACGATGTTGTGCGTGCAACCTGCTTCTGCGTTTTTTTCCCCCATTAGGAGACAATTGAAACACAACAGGCTTGTGTTTAAAATACCGTCGAAACGTGACAGAACTGCGATCAAATCATAATGTAATATTCAGCACATCAACGTCAGACGGATGTGATCATCATGAGCATGCGTTTTCCAACTGGCCTTACTGCGTCGGAACAGCCCAAGCATTAAGTCATCTCAATGGATCCCCTGGACTTTAGGAATCTTCTCACTAAATATCCACAGCCGAGGCTGTGCGAGCCCCAAACATTTACACACATCCTTCAGCCACTTCCAACTCTTAACATTCAGCCCAGGCAGCCACAGCCTCACACACCAAAAAAAAGAGAAAATCCTCTCTCAAGGTCAATGGCACTCTTACAACAAGACTAATTGAGAATTTGATCTAGTTGCCCAAGGGGGGGTTGGGCAAAGTGCTGTGGTGCATGCTAAAGATGAGCTATCGGGATTTGATCAGAAGTAATCAAAATGCTGGCCTACTTTTCTGACCAATTCCTTCTTTTTTTCCCCCCATTGAGCCAGCAGCGCATGCAGCAGACACACTCCCCGCCTGTTACATCATTAGTATTCCGTGCAAGCAGTGGCTCCTCTAAAGTGCAGTGAACAGCGAGGGCGTTACACTGGAACAAACCACCGGGGATTAGCTCTAATGTGAAAGTATACTGTCACATGTCTGGACAAACAAGCGGCCGTAACCGTGGAGGATGAAAACACATGGTCTCATGCCTCCTGGTAAGGCTTGAAACGGGCGTGTGTGTGTGTCTGTGTGTGTATGTGTGTGTGTGTTTGTGTGTGTGTATGTGTGACGGTAATTTGATTTGAGTCTTAATCCATATAGAAAAACAACTCAATCACAGCACTGTCATTGTTTTCAACCAAATGGATTTAAAGGACAAGGCTGGCATGAGGCTTTGATTGTTTCTTATTGGCCACATCCCAGATTACACCACCACCCAACTACAATTTTATTTTCCTTGCGGGCAGCCAAACACTATTTCAACTCTACTACACCTCTGTTTTGTTCCGAAGCAACGACAAAAAAACAATCCTGTTGGTGGAAGCCGCATTTTCGAATATAGGTGGCATTTATTTAATGTTTGAATTGGGACAGATACAGAAACATAGACAAGCGTGAGACAGTCATCCGATAATTGCACCATGTTTCTAGCCAAAGTCAATTTACGACACTTATCTACGTTTGCTATTTCCAGTATCTTATTGTCTTGTGTTGATTTAAGATGTTTCCCTACCTGCCCACCAGGGGGCCCCTGCGGATTCACCTTGTGCCGTCGTTTGGTTGATCTCATCCCTACCACACGTCATGACTTGTATTAAGATGTAGGCTGCCTTCTGTTTAGCTGCAGTATAGCCTTGTTTAGATAGTCCAGCCTCAGTCCAAATGGATCTCTGTATGAAAACCTTGATTTTGGTTAATTTGCTAAACCACCCTTGAATCCTTGGCAAGGCTGATTTCCATAGGAAGACACAACAATGCCCGTTGTCTAGTTCACCGCCTCTCTGTCACTTAACACAGATTTTAAGAAGAGAGTAACGATGGTTTTGCAGCCTGATAACCCGCACCATGACTCATATTAATGTATTTTGGGACATCAATGAACGTCTGCAACACCAGCCGTGAGCATCTATCTGCCGTCGGCCAGACAGACAACAATTTCTGCAGAAAATAAAGATAGTTTTTTTTGCCTGTTGCTTGTTACATTAGGAATGTCAGCAACGACAAAACAAGGTGTCACGGCCGGCCTTGTCCTTTCATGAAAAAATAGGAAAATGTCAGTTTTATATGAGCTTGGATATTCTTTATTGAGGCATAACCAACCAAACCTAAAGAAAAAATGAAATGAGATAACTTACGAAATCCCCCATCACCCCACCAACCCTGCTGCGAAGGCCTATCATTGTTTTTTTCATTTAGAAGTTATGTATAGGTGACTCCATCAAATCCAATGCAAAGCACCAGCATAGAGGTGGGCGGAAAGCCCCTCTGTCGAGCCAGAATAATCACAGGCATATGGGATTTCAGTATTTTTTCCTCCTTATTTAATGGTAATTCACAGGATGTCAGAAATTGCAGCAGCGCCTTCGTACGGCCATAAAAAACGCGGGCGCGATGGGTAACAGTCTTTTATGGCCAAATAAACAAATACCGTTCCACACACACCTTAGGTCATGGAGGAAATCGCTTCTGGGCTGCCTCTTCCGTACACTGTCAATAGCTCTTTATATTATGAGGCAAAGAGAAGAGGTGAGCAAGGCAGGAGTGAAAACCTTGCCTGCTTGATTTTACCGTTTGGGTTTTGACTTTAGATTTTTGTATTTTGGGGTGTTTTTGTCCTCAGGACCCTTGACAATCCATTTAAGCTCTCCTGTTGGTCCAGCTCAGATAGAAACACAGTGTAGCTCCGCGCTTCAAAAGCGGACACACAGCTTATATCCAGAGAAACGGAGACGAAGACATTTCTTTCACTATAATAACAAAAACAAAACAGAAAACAACGCTGGTGTCCGCTGATTAAATAGCCCGCGTCTGAATCGTTTAGCGGACGCAAACTTTAAGTAAACTTGTGAGAAGCTTTGAATTAAAAATGAAGAAAAACAACAACGAGGAAAAAGTGCGGCAGCCCAAACCAACAACCAGCTTGTCTGGGGGAGAGTTGAAAGTCGCAGCAAAGCAACAACAACAACAACAACAATCCAAAAGTTGAGCTTCCCTCCCCTCAGCCTCCCACCCACCCACCCCGTTGACTCCCCTTGCTCGACAAGCTGCTCGTGATTAGCTCTCCACTAGCATTGTCCCCGAGCGATGGATTATGACAGGGCTCTGCGGAAAAATAAGAATGACACCTCTTACCTGCAGCCCAAACAAATAAGAGCACATCACAGAGTTGTGTGGCACCTCTAGCGTCAGCTACCCCCAATCCCCAACCCCCACCCCCCAACCCAACCCAATCCCGCCTTCTGCTTTGTTTTCGCATTATTCGGCTGAAGGCTGGAGTGGAAATGTTATTTTTTTTTGCTAATGAAAAAGACTTCCTGCAGGACGACAAATGAACCGAAAATGCCAGAGACTAGGAGGTGAAACACACGTTTTTTGTAACGACTGGTTGTTTGCAGATGCTTGACAACAATGAGAGCCTTTTGAGTGCGAATCATGCGGCTCAGTGTTGCCCTCTTACACAAGGGGTGCTGAGCAGCTGGAAAGGGGTTGATGGGGATGGGGGGTGTGGGCTACCTGGAATGGAGGAACACTTCAATGTCGCCCTCTTCCTCCTCTCCACCACCAGTGATTATACAATTGATTTTTTTTTTACTCTCTCTCTCTCTTGCTTGTGGTTCCTGCTATAGGAGCAGTAATAACAATTTATCTTGGCTCCTTGTTCCATTACGGCAGAGCTGCTGGGAAACCAGGGGAAAAGGTGCAGTGTTTTATGATTTATGGGGGCTATTTGACCTGTGCTTATTAGAGGGATCTGCAGAATGTGATTCGGGCTGTGGGTATAGACTATGACTCGTGCTCCGCAACGGTTGAGAGTGTGGACATGGCTCCGGGAGAAGATGGAAAGCGTGCTCCGCTGGATTGGAAAACAAACCCAGAGTCTCCGCCGAGATGTTTAAATGTATCAGCTGCCTTGCTGATACATCGGCTCGGGCCCATTCGCCTCTCAGCGCCCCGGCTTCTGCATTCTATCTCGTTCAGGAGTCAGGGCGCATCGCGGCTGTCATATGTCAGTATCCTGCCCCCTCAGAGATACTATTTATTACATTTCCTGCCATTTGACATTACCATGAAAATTCGTAGCTCTATACCGTTGATATCCTCCGAATTGAATATTCCACACTATGCCCCTCGCTGAGGGCTGAATGCTAGCCTGGGTGGTGCTGGGGCGTCTGAGCGGGGAGACCGATGCTTGTTGTCATGGCTCCTGACCACAGCAGCAGATTCAGTTGCGTGCGGCTTGCCTGCAGCACGCACACACAGCACACAATCTTTTGGGTCGGGCCTGCTTATTTCTGGCTGATTGGCATTTATAGAGCTTTTATGGAGCCCTTTAAAACATGGCAGCCGAGTCTCTGTGTCAAACTGAGTCCCTCCCCTGTGGCTCGAGATAATATTTAACTGTTGACCTTATCTTCTCCCCCCGATCGGTCCCCTCCTCCCGCCATCGTTCACCTCTCCCGCAACCGGCGGCGGGCATGTTAATGTCCGACACAGCTCCACATGTGTGATGCTAATCCGTGTGGCGGCCCAGCTGATTAAAGATGGCTATCGCCGGGGGAACGTAAACACAGACATGCCCGGGGAAGCTGGAGATGCACAGGAGCTTGTTAAAACGTTTGCTCGCTGGGCTCAGTGTAATAATACAGATCTGGGAGGCGAGATCTACACATCTCGTAAATAAAAATGTGTTTACTGCAAGAAAAAAGCAGGAGAAATAGAAATGTGTGTTCGCTTTCCCCCCGCTATATTTCTCTCGTCTTTATGTCCCAGGCCCTGCGATACCCAGTAGGAAATCACAATGGAGAAGTTTACAAGTCACCATCCAATCGCAATAATCCAATAGACTGGATGCTAGCTGAAACGCTCAATGCTCCTTCTAAACATCTTTTTCCCTTTTTCCTATCTATCGTTTCTATCTACCCATCTGCGTCTTCCTTCAACATGCAAGTCAGTCATTCCTGATTCAAATATTAATTGTAAAGTAAAAAAAAGAGTAAAAGCTTGTTTTTCATTGGTGGGAGAATGGGCTTACTCGTAAACCCTTGTTTTCTTACCTCCTTTGATAAAATAATTGAAGGAGCATTTTTCACATTCATTGTCAGATGTCAGCCATCGTTCATTTCTAGGTATCACCAATTTACAATAAAAAGAACAAAACCCCCTTTAAGAAAAAAATCATAATCCATTGAATATGGTATGCTACTATAATAGTGACGCTGATTCTGAAGAGATCCTGGAGGGATATGGTGGTGACAGAAGAGCTAGTGACCGCTCTGCATTTGATCTTTATGAAGAAAGCCCATCCTGGAACGTGGCAAAAGTCTTCACATTTCTTTTATCCAGCAAATTAAGGGCCTGCATGCTTCAAAATTACACATTGTCCACCAGCGCCTATAAGAAAACACTGAGCGCATATTGTCTCTTTTAATTATTTTGTTAGTTGATCCTCTGGTCAGCAGTGAGCATAATAGGATTTTCCACCTCGATTTGGAATTGAATGGAATTTAATTTAAAACAGAGTGAGCTCTGCCAGTGGCTTCAATGCAGATGAATCACTTAGCAAACTCAATGAGGTCCCATCTCTTATTTGTTTATGTACATAATTGGTCCGCAGTCCCCTTGTCTGAACATTGAATGTGGCCCTGTGAAAAACGTATTCTAGTCAACAGATCATTTGCAAAGTGTCAGCTCAATGGCTAAGCAGTATCCAGTAAAATAGCTCTTTAATGTCTTACAATTCCAACCTTATTATAAGGAACATATATTGGATTACGCTGCACAATTTACAACCTTTGTTAAGGCGATTCAAATGTCAGCAAATACTTATATTTACTCACATCTATAAAGTATCATGTGTAATTATGGAAACGGCATTGCCAGGGAAATTTACTTTTAAATCCTAGGTCTTAAATACATCAAGTAATACAGATTTTCCACTTATATAGGATAAATGTTAATAAGTCCATGGCTTAAAAATGCACACAGGGATTAAACTTGACTTTCAACATAATTGTGTTCCTCCCCACAGCAAGGTGCTATGTCCTTGTCAACTAAACATGCGATATGCTCCGAGAAACCCAGAACTGTCTGGCCGCTTTCCCCCTCAACTTAAAAACGACATTAAGGAGAACGATTAAAACACAGGATGTAAAAGGCGGCCTACTTTTGAAACCAAGTCACGCCGTTGTTCAATAGCAGCTCGGTTCCCGAAGCCTCCCAAAAAGGGAGAAAATAAACCCACAAAAAGGACGGTGTGTGTGGGAAGTCAAGGAGTCCGATGGTGTAGGCTGAGAGATGCTGAAAGTTTACTCCGATATAATAGCCATCAGAAGCAATCATTATCTCCCTAGCAGCAGGCAGCGCTGAACAGCCCTCCACAGCCATCAAATCAGGTGCGGTTCTCCTTTCAACAGAATCCACGGGGCGGCTGGGACTGGAGCATCACAGTCTTTTTCGTCGCCAGACTATTAATGATTCTGGGGAGTTCTGCCTCGTACCCGTACGACTTGTTCTGGCCCGTACTGTCTCCTTCCCCAGCCAAATGTAATAACTCACCCAGCAGAAATGAGCAAACCTTGACAAGTTTGTTAGGTTTCAAGGAACGAGAGGCCTCTCAGTGGTCAGGGACAGGGGGATATGGAGGGATAGATGGGGGCGGGGGGGGAGAGTCAGTGACCGATGGGCAAGTGGGAAAAAATTAACGCCGGGGTGAAAAAGAGACGATAATGCCGTAATGCCGGTGTCATGGAAGGAAAAAAAAATCCCCAAGCCGGAGGCAAAGAGAGAGACTTTAATTGAGATTCAAAGCGGAATACCCAGCTATTACACACACAGAGGCGATGCTAAACGCCAATTTAAAGGCTAGGAAGTGAAGGCCTCCCCTAGGACAGTGTTCACTTCGTTGCTCCATTTACTCTTCCCTATTCCTGTTGATGCTCTGCATGCAGGCCCTGTTTAAACCAGCATTTAGGATGTGGCACGAGGCATCTCTCGGTTAACTTGAGGTGGCGCTGCGCTACCAATACCAATTGGCCAGCTGTTGTGCTGGGCACCAAGAGACAATGATCTCTATTGGCTAAAAAGGAGTGTAGCGATAGTAAAATCCAATGAACTGTAATCGCGTGTCATCCCTATTTCTATGGTTTAACGGCCTCCTCACACTGAAAGGCTCCGGGTTTCACATTTGTCTTGGAAATGAGCCCCTTCCACGCTTTAACCCGGCACAGATTCTGCCCCCGTTTTCATTATATGGAAGCGATGGGCTATAGCACGCATAACGCACTGCTGGGGGTTTTCCTCCCTAGGTTTTTTGTTGAAATGTCTTCATTGGACGTGCTGCACAAAAGTCATTAAAAACGAGTATGTCTGCATATTTCTACATTTGCATGCTTTTTCGGGCGTTTTCCTGTGTGCTTTTTAGCATTTACATTACACAGGGCACGGGAGGCTGGTGGTGGTGGTGTCTTGCGCTTCTTAAAGGGGTGAGTGGCCCAGTGGTTTAGTCAAGGGCACAGTAGGAATAATGGCATTAGTCCGCCATATGTCAGAGTGAGCCATCTCCAGACGTCTGATTTACAGGGTTGATCTGTAATCCAATTGGCTGGCTCGCCCTTGCCGCCTCCCCCCATCCCGCCGCCTTTAACCCCTAAAGGTTGTTTCATTAAATTCCCTCTTTTGGCCATGTCTCAATATGAGCAACTGGATGACAAAAAACGCAGTGGTCGATTTCCATTTCAAACCCTGAATGGCCAGACTCTGCTCAAAGCCACCAATTACCAACCAACCTTCAGCTTGCGAAGAAGAGGATGGGAGGAGGAGGGAGGAAGAGGGAGGGGGAGGGGCACCATGTTAGCATAAATCGGGTTTAGCGAGCATGACTGTCACTTCAAAGATAATCAGACAAATTTGAAAAAAAATTCTTGAAGTGTTCGCAAATGTAGGAATGAGTCAGAGATAATCCACTTTGCTGTTATTTATTGGTTTTCTCTGCTTTTTTTTTTTGCCTCTGCTGGTTTTCTTTTTTGTTGCCTGTCTTGCGCGTTTCATTATGTAACTCGGAAGAGGCAGGGCAGAAACTAGGAACAAACAAATGTTAACCTGGGAGAGAGAGAGAGAAAGAGAGAGAGGGAGAGAGAGAGAGAGAGAGAGAGAAAGAGGGAGGCAGAGAGAGAGAGAGAGGGATGGCGGAGGGGAGGACTAGACAGGCCTATGTCTAGACAAGGTAATGGATACATGGAGAGCAGCCAATAATCAATGCTCTCTCACGCTACCGACACACCTATCACCATTAACGTTGCCAGATGGACCTCTGACATAGAGAGGAGGGCCCTGGCAAACCTGGGGATAATGGGCATCATCCCATTATTATTTTATACGATAAATGTATGCATTTACTGTATTCATCCTCATCATCATCATCATCATCATCATCATCATCATCATCATCATCATCGTCATACTATTTCTCATCAACATCCTCATCAACAACTGGTCAGTGAAACTCCTAGCAGGAAATAGAAGCCTACCTCGTCCTCAGGTGCAGGATGTTGAATGCTTTCAGGGTAATAAGAGAACTGATTGCCCAGACACATGTTGACATTTTAAAACTTTTAAAAGACTTTTAAAAATCTCTTTTGGGCAGAAGTATGAAGTAGCCTTGAAGTCATTCAGGTTGCTTGGCAACTAAAGGTTGCCTATTCTGTCCCAATCTCGGAGTCTCTCGAAGGGAAAAGTTATTTTCCCTTCCCTTCCCTGTTATTTATTTCGTCAATGTTGACGAATGAGGTGAGTATCAATACGTGTGTGTGCAAGACATTTAATGTCTAAAAGAACTGACCTTATGTGGGAGCATATATCAATCTAATCACACATACACAAACAAACACACACACACACACACACACACACACACACACACACACACACACACACATAGATTAGATGTTTTTTATTTATTTTTAACCACAACATGTAAAAGACAGCCAGAGCAATCCCCAGCGTGCTCTCTCTTGTTCCAACCATTACTGTAAACTAATGACATCATCTGTGGGAGCCAAGGGCCTCATCGAGCAGCCATAAAGTTTAATAAAGCACGATAAAATGTGATTTCCACACGGGGCTTTTCATTTCCATAAGCTCCAACTTTACTGTCCTCCCTTGCGTTGCCGCGGCGACACGCCGTGGGTGCCGTAGCACAGCCGGAACACTTTATGCGACTCCGTTTTCATTTGATGTCATTAGAAATTCAATTCCCAACAAATGACTCTTTTGAATTTTCACGGTGGCCCCCTTAACACGCGCGCATAACCCACTTTTTTGTCTGGGTAGCCCAGAGACTCTCTCCTGTCTCGCCGTGGCCCACAATGCACCTGCAGATTTCTTAACTACAGTTCTGTAATTAATTTCCCTTTCTCTACGCTGTGACTGGAATGCAGAAAGTGACGGTCACTTTGGGAGAAGTCGGAAGTCGTTTGACTGTGTGTCTCCGCTGTTGCTCTGAGATACCAGAGGACCAGCTGACAGCAGATATTGCCTTTGACGATTATGGGGATGCGACTGGCCAGATGTTAATGTAATGCATTAAACATGGTGGAACCGACTCAACATTTTAATATGTTTCATTCAATCTTGGATAAAGTGTAAAATTTGCCATTTTTGGTGGAAGCTGAGGTTATGCTCTGCATCACAAAAAACTCTATATGAATCTTTGGGTAGGCGAAAGTGTTTTTGTGAAGACATTTCCACGGCTGGTTCTCTATTCCATGCCCATATGTAAGGGAGCTTCAGGCGAGAAAAATATGGGGGATTTGGCTTTTCTTTTTGACGTTAAGTATGAAGTTGGCTCGGCTGACACGTGTAACGTTAGCCGTGAAATGAACACACCGACGTTTTCTGTCTGTGCAAACAAGGCTTATTAAATCCTGATGTGCTATGAATCGGCCCCTCTACCTTTTTCAATTTTCTGCTTCAGTGAGCATCCTATAGCAACGGGGGACCACCTGTCTCTGAGACCCCCCCCCACTCAAAGTGACATCACATGCGCGCCGGGCGCGAACGGTCGCCTTCAATGGGTGAAGAAATAGTAAGGGGGAAGGCAAAGACTTGGGAAAGTGGGAAATAGGGAACTTTGACCAAATAGAAATGAAATCACGTTGGGGAGAAATTGATTTGTTCTGCGCCCGGTGCTAAGAAACACTTGGGCGAGGTGAGGGTTAGACAACGGGTTGGGGTTGGCGGGTGACATCGGAACGAATGACGGCTTCAGCCACCGCGACCGGCTCTGCTCCGGTGAACAATTAGGAGCTAATAGAGGTAATGGCTCCATGGTATTCTTTCTCCGTACATCCTTGATGAGGAAACCCTGTTGATGTTCGACATCATCGGTTAGGAGCGCGCGCCGACGGCCCCGGCAGGTGGTCGGCTGTCACCGTAGCCGTGACCCCCCCCCCCCCCCCCCCCCAGACACGCGGCCCCCCCGACACGCCGCTGCCCGACCCAGTCAGCCGCGGTGACAGCGCCGACATCAGGCGACAGATCCTGCCATCCTGAAAAGGGCATCTGCTCAGCATGTCCATCTTTAGTCGTCGTCATCCCCCCCCCCACCCCCAAAAACACACACACACACACACACACACACACACACACGAACACACACACACACACACACACACACACACACACACACACGAACACACACACACACACACGAACACACACACACACATTAAACAGGTCCTAGAGTCATACGCAAAACACAGCAGGACATGTAGAGCTTATTTCTGCATTTCTCTATTGCCAGTTACACACACACACACACACACACACACACACACACACACACACACACACACACAGAGACACACGCACGCACGCACACACATATACAGACACAGCAAATGATGTCTTCAAAGCGTCCCCGTGAGGAGGCAAGACAAACAGTTTGTAACTAAAAAGCAAAGGGGATAAGCGCGCCCATGGAGCCGCGCAGGCATATCTGAAATCGTTTTTAGCGAGTGAAGAAATTGTCTTGCATACTACGCCGCATCCGTCTCCACCCCGGTCGCCACTCAGAGGCCCAACGCTACGGCGCTGAAGTGCTGCATTAAAGTAACGATGAATTGTGAAACACGTTGAATTTTTCACACTCCACCAAACCCCTACCCCAACCCTCACCCCACACACACTCCCACACCACCAGCCCCGACACTACTCGGTGCGCTTGGTTTTTTTTTTTGGGGGGGGGGGGGGAATGGATGAAATAGCTGATGCGCAGAGAACCTCAAAGAGAGAAATCGAGCAACGTCTGTGGCGCTGAGCGGGGAGACGTCCCCGGGAGTGATGTCGGAGACAGCCGTAATCATTCCCTTCCCCCGACCGCCCGCCCCCCTCCTTTATTCAACTCATCACCGCGACACCTCAGATCTGCAGCGCGCGTCTCCGGCATGCCGCCCAGGGGGAGGGGGCTTCTGACAGACTTGCACTTCTTCTATTGTCTCTACCTTTGCTAATTGAAAAGGAGCGTCTTTCCGTTTTGGCCGTGGCTGTGCGTTTGAACTATCTCCACGTGCACAGCGGAAGGCACGTGCCGCATCAAGTGACTCGCACCATTCCCTTCTTCCTCCTCCTCCTCCTCTTCGATAAGTGACAGATTCAAAAGGGGGGAGGGAGGTGGGGGGGGAACCTGCATGACAGCCAATTATCTGGAGAGTATTCCTCAACATCTGGGGCCCCTGCTGTCATTTCTCCCAGGGGACGGCTGCTGATACTGAGTGCTGACCGGAAATGGGTTGCATTAGGGGGGCCGCTGGAGCACAGGAGACATCAGGGACATACATCTGGTCTCAGAGACGGATCTTTACCTCTGAAATGGCAAGTCGTTTCCGCCAAGCAGTGACAGAAAGAGCAGAGACCCATTGAGCATTGGGAAATGGGTCCCCCCTCTATTCATTTGCGGATGCTAGTAATAAACCATAAAGTAGTATTATCTTCATTATAATCTATTGAGTGTGTGAGGAGGTTTTCTACTTAAGGTGAATTAACAGATATAAATGAATAACATAGGGTGCCCTGTACACGCTATGTAAGCTTGTGTTATTCACTGTTAATAATAGTTGACGTTTGGAGAGCATAAACAACAAATCCATCAAAATAATGTCTGTGTATTTGAATGGAATTACGCTAGGGCACTTAAGAATGTTTACTTCAAAGAAAAAAGCCTTTTCACAGGAAACACGCAAATAAGTGGTTGTTGTGGATGGACAAGAAATGTACATGTTATAAAGTAAAAAAAAAAAGAGTAGCTGTTTCAGAAGAAAGATCAGTCAGTCTTTGCCACGAGTAGAGATAGGCGAGATCCTGGAGAACACAACACATCACACAAACGTCATTCGAAGAAGAAGTGGAGAAAAAAAGGAGTTCAAGGTAAAGTAAGGAATCGTGGGTAAAGTAAGGATTTACGGCTTCGTAAATCCTTTCAAACAGCACAAATGCAACAGTAAAGAACAAACCATTGCTGCAGAGATAGGGTTCATTTATTTAAATCAATTGATGTTGCAGCCTCAGGGCGATGATGTCATCACGGTTACACAACTTGTTCTGGGTTCCGGGAGTAGAAACTCACCCTACAGAAATAACTCCTTTAGTATGTGTCCCTTTAGTGCGTATCTCTTAAAGAGTTTTACCCAAGGGTCCACTGGAGCCGGAAACGGATTGTCGTTGGTTCAAACGTTGGTGGAAATAATTAGTGTGAGACTTGAGAAGGCAGTGGTTCTGAGCTATAAGCACAACTTAAATGAGACGTTTAACTATACTTTCAGCTATGTTCTGGCTGTAACCATTGCTCTAAAGAACACATTAGACTCCCTGCTGTAATGCTAGAAGCTTCCCCTGGTTTAATACATCAAGGATTCAGCATGAGTACAACCCATTAAGAAATACTGGCATACAACTTTGGTTCTGATTCACCTCATCCTCCAAATCCCTAAATGGTGGTGACACTGAGTGAGGTGATAGTAGGTCCAGTTCCAACGCTAAATCAAAGTCTAATTGCTAATGCTAGCTAATCTACATGTATTAGTATAATCATGAAATTGCCATTTTTCATTTTTCATGTAGATTTCCTCATTCTGTATTGCTGAGGATTTAACGATTTTCTAAATATAGAATAGCTATAAGAACATATTGTCTGTGTATTCATCTTTATTTCTAATAACAAGCTAGCTCCCTCTTCTAGATTACAAATAAGAAAACAGCACAATCTAACCCAGGGGGGCTACTGCCTCACAAACAGTGGAAAACCCAGGACATTGTCTTCGTAAAAAATAGCCTTAGTTGGAAGTTGATGAAATGGCGGTATGAGGTCGGGAATCATCACCCACAAATACAGCGAGTGGCATTTCCATATTCCATTTGTGAGAGACAAAGCAGATTTAAATGAGCACCGGAATGGAATACGTGGGATAACAGACCCGTTGGAGCTGGAATAATCTTAACTCGGTGACCACGCAACCTCTTCTGAAACGGCAAGGGGGGTGTAGTAGCAATGTAGGGATATTGGCCAGATTTCATCACATGACCAGCAAAGGCATATTATTCATTATTCTCTCTACTGGCGCACATACAGCATGAATGGCGAGGCGAAGGCGAGTCAGGGAAGGTTAAAGTGTGGAAAACGTAATAAATGATGCATTCTGATGGAATGCTAAAGCGTTACGTACTGATGTATCTGTGTTTGTGGGTGTGTGTGTGTGTGTATGTCGGTGTGTGCATGTATGTTCATGTGTACATATATACAGTATATATGTATGTGCGTGTGTGTGTGGTTGTCTGTCGGCTTGTCTGTGTGTGTGTGTATATCTTTATAATTGTTTTAGAACAGGCATGTGTGTGTGTGTGTGTGTGTGTGTGTGTGTGTTTGTGTGTGTGTGTGTGTGGAAAGCAATTAAGAATACCCTGCCAGCTGTCTCTGTGATGGTGTGACAGTGTCACAGATCTACGTCCCAGTAAAGAACTGACACACTAACTGACATGTGCCAAACGGCATAGACACATTATAGAGATAATCGTTTTGTATGTCAGCCTGGCTTGAGGTTTCGTCATTACTCTGAGTGCTGTTACTTTCAAAAGAAATTCTCTCCGTCTTTATTGTAAATTTGCTGACAAGGCAGAGGCATGCTGAAAAGATAAAGGCTCCCTTGGGAAACCAAATGAGTGTACGTATTTTTAATCGGTTAATAATAAACCATTTTCTGTTTCATTTTTGGACTCCTGCATGACCTCCCTATCGAACCGCAGAGGCAGACGGATGAACAAAGAAGCCACGGCTGCAACAACATAAATCACTTACGCCGAGATTGTCGGAGTTCTGTGTCATTTTCTCTGACAGTTTGACGAGCTACAAGCGTTACATTTCGCTCTTTTTTCAGATGCAAAAATCAAGGAAGCTGTGCCCTCATCAGCAAACCGGAGTCTGCTACCGCCTCCCCTCCCTCTTTCTCTCTCTTGCTCTCTCTCTCCCCCACTCTCTCCCTCTCCCCCCCCCCCCCCCCCCCCCCCCCCCCCCCCCCCACACACACACCCAAACCACCACACACACCCCCCCCTTCCCCCCTGCATGGCTCAGATGTCTTGGCAGCTAGCCTCACTGCTACCGTTGCTTCCCACTAATGAATACAGACCATAAACTGAAGGAGCCATATGGAATAGCGGGCACACAAAATGTACTTCTCAAGAACGACAATCCTGAACAAACACAGAGTAGTTGAAGCGACCAATCTGTAGATGACAAGAGTGTGAGAGCAAATGCAAATATGTTTTCATGCAAGTCTGGTAATGTGCAAATGTGTAGGGGGATTTCTTCCGTGCCACTGCCTGTCGCCTGGTACACCTCGGTAATGTTTAAGAATGCCAACAGATCCTTCACACATCACAACAATTCAGAAAACAATTATTTATGTTGAAGGCATTGACAATATAAACTGTTTATGTATACTGCAAGTTTTCCTTTAAAGGTGCTTAAGGAGTGTTCAATAGGCGTGTGTTGAGATGAACCATCTGTTTTTTAAATGCTAGATGTTTACAAAGGGTGCAGGAAAAACAGTGCTTGGGGAATCGGTGGGATTTAGAAAATGCACCATTTTCCTCACACATGGATTTCTTCTTGATTGTTATTCTTCTAATCAAACAGGCTGCTAGGTTGTTCCCACTGGCACACTCTAGAATCTTCCTATACTCTCCGTGCCAGTGATTCTCAACTGGCGAGTCGGGACCAGCGTTTTGAGTGGGTCGCAGAGCAGATGCCAAACCTCTTTGGCACGATCTTTAGAAAGAAGCCCATGAATTAACTAATGTTTCAGTGTTAAATAATGGTTCAATGGCTCCCTATTTCATTGCGTTAAGCCCCAATTATTGCAGCTTTTTTATTGCTCAATTTTCTAAACTGTACATTAAGGAATTGCTCGTTACTGCAATATTGGTAAATATATTTTTTTCTTTTTGGGTCGGTACTTAAATGACTTATGACATATGAAGGTCCTCAGGCTGGGAAGCCCTTCTCCAGAAACAGTACCTAAAAAAATACAGCTTAAACCTCAGATACATACAAATAACAACCCGAACAAAATCACTAAACATCCAGCATAAACTAACCAAAATGTAAACACATTCACAAAAACTGATTCCTTGGTCTAGCCGGGTTACCGGGCTGCACATACGTCCAAACCGTGACCTGGCCTCCAGCATACTAATGCCCCTGGTTGCTGGGTCCTTTAAAAGTGTAGCAACAAGCATGTTGTGGTTACACGCGACAAGGCTGGGCTTCCAACACAGTCCAGAGTGTCATCAATCAGACCAGCCGGCCACTAATAGAGCTTCAGTCGCCATCAGAGAAGGGCAGCACACTGATAGATGAGGGAGCATGGCACGCACACACACACTCACACACACACACACACACACACACACCCTCCCCCGTTCCTCCACCACCAACCACAACATGATGAGCACACACACACACATATATATTTATATAAATAGATAGGTAGATAGATAGATAGATAGATAGATAGATAGATAGATAGATAGATAGATAGATGTACAGATAGATAGATAGATAGATAGATAGATAGATAGATAGATAGATAGATAGATAGATAGATAGATGTACAGATAGATAGATAGATAGATAGATAGATAGATAGATAGATAGATAGATAGATAGATAGATAGATAGATAGATAGATAGATAGATGTACAGATAGATAGATAGATAGATAGATAGATAGATAGATAGATGGATAGATGGATAGATGGATAGATAGATAGATAGATAGATAGATAGATAGATAGATAGATGGATAGATAGATAGATAGAACGTGCACATACTTACCCATGCGTATGGACTATGGTCGAATCAATGAACCATGGAAGTATTGCAATGATACTTTTTTTCCGAGGAATCAACCGTGGCTTCGATCCGTTCACGTGATGGAGGAGGCAAAGGCAAATAGCGGAATAAAATCGAGCGATTCGAGGCGTAATGTACAGAAAACATTACGCCTCGAATCGCAGATAGAGGTGCATATTAATTACGCTCCCATTAATCTGAGTAATAGGCCATTCATCCTCCCAGGAGCGTAACTGGCCTGCAGCTATTAACCCTGGGGTCCCCCAGGCCTCCATCAATGCCCTCTAACTATTAATATATGGGCGAACGCTATCGCAACCAAACCCCGCCAGGTTGGAGCATCCATCTGAGGCTCGGCGAGAAGTGGATGGCATCCATAAGGTTTATCCAAAGAAGGTGTTTTGGGCTTGGGTTTCACTTTATTTTTTAACTTAAGCAATTCAATTGTCACAATAACACAAGCCTTAGCCAAGAACATGTGTCACTACCAGCTCTTGTTTGCGGAAACAAAGCCCCTTCTTATGAAACTAAGAATTGTCAAGGATTTAACGAAGGCAGTATGTGTACCGGTTTTTGTATTTTATTAGATTATTTGCATGACAAGATCAACTATCCCAATTAGAAGCCAAAACAAACCAAAACAAACCGCCAGTCAAGCTGTTGTCGCCATTGTGCTCGGGCTAGGCTGTCCAACAAGACATTCGTAATTTCTGTATTCTTAACCACACCGCCGTCATGTAAACTTATCTCACTCTCTCAATGGCTGATTTTGTTTGAAAGGGAGTGTGAGTGTAAACGCCGGTAGCTACACTGAGGGTAAAAATAAGCATTTACCCAGCCTGCACATACAGCTGGCGCCCCCACCACCACCACCACCACACGTACAGCAGGAAGTGGCTGAGGCGCCAGGCCATCTGTCAGGAAGCACTAGGCAGAACCGGCCCCAAAAGATCAGGCCAAGCGGGTCAGCAAAAGGGAGGGCATCTCAAGCCAGGGATCAGTTGTTGTTATTGACCCGCTAACCAAAGAAGAATATGACACACAGCATATGCACCGGCCGCGCATGAGTGCCAGGAGAGCACAGGCGGTGGTATTTGAAAGAAAAACGCTAGACCCCTTCTCTCTGAGAGTATGACTCTGAGATACAGCAGCGCCGCGGCACATTTAGACGATCCACGGGGCCCGGCGCTTCTTCCTAGCCCCCGCGACGGCGGGCATCCCCTCCGGTATAGACAGAGAGAGCCAGTGTCCTTGGGTTCCTCTGTGGGATGCTGGCATTTAGAACGTCACGCAGAGTATTGGGGGACTGGCTTCCCTGCCAAAGACGCCGTCCCTGCGTGTGGACTGGGGACGTGGCAAACTTTTTGGGCGCATGTTTCCTAAATGCTAACACTCCAGGGCTGCTCCCCTGCAAGGTTTTGCGTGCGCAGCTGACAAAATCACACCTGTTTGTGCATTTCCCCATGTTAGCAATTGGATGGCTGGGAATTCCACAGTTTCTCGGATTCAGTTCTCCCTCCCCCTCCCCGTTCCACCTACTCAATCCCAATCCGCTTCCTAATTTTCCTTTGGCTTTTAATTACTCACTGTGAATATTCATGCAGTATCATGGCAAGAGCAATCTTCTGATATATCCGATGCATCATGAGTCAGATGTTTAGTACCCAGTGACTAAAGGGTAATAAAACAGCTTAATGAAGTGCTCTTGCTACAGGCTATAATTGTACCCTGTTTGTATGTCAGGGTGCTCGCTATTTCTGTGTGTGTGTGTGTGTGTGTGTGTGTGTGTGTGTGTGTCTCTCTCTCTCTCTATCTCTTCTCTCTTTCTCTCTCTCTCCCTCCCTCCCTCCTTCCCTCCCTCCCTCAGGGACCTGTTATCTGGAGTATTTACACCACAGAATCACTAGGAAAATGATTAATTAAAATACTGTCGCTTTTACCCAAAACAACACAGCCAGGCGTCTAGACAAGCGAGTTTATATTACTTTATGGTGCTCTGCTCGCGATGCCAAGCTACGTCTTCTTAATGAATGCTCCCAGAGCAAAGGGATTTCACTTCGTACCGGATTGAAACACAACATTTGACAACAACATGCGCAGGATTTATTAGCAACAGCGTTTGTTTGTTTGTTTGTCCTGAAATACAGCAAACATATTTCTCATGAATTGTTCCGTAGAAGCAGTGCAACTGAAAGAGCATCACATTTGCACATGTGATGTTTCGCTTCCGAGCAGACCTCGTCCGTCTGACGTCAAGGAGGTCTCCGCGCTAAGAGGTTCACGCTGTCACGGGGGTCTGCCATGATCCATAAAAAAGGTCTCCCTTCACTCTTTGATTGGCAAGGCGATGAATGGTGGTCCTCGCCAAAGGTATAAATGTCAGGAATGAAAAGAGAAGAAGTGTTCAGAGAGAGAGAGTGAGTAAGACAGTCAGGGAGAGAGAGAGAGACAGTCAGAGAGAGGGAGAGTTAGAGAGAGAGGTAGAGACAGTCAGAGAGATAGGGAGAGTGAGAGAGAGAGGTAGAGACAGTCAGAGAGAGGGAGTGTTAGAGAGAGAAGGAGAGACAGTCAGGGAAAGAGGGAGAGTCAGGTAGAGAGGCAGATACATTCAGATAGAGAGAGAGACAGAGAGAGGGAGTGTTAGAGAGAGAGGGAGAGACAGTCAGAGAGAGGGAGATTTAGAGAGAGGGGGGAGAGACAGTCAGAGAGAGGGAGAGTTAGAGAGAGAGGTAGAGACAGTCAGAGAGAGGGAGATTTAGAGAGAGGGGGGAGAGACAGTCAGAGAGAGGGAGAGTTAGAGAGAGAGGGAGAGTGAGCAAGGGAGAGAGGGAGTGTTAGAGAGAGAGGGAGAGACAGTCAGAGAGAGGGAGAGTTAGAGAGAGAGGTAGAGACAGTCAGAGAGAGGGAGTCAGAGAGAGAGGGAGATACAGTCTGAGAGAGGGAGTGTTAGAGAGAGAGGTAGAGACAGTCAGAGAGAGGGAGTCAGAGAGAGAGGGAGATACAGTCTGAGAGAGGGAGTGTTAGAGAGAGAGGGAGAGACAGTCAGAGAGAGGGAGAGTTAGAGAGAGAGGGAGAGACAGTCAGAGAGAGGGAGTGTTAGAGAGAGAAGTAGAGACAGTCAGAGAGAGGGAGTCAGAGAGAGAGGGAGATACAGTCTGAGAGAGGGAGTGTTAGAGAGAGAAGGGGAGACAGTCAGAGAGAGGGACTCAGAGAGAGAGGGAGATACAGTCTGAGAGAGAGGGCGAGAGTTAGAGGGAGAGAGAAAGTTAGACATAGATGGAGAGAGCGGAGAAGTGAGAGGGGGCGGGGGGCCGGGAATGATCACAAGGGCGGAGGAGAAGGTTCCAGCAATGAGTGTGCACCGTCTATAGGAATACAAGCTGCGAGGCGGCACAGAGCATCTCAGCAATATTCATGCGACACAGGCGATCCACTGCCTGAAAATTGGAACATCGTCTGGTGGAATATAAATATATATATATCTATAGGTAAAAAAAATGGACTAAATAACTTGGTGCTGTATAGTCTACATTTTTCATTTGCATCGCGAAGAGGAACCACAGTTTGAACTCGCCCTATAACCAAGAAACCAACAAAATAAATTGAAATTGAATTCACATAAGTACCTGACCGTTGCTCTTGTGTGTATGTGTGTGTGGGTGTGTTTGTGTGTGTTTGTGTGTGTGTGTTAGTGTGTAATCTTGCGTGCACGTGTACGTATACGTGTGTGTGTGTGTGTGTGTGTGTGTGTGTGTGTGTGTGTGTGTGCGCACGTTCATGCCTGTGTGTGTGTGTGGGAGATGATAAAGAGCTCATTTCAAGCTGTTTTGCTTCGGAGGAACGGTTTTCCCCCAAAAACTGGGGTAGCCTACCAGTGCCCCCCCCAAGCATACACAAGGGGGCACGTGTGTGAGTACAGCAAGGGCGAGTAATGTACATGCTGGTCACGGGGGTACGCACACTCAATGGCTTTACATCTCATGGGGCATAACACTGAGTCAGAGGGAAATCAAGTCATAAATAAAACATTTTCCTCCACAGACAAACCATGCAAGACGTCATTTCGCACTAGGAATGCACAAGTTCTAAGGTGAGTCAAACACATAAACTAGACGTACATCACATTATTCTTCATCCAGTGGTTGTTGCTGTTTTTGCTGTAGTTGCTGTTGTTGTTGTTGTTGTTGTTATGCGGTAGGCTTACGGGTTGCACACACATGTTTGTTTGACTTTGACTACGCCATTGGCCTGACATGTGCCAAAAAATAGCAGCATGAGTCCTAACCTGCATTGATTGACAGGAAGTAAACGGTTCTGCGTATGATTTATTTACACTTACGAAGAGATAAACAAATATAACATCATAACACCCCCCCCCCCCCCCCCCACACACACAACCCACACACCCACCCCACTTAGCATGTCAAATGGAGAATGGAGGTCTGTTGCATACACACACTAATGCAACAGCCCTGCCAGAAGATATCAATCTCAGCCTTACGGGGCATTCATAATGGATGATTTTATTCCTATTTCTGTCGCTTAATTACGCCCTCAGAGTTGTCACAGAGCAAAATAGGCTGCTATTTACTTGACTCAAGTACTTCTTTAGTCCACATGAAGTTTCCAAACGTTTTTCTTCCACCCTTTGACTTATTTGTTTTGGAATAAGTGCTGTTTATTTGCTAATAGGTGATTTAATTGCACTGAAGGAATGGTATCTTTCCCAAACACATTTCACCACTGCCCAGTGCTTGCATCCTTGAACAATGACAAGCTTTCACAGAGGATGGAATTAAAATTCAAAGGCGAGGCGGCTCATTTTAGTTCCAGGAACCGCCGTGTGAAAAACACTTGACTGATTTTAATCACATTCTTATTTATTTCAGCTTAAAGCTGTGCATGACTTTTAAGAAGCCAGTCGAGATGGATTTCTTTTTTTTGAAGGGCTGGACCCCCATGGTGCAACAGCACCATCTAGCAGGTGTCACCAGGCAACTGCATCTGCCACATCCAAGCGCAGGGATATTCAATCTGAGATCCCTGTCTGTGCAGTACTGCCAGAGCGACACTCATTTATTTTCACAACAGTCTATTACTAAGGCTACTTCGTCTGTCTGTCTGTCTGGCCCCAGCTCCGTTGAGTCAGCGCTATATTGTTTTTGTCGACAGCATGCCCAATTCTGGTATGGCTGCAACAATAGGAAACAAAATGTGTTGTGCAGTGTGACTGGTGGCACACACGGCGATACGAAACTGAGACTCCAGACTGGCAGTGTAGCAGGGGAAGTCAAAATGTGTAAACAAACAGGGGTTGAGATAAAGGAACGATTAATGGTTCAACCACTTGGTAGACATGTTGGTACAATGTATGACCGAATGTCTACAGTGCTTGGTTCATGTTTAATCGGTTAAGACTATTTGGTTTTATTATGGGTCGATACAGTCATCAAACCGGGAATGAGTCACCACAACAGACATACATACAAGGTTGTTATGTTGTAGGTGTGTGCGTTTATGGGTTAATAAACAACACTAACCATAAATCCTTACAGTGCAAGCGTCAAGACAGCTCAATAACTATGATTAAGCATTTGCAGGGTTAAATCCACTGATCCCGAACACTGTTTCCGCAATTCATAAAAATAGGATTTCCAGGAGCATGGATCTATTACCATCCCATGTGCAACAAACTCATTAAAGAACAACTTGGGGATCACCAGAGAGGATCTCTAAACCTAATGGAGTGGCCAATTAATATATGGATAGGCCATGTCAGGGATCCATTGTTTACAGTTTGCTTTGTAACATTAATAGTTATGTGCCCTTATGTCTCCCTTGTCTCTGTCTCTAATTAAGGCATATTTATTTTCTATTGGGGACAAATGTGATCATGCTGCTGTTGCGCTCCTTCTCTTTATCTGCTGCCTCTCAGCTGCTATTATGTGTGTGTGTGTGTGTCTGTGTGTGTGTGTGTGTGTGTGTGTGTGCGGTTGTGTGTTTCTGTGAGTGTGTGTGTGTGTGTGTGTGTGCTTGTACGCTTGTGTGTGTGTGTGTGTGTGTGTGTGTGTGTGTGTGTGTGTGTGTGTGTGTGTGTGTGTGTGTGTGTGTGTGCGCGTCATTAAAGATGTATACCATCTCTCCCCAAACAGTGTCCTGACAAGCCGCTGGCACTCATTCGATATCGGTCATTAAAATTTAGCGAAGGAGGTCTGGCTATCGGGTTCCGCATTCAGCCGCCCGTATGAATTTTTCAACATCTCATTACATCTACTGGCACCTGCGCCGAGGTCTGGTGGCCGTGCGGCCCCGGCCATCCTCTGTGTTGTACTTTTCCCAGCGTTGCAGCCTATGCCATTGTATCTGAGGCATGACAAAACGCAAATCAACAATTACAAGAATGCGTCTCGAGGCGGCTGCGTTGCTGCTTCATTTACTGCTGCTGGTTGACAAGGCCGACTGTAAAAAAGGTGAGTTGCTATTTGTTATCTTGATGGGGCGAAGCCTGAACTAGGATGGGAGTGCTTTATCTTGGCCCCGGGAAAGCTATATATGCATCGACCGCAGTCACGGCTTTCATTGTTCGGCGTCAGCTTTTACGACCCCTACGGAAAGGTCAAGTTGCGAGAAGAAAACACAGTCAAATTAATACAAGAGAGCGAGGATCTATAAACCACGACGGTTCTTCAATACATCAAATAGCCCCAAAAAACTATTCGGAAATGCTGCTTGAATAAACATCCAAATAACTATTAAAGCGGTGGCATCTCATGGCTTACACTTCATGTAGCCCTTATAATCTTGTATGTATTAACTTGTTTATTTACTTATTTATTTACCTTTTGTTACTTTCAGAAAGTCCCGTTTAGTCACTTTAACTCATTCCCTGTAAATGTTGAAGGTGTCAAATGTGGGGGGATCCTCTCTGCCACATCGGGAAACATATCCAGCCCAAACTTCCCGGGTCTTTATCCGTACAACATCGACTGCATGTGGCTGATCGTGGTGGCGGAGGGCTCCTCGGTGCTCCTCACCTTCCACCACTTCGAGCTCGAATTCCACGGCCACTGTGCCTACGACTACATCAGGATCTACAACGGCGTGTCCGAGGACGAGGGGAACCTCCTGGGCACGTTCTGCGGCGACATCTCCCCGCCCCAGTTCACCTCCTCCTGGAACGTCATGTCCATCATCTTCCACTCGGACCGCCACGTGGCCCATCGGGGGTTCGCCGTGGGCTACAGGAAAGGTGACAGGGGGTGGCGAGGGATGTGTTGATTTACTGCTTCCTGTTGTTGTTGTTGTTGTTGTTGTTGTTGTTGTTGGGACGATGTTCATAGTGGTTGGGTTGGGTATTCAATGTCGGTATTTTTCAAATATTTGCAACAAAACATGTATTTGTGCTTACTTCTGTAAGCACAAATATTCTGTGGCTGTATCACGTAGTAATGATACGTACTTACACCGGAGTTAGACGTACAAGTATTTCCTCCAATTACATGTCCTTCTTGTCAACTGTAGCCCATAGCACGGTGGTTGACAACTTTGTTTTTGTATACTAACTAACCCGCCAACTTTTTTGCAGCTGTCTCATGAAAGACATTCTAAAAAAATACCACCTATCGTCCACTGAATAGGGCCTTCAATTGTTCAATTTCAATTCAGTAATATGCACTGTTTGTTTACACAGCAACTTTAGGCTGTGTGAAATGATAACCCCTGACGTCCAATTAAAAAGAGCCATGAATCATTACCTTCTGGCTTGTTGGCTCCCCCTGCCCTGTCTTTCTCAGACTCGTGTGGAGGGGTGCTAACAGGCCTGTCTGGCATTATCTCCAGCCCCGGCTACCCTCGGGAGTACAGCAACAGCGCCGACTGCTCCTGGACCATCCACGTGCCCAACAGCACCGTGGTCAGCCTGGTGTTCCTCGACTTCCAGCTGGAGAACAACGAAGGCTGCAACTTTGACTTTGTGGCCCTGTTTGACGGCCCCACGGTCTCCCATCGCCACCTGGGGAACTTCTGCGGCGGGGATCCGCCCCCCAACACGGTGACCACGTCCAACCAGCTGCTGGTCGTCTTTAAGTCAGACTTCAACATCGGGGGACGAGGGTTTAAGGCGTACTATTACTCAGGTGGTGAACTGTTGATGTTCTATTTGTCATTAGTAGACGTTGAGTGACTAATGTTCAGTGTTCATTCATGCAGCATTCTTCTATCCAATGCATTTTGGTTTTACAGGTTGACTGTGGTCATTGAGGTTTGAACCCGGGGCCTTTTGGCTGGGATTCAAACACTCGACGGGCAGTCTCTTATAAACCAGTTACCCAAAACCTGTCAACTCAGTCAATCCAAATAGTTTCTGAAAGGCTTCAGACGTTGTTATAATAATTACTTTTGGTGTATAAAAATGAACCTGCCAGACCCTCAAGTGAACTTCAACAGCACAGCAGTGATTTTGACACACATTTCTTCTGAAACACTACTTCTACCTTGACAGGTGAGTGCCAGCAGGTTCTGTCAGCCTTAAGTGGGAACTTCAGCAGCCCAAACTTCCCCGGCATCTACCCAAACAACATCAACTGTCACTGGACCGTCACACTGGCAGCGGGGTACCGTATCAAACTGTTCTTCCCACTAGTGGAGCTCGAGGACAGAAACAGCCTCACGGACGAATGCGACTATGACTCGGTGGCGGTCTACGACGGCGACAGCCAGACGGCCCCCCTGCTGGGGCGCTGGTGTGGAGGGGAGCATCCCCCCTCCGTTACTTCAAAGGCCAACAGGCTGCTGGTGGTGCTGAACACAGACAGGAACGTGGCGCGCAAGGGCTTCTCGGCGGCCTACGTTGGGGGTGAGGGTCTTTTCGGAAGTTGGCCGGTGTAATGTGTTCTCATTAACAAAGTTAGCAACTTAGGAAAAAAACATAACGAAACAAGCCTGTTCTGCCGTCAGGCCAAATAAGGGCACGACAGCTTCAGATGCCACAAGTAGGAACTTGAAAAAGTGGATTATTTTGCATTGTATGCCTACTCCTACTCCATACTTTTGACTCTAAACCATTGTGAACTGTTTATCCCCCCCCCCCCCCCCCCCTTCCCCAAATGGATCAAATTCTACAAAAAAGTTGTTCCAGTAAACATCAGCTGCACCAGATCGGAATTCTCCATCTTGATAGCGGTGCAGTCTCTGCCACAGCTGGGCCGTGAGAGCATATACCTGGGGAACCCGTCCTGCACAGCCCTGTTGACGGCCACGTCCTACAAGATATTAGCCCGCTTCGAAAACTGTGGTACAGCTGGTCAGGTAAAAAAAAAAAATTAAATTATTTCAGCTATGGGCAGTCTCTTATGGGTAATGATTCATCATAGAGCATGGGTATCCTACAGGAGAAAGTTGATGAAGTGTCAAAGGTGTTCAATTCCGTGCTGAAAGCTACTGGTTTCGATTCCCCAGTGACCACAGCATACCCGTAGCCAGAGGCATCCTTGATAAAGTTGCCTACTAACCCTGTATCGGAATTCTCTGTAAGCCCTTTGGATAAAAGCGTCTGCTAAACGAGTATATAATTAGGTAATACAAGCCCTCCATTAAAGCAACCTCATTGGTAAAGTGCAGTAAATTATACTGAACTGATAAGAAACAAGTCGTTGACGAAATATCAAGTGTATTAGCATGCAAATATATGCATTAACCAGGGAAGGCAAACATGAGTCTTAAACCTGCACTATGTCAGTTAGTCCTCCAATTAGCAGCCTCTAGCGGCTGGAGCTGCAGCTACATTTAAAGCTATTTAAACATCAAACTGTCATCTGACATTTTCCCACTGTGTGTCTGTGTGTGGATTGTGAGACACAAATTAGTGGGCCAGAATTAAATGAATTGAAGAGACGAATTCCCTGGATGGAATTGACTTGTGGATGGCCGTGTTTTATTCTCGAGAAACTTACATAGTGCAGCTCACTGTAACCCCATACAGAAACGTCAGAACATCACCATGCTGGTGAACACCCTCTACATAGACTTCTCGGACGGAAAGCAGAAAAACCTGCAGGAGTACGAGGTGTTGTGCGACGCGCAGCGCAAAAAGGCCACCGTGGCCCACATCTCAACGGAGGAACGCAACCGTCTCAACGAGCTGGCTCGCCAAGCGGAGAACTCTGTCAGCGTAGGCGGAGGCGTGGTGTCGGCGGAGCCTCATGATCCCAGTGACATCGTCTTCATCAGTATCTGCGTACTGGCTGTCATTCTCATGGTGATAGCCGTTATCTGGCTCGTGCTTCTTTAAAAGAAAGTCCCATCGCTCCAAACTGTGAGCAGCGTTGGAAATACCTCTCGACAGAGGACACCGACTCAATTCTGGATAACTTGTATAAAAACATTCATTTGTTGTGTGCCCCATGACGCTTAAAAAAGGAGGAAGTATATTTCCCCTTTGATTCCAAAACAGAACAGCAAAATCAATAGCATACCTTTGTGACAATACTTTACAAGCAACAACTAGTAAAAGGCTCAATGTGTGCCAAAATACGGATCTCATGAAAGATTTTCTATTACAAGAAATAATGCTTTCAAAAGAAAACAACAAACAGATATCCCCACTTCCTTTCACCGAGATCACCAGGGGTTCGTGTCCAGTTCTCTTACCAGGGTCAGAGAGTTACTTCTTATAGCTGGAAACCAGCTGGGTAACTGAAGTCGTGCTGTCCTTCAGTTGAGCTCGGACCTCAGGCTTGTGTTTGAAGGCAAACACTAGAGCTCTGATAGTCCGCCTGTAGGAACTGCTGACCAACCGCGAGCTCTGATGGAACACTTCTCTCTCGATGTTGTCGATAAGGCTGGAATCCATCTGTATAAGACAAAATACATTGTAATATATGTATATATTTATTTATTTATATATATGGGACAATGTGGCTACACACAGAACAAACAATTTTATTTTTATTAGAAAGCATTTTAATACAAATACAGGCATAAAGTACAATAGTTTTCTATAAAGCTTTCATATTCTCATGAAATCGATGCAAAACAAAATATTGAATTTTTCTTGCCAACAGTAGCCTATAAGTTTCCTTTCTTTCCTAAATGTGAATCTGCTGCAATAAATCAATACGTTATTGATGTGTACCTCTTATTCCCATGTTCTCTAGAATTAACAGCTGCATTTTTTTTGTAATTAAAACCACGATTAGCACTACTAAGCGATATCAATGCAATGTCTCCTAAACTCAATAATGCTATGTTAAATTTCCCACGAGATGGTGAGCAAGGAGTGAAATAAATCTAGAGGAGGATTTCTCACCTTCTCCTCCAAAGCATCAGCCATCAATCTCCTAGCATTGGTCCGGAGCGCTGCAGACTGTTTGTCACAGTGGACATCGATAGAGGGCTTGTTGGAGTTCTCTTCAATGAAGGTCCTCCAGTCAGTATAAACCTGTGTTGCCAATGCGCTCACCTCTGGGTCGGGGTTCTTTCGCATTTTGTTGACGGTGTGACCTGACAAGAAGAGGAATACAAACTGAATTGTATTACCAGATGTTTCGCATTGAGAAATAAAATACATGTTTAAAGTGGCTTTGATTTTTCCTTTCATTGATAAAATTGCATTCATAATAATAATGCAACTGCCAGCCTTATATTTTTGTCAGTACAAAAAAGAAGTCTATATGGTCTAGTAAATCTATTTGTCCCATCAACTTATGCAGTACGTTTATCCCTTTTATTTTCTGCCCACCTATTTTCGTTGACTTCAACACCTCTCTCGATGGCATCTTCTTTTGAAGCTCTGCCAAGGCATGGAGATGATTGTCCTTTGTTTGTCCAGGGAATTCCAACATTGACTTGTATCGTATTATGTCCTCAATCACGACCACTCTCTGTAAGACACCGGAATGAACATTGTCAGTTAGGAATCAACCCTTTAGCAAACGCAGCATTAGATTCCACACTTAAGGGTTAATATTTATGCCTTTACTCCGCTAGAAATGTGTCTCACCCGCAGTGACTCGATTGTAGTTTGCTTATACACCTTTCCCTTGATCTTCGTTGGCGTTGGTGCTTGTCCTTTAGGTAACCGCACGACAAATTTATCCATAATGAGGCCCGTGTTGATGCAGTGACTGGACAGTTTAATATTGCATTGAGTCTGCTTTCCTTGGTTAAGGCAGATCTCTGGCCTCATTAAGGTTCTTGGCCACCTCACTCAACGTAAATAAGCATACTGGCTATTCAGGCTATTTTTGAACGTCTTTCTATTGTGTGAAAAAACCAAACCATGTCACGTTATTATGTATCCTGACTTGTTTGATATTAAAATATAAAGAAAAGTAACACCAGAATTGTGACGAGCTAGCTCCAGATGCATCCAGTGAGCTAAAAGGTAAATAAGAAAACCGCGCGTGCGCATTGTTAATCTTGTATTCTCGCTACTCGCGAGATCAGATAAGACGAGGAAGAACAGGCTGCTGTGTGTGATTGTTATTATCCGCGCTGACAAAATGGGCACTCTATTAACTTTGGACATTGTTTTGGGATTCTTTTTGGTGGTGACAACGTGCACATCTGCCTCATCAGATGTATTTGATGCGGTGCTGGGAAACACGGTCTCTTGCCACAAGACGTGTCAAATGACATACAGTTTACATACATATCCACGGGTAAGTGCTCTTCTTGCTAATCTAGCGTTAACTGCTAGCCTAAGCTACTCTGGGCCTATATATTACTATGCTCATTACTTTTATAGTCTTGTTTGATTGATGAGATATTCAAGGGAGAAATGAAACGTTTTCTTTGCATTGTCATTGTCGTAGTTGGATTTTCCACTTCCTTGTTATTATGCTGCAGCGCTGCTAGGATTGTGCTCGCTGATGATCCGGTCATTCTGGTTCCACAGGAGGAAGAACTGTATGCATGCCAACGAGGCTGCCGCCTATTCTCTATCTGTCAGTTTGTTGGTGACAGTGAGGATCTCAATCAGACCAAAGCTGAGTGTGAATCAAGTAAGCAAACTCAATTGAATGAATGGTTGGTGTCGATATTGCAGTGGATTCCAACTATGCGCACACATGAAGATAGCCTGTCTGAACAACAAACGCCTATGTGTGTCGTTCCCCATCATAATCTCTTATTACCATCTGTTACCGCCACATTTTTGCAGCCTGTCATGAAGCTTATGTCCAGTCCGATGAGCAGTATGCATGCAACCTGGGTTGCCAGAACCAGCTCCCCATAGCTGCACAAAGACAAGAGCAGGTATGAATGAATACAACCTTGTTGTAATAGTTTTAAAACACTTCCTATTTTGCCAGCCAATTCCATTTCCACTTCTCCCCTTTCTCTCCCTCAGCTGTTGGACATGGTGCCCAGGATTCACATGCTTTACCCCCTGGCCCTCATTCGAGGCTTCCTGGACGATTTTATGAATCAAGCTCACAGCCTCATCACTTCCTCATGGACGTTCTACCTCCAAGCAGACGATGGAAAGGTCGTCATATTTCAGGTCAGTCTTTTAGTACCAATCTGGGTCGCAAATCGTTTTGGGCCCAAATCTGTTTTGATACATCTTGAGCCTGGTGTTCCTGTAGGGTGGTAATAGCTCATATAACTGCCAGAATAGTGGTGCACCGACAGCTAGTAAAATATTGTCACTAGGCTTGAGCGGTATCACGATATGCTAGTATACCAGGATATTTAGAAATACCGACGGTATGATTCAGTACCGTCAAAAATACAATCGCTCCTCTTCCTATTTATGGGGACATGTTATACCACCAGGTGTGAGTGTGATTAGCCTTACAAGCCGTTTCGAAAATCTGCCCCATATGTCATCACTAGTGGGCGTGTCCACCTAGATCTGTTCTGGATAGATGGGCAACGTTCACTTCAGTCCACTGGGTAGGCCGATAGACTGATCTATCCAGCACAGATCTATTATGATCTGTGCTAGATAGTTGATATGTTCTTTGGCCATATTTTGCAGCAGGATATATCATTTTATAGTCCAAAATAAATTATTCGCCGTTCCATTGTTGTTGAGACGGAAATAGGTTAGTTGGCCAATGGTTTGTGGCTTGGCCCCGCCCAAGTAGGCAGAGTTCCCCTGTGACAGTTACATTTATAGCAGCATACTGCTTTCTGTGATGGTGTATAAAAACAATCACACATCTGAATAGCAGTTGAAATTATATATCTTTAACGTTAGAAAGATATTAGATGTTCAACGGATATTGACTGAATTACAGCGATCTTATACGGGGAACTAAAGGCGCAATCACCGGTAGGAGTTCCTTGTGCCTAGCAATGTAGGAGCTCTACTCTCTATGTAACCATTGTTTGGTCAATATTTACGCTTGAGGGAAATGACTAAGTACCCATCCCTAAATAATAGCCTAACCAAAACACCATCGACCCGGATACTTCTCAAGTTTCAAAATGTCCGCAATGAATTCAATTGGCTGTTTAGAAGTGTATCCCGCTAGCTCTACACTATAGACAGCTAAGCATGTTAAAAAAACTGCGTGGCCAGTGAAGCTCTGTTGTGGGTGCAACCCACATAAACTGTATATAATACAGGGAAAACTTACTTTCCAAATGATGGAAGCTATCACAAACTTTAAAACAACAACTAGTGCGCAAGAATCAGTTGAGATTTGGACCGAATCTATGGAAGAAGGGCGCATTTATCCTATCTATTCATTATTCTATGGGCCATGAGTATTTTAAACCAAGCAAGGCTTGTCCTCAAGTTCGCAAAATGCATATCAGAGACACAGAATTGTAGGCTAGACAATGTCATACATGCTATGACTTCGATAACCAGAAGCTCAGCTTTAAAAAAATCAATAAAATGATATGTTTGTTCTTACACAAATGCTGTCATGACCGTAAACCCTAACAAAATGTCATGACGGTATGAAGATACCCCCCAAGGCTGAATGTCACATTTCTAGTCCGACACACTCAAAATAGAATAAATCAGTTACCGCCGCTGTCACAGAGGCCTTGTTTACATGAGTGTTTTGGATCTCTCTCGGGAGGTTTTAATGCAAAGAGAGATGTTATCTCTGTCTAATCAGGCAGGAAGAGTTGCACGAGAGATGTAGCCAACCGTGGTCAAAACCCTCTTCAGGGGTGGTATTCGATCTAGACATGAGACATGGCTGACATGAGACAGCATCGTGTACACAGAATGTCTCCCTGAATCGTTGGCAGGTCACGTACTTGGCTCATGAGTTGTGGTCATTAACCAATATAAAGCAAGAGGGGTGTCTTATGCGAATGTATCTGAAACATCCCCGCCCGTAAGATTACAAGACTCTTGCGTTTCTATTATTAAACATGATTCTTGGATTTATCCAAAGCAATGTCCCTACATATGAACACACTGAGGTGATTGTGAGCGCATTGTGCCGACCAAGTAAATATTGATCTACAATCTGCATCTAAATAAAGGTTGTAGAATCTAGATATTGCTCGTGTACACAGGCTCAATGTGACACATGAGTGCGTTTGACTGTGTGTGCAATAATCAGCGATCTGTTTAAAAAGGGTCTGAAAAGGCTAGCCCATCCTTTGTTACAGCCAGCTATGTCATTACTCTCAACAGACAGAGCCACAGGTCGAGATTATTCCTCACTTCGAGCTGGAGAAGGACGTCAAAGAGGAGCCGGATAAATCTTGTAAGTCCTCTCCCTTCTAGCACGCCGTGAATGCCAAGTCTTTCGTCAATTGCACTCAATCATACTGAACTTGTGACAAGGAACAAGTTTGTTTTGTCTTTTTCGTTTTTAAGTGTATGACATGCCATTGGTTGTCTTCAGTCTCCAGTTTGAGCCTTCCCGTTTACAAAGACTACCAGCACTCCTTCATCCAGGAGAGGGATAGGGACATGTCTGCGGACCGCTCTCCCGGTGACCGCGGGGACGAGTACAACTTCTTCACTTGCCTCTCACGGTAATGCTCTGGGCTGATGTACTGCGGAAAAGGATGGTCAATTATTCCATGAAAAGATTGACCGATAATTCATTGACGTCATTGTAATAATTGATTCATTGTTGATTGCTTTTAGATGCAATTAATTCGAGTTAATTGTCCCTCCTCAAGGACGGGCATTTACCCTCATTGAGAACATTGTAGAGACTGATTAATACAATTACCAGGAGCAGTGCAATTCATCGCAAGTGCTGGTTCATCACTTGATGATATCCAATCCGTTTTTTTCTGTCAGATGTCTGACTGATTTGATACAGGCTTTGAGATCAGATTTAGACATCATTGTTATTGTCTGGCTCCCATCTTAGTCAGAACAATATCCAAAGCAGCAACTACATCCCGTACCAGCATCCCAGGACTAAGCCTCTCTGCTCAACTACCTATTACACTAAATAAACTCTGCATGTATGTGCCTATAACCTCTTTGTTTTGTGTCTTCAGTAATCCTTGGCTGCCAGGTTGGATTCTAACCACCACCCTGGTCCTGTCAGTGCTGGTGCTGATCTGGATCTGCTGTGCCACAGTGGCGACAGCTGTAGACCAATATGTACCTGCTGAGGTCAGTGGTGCTACTTTTGACCTTTCTTGATTTTGTCCAAACTTCTTTGTTAGTTATTTTCACCGTCCTCCCCAGTTTAATGTTTTCACCGATTTTCAACTCAAATTTATCGGAATAGATATTGATGCAGATATATAGAATAGAATGTTATCATTTTAATTGTGTTATACACAAACATTAAAAAAATATCCATGACCAATGCATTTCCAACTCAAGAAAACATGTCTGCTAATGCATTGGCTAATGCTTTTATTCTATAGTGCAGTCCATCAAATTATAAATGACCGCAATGCATTTTACGGGAAAAAGAAAGCAACATTTTACTAATGGGATTCATTTCAAACCCTGGCAAAAGACACTCGGCTGAAATCCATTTCTCTTTTTGGTTTGTTTTTTCAGAAGCTGAGCATTTCCGCTGACATGGACTTCATGAAGCAGAAGCTGACTCCATACCCGGCGTCTTCCCTGCTGATCGTCACCTCGTCGGGCGAGGAAGAGGAGGCCGGCCCCCTCCCTACCAAGGTCAACCTGGGGCAGTCCAACATCTAGAGAGGAGGGGGGAGTGAGACACCAAAGCAGCTCTAGTGTAGTGATATTGATCTTAATGCGATTTCCTTAAGTCGATTTCTACTTCCTCTAGCGCATAAGACCATTGGCTTCTCACTGTCTAAAACAGGAATGACCTTGTTCTGCACTTTTTTTCTAAAGGAGTATCTCTAACAGTGTGTCTGTCTTTAAGCTAATGAAGACGCTGTGTTCTGTTTTTTTGGCTGTATCGTTTAGGCATTAGAGATGACGGTAAAAGATGGTGCAGGCAACAAAGAAAAAAAAGGTTTTGGGGGAGATCATTGAAATTTGCATCATCCTTTTGTCGTTGTTTTGATTTTGTTGATTACAGCTGTATTAACGAAGTGTTTGTGACTTGAAATGCTATAGGTTCCGCAGTGTTTATTAACTTTTTTGGTAAAAATCAGGGTTTTCTATAGGGAATAACATAAGATTGCTGACTCCCCTTTGTTTTTCGTGCTTTTAACTGCAGTGCTTTCCAAACATAACCTCCTGTTAAACTCATAACACATAATCATATTATATTGCAAAAGACAGCGAGGGTCTTTTCAAATTTACTGTTGTCTTCTTTTAGAATGAATAGGAATCGGAAATAAAGAAGGTGGAGTGGATAAAGTGTCTGTTTTCATTTCACATCCTCCTATTGGTCACATATTCTCTCCATAAAAAACACCATATATTACAGCAGTCACCATTTAACATTGTAATGCATACCACATAGGGAGATAACAGCCCATTATTGTATAATGGTAGTATAGTCTACGCTGTTAAATCTATGATCAAAATTGATTTCAAGACAAAGTTTCTGCTATGTTCATAAAGCACACAACACTGCTAGTGTGATATTGGTCCTCCGTATCAATAAGACAAATACATATTTTTGCTCAAGCTGGATTTGCCTAGTAAGTAATTTGGCTTATATTTCCTCAAGCACATGTGAGCACTTTGAGTATTTCAACCAATTATGTAAAATGCTTGAATGTCCTAATTGTTTTTATGCTTACGCCCTTAATGAGTTCCCATTATATTCGAATAGCAAGTAGTTCCAGAGGCTTAAGACGATGTCATAAGCCATCAAACACCCAGGCATTGTAATTTTACTGCTACAACCAACGTACCGATATCAATATATGCGTGTGTGTGAGAAAGAAAGATTATGATCATGATCATTTCCAGTACCTCGGCCATTGTAAATTAAGGTACGAGATAAAGTATGAGATATAAAGAAATAATTTTAATGGTGTTAAATATCCTCTGTTTGCACCACAACTGACCCAATGTGTCAGTGACATCTTCACTGTGCAATGCCCTCTGCCATGCTCCTTCAGTTGAAACAAACAAGATTGAAATGCTGTTGCCATCAAAACATTAATGGAAGAATAAAAACAGGAAAAAAAACATAGCAAAACATTAATCATTCCATCCACATTTCAATCCACTTAACAGTGGGATTGCCTGCAATTTATATCCAAGCCAATAGCCGGTAGAGCAGATAAAAGAAGTCTTTGTTCATGATTTAATTACAAAATCAGCTCAGTAGCTGTCCAACATGTCCTTATCTGCGGCTGTAAGCGTTGATGAGGAAAAGCGCTTTCCTGGAGGACTCCGACGAGTCTCGCTGCCCTCTGTTTGACGTTGCCTTTTTCTGGCGTTAAGACAGGAGGGTTTCGGTGAATCCTCAGCCGTGTCATTAACCTTCACCTTGGGAATGCCGTGCTTTGGTGTGGGCTTGTAAAAATGGAGCTTCTCGGTTGCGTCCTCATCTTCATTCTGCCGTACCAAGGGCATCGAATTCAGCACATCACTGATGAACTTTTGTCTGCCAACTGGATAGAAACAGTGTTAAAAAGTGTTTATGGTGAGTGTGGCTTGTCATTTTACCTCAAAATAAAAATGTGTTACTGAAATGGGGACTTACAGAAGCGGAGTGCTGATTTTCGTGAATCTTCAATTTTTTTTAGTCTTGGCACTTGTGAAGCAATTCTTTCCCATTGATTGACAACCTGAGGAAATTGCAATGCTTGTTGTTTGTACATTTTCTGAATTCAATGTAAATAACTAACAACACTGCAGAATATTAATAAGTGTGTGTGTATGTATATGTATATAAATACATATAGAGAAACACTTTTTTAAAGGTTCTTACATGCTCTGCCCAACCTTCTGTTTTACATCTTGAATGCTCAAATATGTCCAGTGGTTTTTCAGAACAAACAAGTCCTGTCAGATCATACATTGTTTTCTTGAGTACTGGGCCAAGCTGGAAATACAGATGTTGATAGATGTTTAGATGTTTGCAATGCTGCTACATTTTACACACTGGACCTTTAAAGCAAAACATTTTTAATGAATCAACGTCACCTTAAAATTGGTCCCAGAAACATCAAGATTTTGGAGATTAGAGAGACAAGTGAGGTACCTGATAACCCTTTCAGAGATTGGATTGTCTGTATGAAATAGAAAGCATTCCGTTATGGCTGTACACCAGTGGTAATAACATGTTATAAATGTATTATTATATTGTATTGTATGTATATTGTATGTGGTATTCATATATTTGTTAAAGGCCAATATTAAAGTTTTGAACTTCAAGGCCGAAATTATAGAAGACAAATGAAGACAAACAGTAGCAGACCAGAGAGATCCAGAAGTTGAAGGTTGTCAAGTCCTTTCTTGAACATCCTAATGGGCGCAGTCAATCTTTGTAGGCCAATATCTGACAAGCAGTTGCCTCCAATGAAAAGTTCAACCAGTGATCTGGGGAAACAACATGATAAATATATAATGTAATGGTTGAGCATTAATGTTTTATAGTCCATCCCAGGATTAAGGAGTTGTATTACCCAGTCAAGGAGCTGCTGGTCAGATGCAGAAAGATCTCATGACTATCTCCAAGTCGGCAGCCAAACAAATCAAGAGACTTCAGACTATGAAATGTCTTGATTTCACACATCCTCTCAGACAACAGAGGAAATCTGTAGGGACACGTATAATGAAAGTCAGATGAAGCTACAGGGACAGGAGAACAATAATCACATGCATAGTTTAATCTAAAGTAATACCTATTCCGAAGACAAAGAGATGTCAGCACCATGTCGCCATACGCATCATTGAATACTTGTAGGGCTTTGGGGCCCGTTTCTTGGTTGGAAAACACACATTTCTCTTCCGTGGCTGCAAAAAGTTGAACTCCTATTTGTTCAGGGAAGTCTAACAGTGAGTCCACATGGTGTATGTTTTCGGCTATGAATTGAATAGAGATGTCGAAGAGAGATCTCGGAGAATATTGTAGATTTCCCTTGGCATTGTAGGTGAAGATGAAGTGTTCCTTTTTCAACAACAACGGTAACGGTTTCGTCCTTCTACAGGATGACACAGGCTTCGGCTCAGCAAGCACGATGTCATTCACCCGACGAAGCTGTCCCCCCTCTCGGATGTAAAGAGTGCTATTGTCAGGAACAAGACTGCACATGTTTGTTGGTTGTTCCTTCTACAGAACAGACATGAAACGCATCACTGTTTGCATGACAGCCGATCAAACTAGAAAGATAATACTAGTCGTTAATAATCAAACTTGCTGTGCGGCTTGGCTGACCGTGTCTGGGGTAAAGGCATCGACCGCTACGGAGACGTATATATAGACATATTATTTATTGCTCACAGTTATGTGTTGTTTAGTCAGCTCAACTCGAATTTGTACTACAAGCCTCCACTCATGTAGTTCCGGGTAAGCTTCCGTGTTTTCCCCCCATGTTTTGTTGTTTTGTATATCAAAATAAAAGTTTGATAGTACATATTTGGACTGAATTCGATTTGTCTTTTTCCCGAACAACATATGGACAAAAAAAGGGCTTAACCATTATTAAATGTATTCCTAACTGCTTCAAACTACCTCAATACATTTCGTTTCGCTCTCCACATTATCCATTTGTTTTACTTTGAAAATGGTCGGAACAGGAACTACGTGTTTAGCTACAACGCCACATAACACAGTCCCGAGCCAGCTGAATTATATGAAGTGAAATGACTCCATAAAGTTAATTCTTGTGCATATTCAGTTTGATTCTTGGAGTTGGTTCTATTGTCTGGGCTCGTTGACTGCACAATCCAGATTCACAATCGAGAGAAGTGTAGGTTGACTTCCTATGGTAGGTGACTTGTTTAGCATCTAACACTGTATGGTATGTGGCAGCAGTAGTTGCTAGTTGTCGATCAAACTGCTCTATCAAGCAATATTTCAAAGCTCTCGGGACCTTTGGTTTCAACCTGTATACTATATATTTCCGTGATTCATAATGTCCAACAGAGAGCAATTTTGAAAAGAAAAATTGACGATTAAACACATTATTCTTGACATTCCTCAGCTCACTTGGCAAAGTATTGGATACCTTTTACACTTTCCTCTGAGGACATTCAATACAGTCCTTATCAATGGCGAACACAAAAGATCCTTTTGAGTTTCAAGGTAGACTCTCTCTCTCTCTCTCTCTCTCTCTCTCTCTCTCTCTCTCTCTCTCTCTCTCTCTCTCTCTCTCTCTCACATGAGAGGTTTAAAAACCTGTGTCATACTGTGATAGTATTATGTTGTCTATGCACTGTACAAATAACGTTTTTTTCTGTTGCGTGATGTTAGAATTTGAAGAGGCTGAGAGTCTGTTGGAAGAGACCAGGGATGCCACCACGATCAACATTGATGATGTGAATGAGTTTCGGAACCAGAGGAGACCAGGAGGGGATGAAGTCGAGGAGGACCTGCTCGCCAATGACGACAAGGCAGAGGTGACGAGACGGTTTTTGAGAGTAGTGTAAAAATGTCCTAACTTGTTGCACATATATTATTACACCACAAATGTGGAAGCACTCACTTTATCTTCTATATTCCTTCATTGAAGCTTCTTTCCGGACAAAGGAAAAATGCCCCATTTTGGACGTTTGACTACTATCAGAAATTCTTTGATGTCGACACCTGCCAGGTAGTCAAAGTAATTTCTTATTCCATGTAAGATTCTCCTGTAAAATGTATTTTTTAGAGAACTACCTCCTACACTCATGCCCTACCGTCTTGTCTTTCAGGTCAGGAGTCGAATTATTGGTTCAGTACTGCCATGGCGGGGAAAGAACTTCATTGAACTATACGTCCGCAGAAATCCTGACCTCTATGGTAAGAACAATAACATTTCGAAGATATATTTATATTTTTTATTAGGTGTAATGGAATCAGAAAATTGTACTCTTTCCTGGTTGGTAGCAACCGGACCCTTTTAATGTTTCTTGATGGTTTCAAAATATTCCTAATAAAGTCAAAGGAGAGGCAGTTAAGGAGATGTGAAGCTCACTCAAAACTAACTACAACCTCAAAACTAACTACAGGGCCCTTTTGGATTTGTGCAACTCTCGTGTTTGCAATTGCCATCTGCGGAAACCTATCCAAGTTCTTGGTGAACCTGGGCAGTCCCAACTACAAATATACAGCTGAGTTTGGGAAAGGTACGTCCTGTTTATATTTCCAACAAGGTCAATGTTATAACACCAAAGCAGTTCTCTGAAAGCCTATGCGCTTATGGTGATTTCTTACTTGGATGGCAAGAGTTTCCTATAACCTGACACATGCTTTGTCACTGTGTAGGGTACTTGACAAATATAATGTATAATGCATGTGTAATATAACCACATGCAACAGGGTGCTATCAATCTGATTTTTGTCTCTTTGTTGTGATTCCTAGTGACTATTGCTGCAACAGCGATCTATAGCTATGCCTGGCTTGTTCCTCTTGCCCTCTGGGGATTCTTGCTCTGGCGAAACAGCAAAGTGATGAACCTGGTTACCTATTCCTTCATGGAGATAGTCTGTGCTTATGGATATTCCTTGTCCATTTACATTCCTGCAGTGGTAAGATGCCATATTGGTAATAATTAGTCTTTAATGTGAATTATTGATTTCTTCCCTTCTAAGGTAGTTAGGCAGGACATTATTCTGTTGCAGTGTTACTTTCAACAAAACAGGATTTATTTACGTTTAATCCCTGTGATTTTCTGGACCAGGTGCTGTGGATCATTCCATCAGAAGGACTGAGGTGGTTCTCTGTGGTGTTAGCGCTGTGTCTCTCTGGGTCCGTTCTGCTGCTGACCTTCTGGCCCGCTATCAAGGATGATCACATCCGAGTTTCCATAGCGTTTATGTCGACCATCGTGGTTCTCAATGTTCTGCTGGCCGTCGGTTTCAAGGTAATTATTGCATTAGAGCCCATTTTTCACTTATGGTAGTCACTTCCCTGGAAGGAGGATTAGGGTCAGATTAAACAAAAAGAATCTTGGGGGTGAAATAAGATACTCTGTATCCGACATCCTGGTGAGGCAAACCACATCTCCTTTGACCCAGTTTGGCCAAGGAGCCCGTCGCTGGCGTTCAGCGATAGCTTTAGTGATTGGTTTCTACTGAGCTGACCTGCTGGACCTCCATGTACCGGCACGGCTTTGACCCCGCCGCATGTGTCGAGACATTGGGGTTAGTGTTTCACTGCCGTGCGCGTGTGTGCGAGAGCGAAAGCCACAGAAAATGTACCCTTTTGTTGGTAAGCCAGCTGGTTAAATGCTCCACCTCCTCCTGGAAACTTTTAGTGAGCATGAATAACGACAGGCTGTTGACACACTTTTTCTCATGTGAATACAGTCAAGGCTCAGATGACTATGATATCGGCCGGTAATTAGTCTACATCACTCACTCACTAGTGTCTGAAGAGCTGTCTTAGAAGAATAGGAGAGACTGAAAGGGGCTGTGGGTTGTTCATTATTATTTGATGTGTTGTTTTTTTTACTGCAAGTTAAGATGCATCATATAAACACCCTTTTTATGCAAGAGCAAATATATTGTTGTGTTTTTAAAAGTTCTGTCTTTCATTATTGTTTTTACTTTTTTCTTTATTTGTCGACCAGGCATACTTCTTCAGTTCAGAGAGTCCACATCAGCAAACCAATAACTCCTCTGTCGTTACGCTCGTCCAATCCAAGCCTCATTCATAGACCTTCCTGAACACAAACGGGTAAGCATTGTGTGATCAATCACAAAACTGAAGTCTATAAATCCATCATCGTTCTGTTTCTTTTTGGCAAGGCCACTGGAACTGTTGGTGGCCTTTCTAGTAGAACACACAATACCCCATATCCTGTACATGATTTCTCCTCTCCAAAGCACAAGTCATTATTCTTTGTTTTTTTCAAATTGCAGGCTCTCCTGTTGCCTTATTAGTGAGACTCGGGTTGCCGTAGTGATGGTGTCACGGGGCGTCTGGATTTCACCTGCACCTTGTCACGCACTGGCTTTTGGCTGTTAAGGCCTGTCGTGCACAACTGGTGCCACAGCAGGCCTACTGGGCCTCTGAAAAGGAACACGGGTTGCAAGTGTGTTATTTATATTATGAGATGGCTTCCGAACTTTCTTAAAGATACATCACAGGTGTAGGATTTTTCAGACTAAAAAAAGACCCGGAATTCTTTTTCCCGTTTGTAGTGTTGTCATCAGTGCTTTGGCTTTAAGGTCCTCTTGTACAGGCTTATATACATTTTTGTATACTATATGATTCTCTTGGTTGTGGTTAGTGATCTCTACTGTATTAGCGTCAATCATTTTACAGTTTTATAACATGCAAGAACTCTGTCAATGCCAAACATTATTGATAAGCATTGTCATTTGCAATTTTCTTTACAAAATCAGTAATAATACATTTTATAAAATGTACTCTTTGGTTTTATTGATTTTTTTGCTGTTAATGTTGGGTGAGTTTCAATAAACTCAAATTGTATTAAGAAGCTGGTTATCCATTTTCATTTAAAATCTATTAGGAAAAATAATAATAAACATAATGGGCGATGGATAGGTTAAATTGTTGCCATACTTAAACGTCATGCATAGTTGAGTACTGAGATGCGATCAAATAAAAAATGTTTATAAAGATTTTGGCGTCTGCATTTTAAATGATCCTTGCTTAAGTTGGAACAATGTAGTTAAATATTAACGACTCTTGGCAGTATTGAAGAACCCACTAAATCTGAAAAGTTTGGCTTTTTTTATTTTCAAATTCATAATTGTTTTAGCATGGGATTGTAAAGATCTAAAAGCTCAGCAGCTAATTGCCCATTTTATACATCATCAATCCTCCAAGTTTGGAATTGGGCATTTAGTGGGTTTTGTCTCCAACACATCAATCAGTCTGGCAGGACCGTTCAAATTCCCTGATAGCATCTCCGCCGTCTCGTTGTCGTGTTGCAGGATCTTTAACAGTGGAAAACGTTGCATACTTGCACAAACTCATCCATTTTTATGGCATTCATGAAGAGGTTGTGGTGTCCTGAAATATTTCATGATCATTTCTTAGAATAGCTACGTATTTAGTTCAATTAACAAAATTGAAACAGAAGAAAATAAGTGTCACTGGAAACGGTGTCAAAGGGATGGTGGCGCCCTAATTAATGGTCATTCTAACCCACGCTTTGAGTTTCACGGGAGCTTGCTGTCGAAGAGATAACCCGGCCAAAGCACTGCCAGTGCCCTCAGAGCCTGCAGGTACGAGGGTGACCAGTGCTGTTGTGGAATGGATTTATCAGTGAATAGCATTTAGATTTTAGTTAGAAGTAATTATGAGATGCATTCACTTTCGGATGACTTTTAATCTATGTTTTTTTCCTATTTTTTACAGCGTTTAATTATGTTTTTTTGTTATACATTATTTTAATAGTTATTTTGATCTAGAGACCCGCACATAATGGCCACATCAAACGGTAACGGCGACAAGGTGTCCAAATTTGAGACTTTAAAGCTTTTGGAGAAATGCAGAAAAGAGAGGGATGATGCTTTGCACCGAGAGAGCATTCTCCGGGAGAAACTGCGGCAGTTTGAGTCCAGGTCGCGTTCAACCGAGGCGCTCAAACAGAAGATCAAGTCCCTGACGAATGACAACAAGGAGCTGAGGAAACAGACCAAGTCTCTTCGGGCGGAGATCGGTCTCGAGGCCAGTCCCAAGTTTAGCGGGAAAACGACAAAGGACATCATCAACGACTTCCATGAAAAGGAACGCCAATGCAATTCTCTAATTGAAAAGGCCGGGAAACTCAGTTTAACGATAGATGACTTGACATCCGAGTTGGCGAACACAGTAACTTCTAAAACCCTTTTGGAAGATCAAGTACAGTCGTTGCAACAAAACCTCAAGGACATGACAAATAATCAGCGACGTTTGCTTAAATTGTGGGAGGACAAAAAACCACAACGAGAGCAGCTGTCACTCCCGGCGATTTCCCAGCGACCAGGGCCAGTGATCAATAAAGGCGTTCAGACCGAGATGTCCATAAATCTGTCACAAAAGCTTCCAGTAAATGCATTTGAGACCAAGCCATTTCGCAGAGATAGCGAGAAAAGATCAATGTTGGATAAACACAGCTTAGCTACTTTGACGCATGGGAATCCTCACGACAAAAAGGCGTTTGTGCATGATGAAATGAAAGGGCTTCAGCACTGATGACACCTGTTTGAGGCATCAGTGACAAAAACACTGTTCTACACAAATAAACCCAATACCGTTTAAAAGGATTATACATTGAAATTATTGGACTTTTAATTTGTTTTAGGGGACTCGTTTGTTTTGTTCTGTGATGTGTATCCCGGGGTTAATTATTCTGTAGTTTGACAATAATTTTGTAGAAATTGTATTTCATGTATAGAGTAATTGTTTACACCATAAACTATACAAATGTGACAATGCTATGTTTGAAATAACTTAATTTTGTCCAGTAAATGATGCTGCGTGATATGTTACTCTCCATTGAGAACAGGCAGTGACACAGACAGCTTCTACGCGGGGTCCTAGAAAGGTCCTTTGAATGCATGAGGCGCGCGATATGGGGAGCGTATCTTACTGCAAAGAGACTTGGAAGTAGGAGTGAATTAAAGACACTGCTGTTGCATTTTGGATTTAATTTTCCACTGACATGTTTTCCGCGGAGCAAAACTGTTGGTTTGTACGCAAGGCAAGTATTGTAACTCACCCCGATTTCTTTATAAGCCCCCTTACTTGCCAGCTGGATCTGTCAACTTCTGCTAGCCAGGCAGCTAAACATAAGCCCAGCCCGGCACAATGTGAATAATCGTTCTAACTTTTTCTTGATCCTTTCTTTAAAAGTATGATCTATGCTAGAAATAAACGTCGGATCAGCCACTCCCTCGCAGAGTGTGTTTTGTGTCATTACAACCAATGATAAGGCTGTGTGTGTAGGTGGTTTGCTGGAGAGCTGCTGCCAGCATCGCTTGGGCTGTCCTGTTGCTGCCTCCGGTCACAGCCCTGTTCGTAGTTCTCAGCAGAGTCAGCCTCTTCCACCCCATCGAGTGGATCACAGGTCAGCGCTCACTCCACCCCGAGCTCCAGACGACATGACCTAACCCGCTACCAATGGCCAACGTCATCTCTGAGTGTGTTTTTCTAAGGCTTTTTGTTTTGTGTTGTCTACAGAATGCCTGTCTATTTTGACGAGCGCCAGTACCATGTTATCCTTCGTTCTGTTATGCGGAGTGGTGGTCGTGGTCGGCTTCTTCAACCTTGAGTACTACACGGGTAAGTGAATGGCGTGGTTGTATGGTATGGTAGAAACGTGTAGACGTGGTGCTTTCGTTTTCCACTGGCGTTAACATCTTGCAAAAGTATTCATTCTGAAATGTTGTAACGCTTTGTTGCGTGCTAAACTTTCTGTTTCTGCCTTTTTCTTCTAAAGTTACCCCGTCCATTGCTTGCTCAAAAATTGCTCTGCTGGCTCAGCTTCTCCACCCCCGGCAGTGTCTTCACGCCCTGGTCCACTGCATCATGGGGCTGATAGTGGTCTGGTGTTGTGCCTTCACCATTGGTCCCAGATACCAGAATCTTGCTTCCGTGTGCACTCTGGTTGATGGGTAAGTAGACCGGTGTTGTTTTTATGCAAGGTGCTATGCTGTAATGGTTAACAAACTTTTGGCCGGTTTCCTGGTATTTATCTTGTTGTCGTTTTTCTATGCAGTGATCCTCAGCTCTGCCTGAATGAATACCACCTTGTCTTGATCCTGTTCGGGGCCTTTGTTGGCTATAGTCACAGTCTGTTTGGTGTCATGCACAACATGAACTATGTGCCTTTTCATGCAGTTCAGGTATGTGTTAATAGTTTATAGCGGTGTGAATTACATACTGGCAGGGTAATCACAAGGGCTCAGGATTCGGTTTGTCGTTAATCTTTGTCCTTTGCTTCGTTTCCCACCCTAGCAATACAAATATCTTCGTTTCAAGGGAAATCTCCCGTTGGTGGTGAAATGCAGTGCCATTCAATCCCTCTATTTCACCAGGAACTTCCTTGGGGTTTACTTCTTTTTGGGTAAGTCCCGCCCTATCTGGTGCAAACTTAACTTTAATTGGACAACTCACCCTAACAGCCCTTTCACTGTTATGGGTTGATATTTTGAAGATGCCATGCCGTTAATTTGCATTGGTGCCACTTGGACCTGTTGAGGGTAACAGGGTTGTTATTTTAAAGACATGTTCTACTTTCTGATCCCTCAACCGCAAACTATTTTCATTCTATCTACAGGATATATCCCTAGATCGTGGCTCTGTAACACACTGAGTCTTCAGTCGAACAGGTTCGTACTGCTGGTCATGCCATACCTCTTAATAACACACACATGCATTGTACACGGTATCAGATAAGTCCTTCACATCTTCTCCTTTGGTTCCCCTGAAAGGGACCCGTACCTAATTGGACATCCTGTACATGTGCTCTTTAATGGTCCATCCCTCTCTCCCCAGCTCTCTGAACCCTGTGGACAGTATAGCAGGGCTGCTGGACCTCTCCATGCTGTACCATCTGTGGATCAGTGGCACCTTCCTCCTCCTCACCTGGTACCTCACGGTACTGCTCTTCAGGGTGTTTGTCACTGAGGTACGTTCATCTGACCAATTCGGTCCTAAGGGTCCAAAAGCCTGCCACCAGCCAATGGCGGTTGGACTTGAATCTGATGCAACAAGTCAGGGTTACATATTTAAATGATTGTCACATTTTTCCACAAGCATCATTTGATGGAAGTTGTAGCCACGAACGCTAACACGCAATGAATGCAGACACTTCATAGCATGTATGTTAAAAGTGTGCCATGGATATCATCCGGTACATTTGTTGTTAGGGAGAAACTGGAGCCGCACTTAAGTGGAAGGGGTTACCACAATCAGACACGCAGGATGCTATGCATGACCTATTCTTAATTATGCCATGGATATCCTGCTGTTGGGTAGAAACCAAAGCCACTCTTGTTAGAAGTACTCCGAAAACATTGAGTCTCTTTGTGCGATTGTCATTGTAACTAGCATGCATACATTCAGCCTACAAAAATGACTTTTTTTTTGTTTTGTTTGCATGTGCCTTTGTCATTATTTCAGTTGTTTGAGCCACTAGAGGGCAGTGTTTATCTTAAAATGAGGATAATTATAATCCCATAATAAGATTATGCTAGCCTGACAACGACATACCAATTTGCAAATGCGTAGTGGTCTGGAACCTCTGTTCATTTTTGGATTTCCATGGGTTATCATCAATGGACACAGGCCAAAATGCCTCTTGACGTAATTGGATAGTCCGTCATTCAATCAGAGCAACGAAACATATGACATATCGGCATCAGCCAATCCTGGTGTTTTAATGTAAATGCCTGAACTGTGCTGCCATAGGGTGCCCCTCTGTACAGTTATGGTATTAAACCCGCCCCATTTTGGATAAACGGTTCTGATTGGCCTGACCGGTTCAATGTCGGCTGGAAGTTTATCAGAAACGGAGGGGGGCAAGACTCCGATACCAGAGAAAATAAAACATGAGCTAACAGAATCGTCTGGTTCCTAGACTATTATTTTAGGACTCAGGATCTGACATCTGCCCTCGGTTTAAAAACGCAACCTCTAGGTGTACAACTTTCCTGTGCAATCGGCGTTTACTGAGCAAGCCGAGCGGTGTCTTCCCAAAGTCCTCCCTGGCCAGCAGCCCATGTTACTGAAGGTAAACGATGCATGGAGTAAAGACAACATGCCTTTCAACATCTATTTTACTGGGATCATTTGGATAGACCACCTTAACCATGGGGTTTGATTTTTCCTCTTTCGCATATTAGTTTCTAGCTCTGCAGGACTTGGCTCTGCTCTCTCAGCATTCCCCCTCACGACGGGCCCAGGTCTTCAGCCTCAGCCAGCCAGGTCTGTCATCCACCCCCCCCCCCTTCTCAACACAGCTTCAACACAAATTCCGGTGATGATGGCTCCTTTCCGTCAGGTGACCTGTCTGTCTGTCTGTCTTTCCGTCTGTCTGTCTATCAGGTGGTCACCCTCACAACTGGAACGCCCTGAGCAGCGAGTGTCTGTCCCTCCTGGCCGACCTCACCCAGAGGCTGGTGGCACACCACGAGACCGTGGCCATCAACGGACGGGCCAAGCTGCATTCGGCCGGCAGCGACAAGAAGTCCGTCTCCAGTGATAGCTCGGGTACAACATGCTCTGTGCCGTTTTGTGCTTTGCGACTATGTGCAGCGTTTCTACGGACCCCGGCGGCGTTGTGAACGATGAGTCTCTAAATCGCCACGCACTGCTCATGCCAATCGGAGATTGTGCTGTCCAAGGGGTTCGGCGTAAAATCAAAATCGGTGGAAGAAAAACCGTGGGCCGTCATTTCCTGAGGTATGAATTATTCCGTCAACTCCCCAATGTGTTTCTTCAACCAGGCCTCTCGGTCACCCAGGACGTCAGCACCCCCAGGTCGGCCTTCCTGCTCTCCACCGGGGCCGCTGCTCCCATGAGCCCCAACACGGGCCCCTTCACCTCCGACCGCGACAGCCCCTTCTCCTCCCGGGCCATCCGCCGCCTGGCCCCCCACCTGCTGCCCACCTCCCCCTGGAGCGAGACGGTGCAGAGCCCCCACCTGTTGAGGCGGGGCCCCCAACTCTGGTCGGCCTCCACAGGTAAGCCCTGGTGGTGGTGGTGGGTGGTGGTGCTGGTGCTGGGGGTTGCTAAGTGACTAGAGCAGACTACAATAATAATATGTTTATTTTGTATAGCGCCTTTCTCATACCCAAGGTTGCTTTACAGTGTCAAGAGCACACAGAACAAGACAGCACAACAACACAAATAACGATAGAATACAAATAGGGGGGTCTATGCAGTGGTGGGGGAAGAGCCGAAGTGTTCTTGGAACAGAAAGGTCTTGAGATGAGCTTTAAAGAGAGGGAAGGAGGGACAGTGACGCCGTTAGGAAACGCAATGCATTGAATTGGCCAAAGCGAAGCTGGACATGTGAAGACGGGTCCAGAATGAAGGGAAGGTATTAAAGATGCATTGTGGAAGGGAATGCCTCGAGACAAGCACCTACGAGGAGAGAAGGCCAGAGAGTTTGGTTTCAATGGAGTCTCCTTTTATATTTGTTGTTAGTTTTATTATGAATTTGTTTTGATAGCCAGGCTGTTTTGGCTTTCTGTTTTTTGTGCCACACTCCATGCAGGCGGTGAAGGCAATTTGACTTCAATCCATTACAATTTGGCACCCATTAAGTTGACGTGCCAAAACGAAAAACTAAAGCAACCGCAGTCTTGTTAAATTTGAAATGCCATCTGCTGTTTTTTTTGTTTGGGGGGGGGGGTGATTTGCTGTGGACCACCAACATTGCTGCCATATGCTAAATGACATCACCTTTATGTCTTTTTTTTGTCTTTCCTCCCCCTGCAGATACCAGGACCAGTGGCAGTCTGTCTCCATCCCCAACCTCAGCGCCAAGCCCGCACCCGGCTGAGCCCAAACCCAGCCCCGTGACACAGTTCCTCCACAACCGAAAGGAACAGGTGCTAACCCTCCCTCATAGGTTCCCCTGTGATACGTATAGATAAACAAATAGAAATTCAAGCGTCTTTCTCTTTTCTTTTCCAATTTGTTTTTTAGGATATGAATAGAGAAAAGAGTGAAAGTATTTTCTTTCCTGATTTCTATTCATATATTTTTTTTAGAATATGAATAGAATATATAGAATATGCTTTTTTTTTTAATATGAATCAGGAAAGAAAAGAGTTTCACTCTTTTCTTTCCTGATGCAATTTTAAAAAAAAAATGGCAAGCTAATTTCAAAAGAAAGGGACATTTCGTGATCATTGTCTTTCTACTCTCCCGTTCAGGTGAAACACTTCCTGGGGAGGCGCGTGCTGGTCATGTATTTGTTCAACAAGGTAAGGTTGTGGGGCACGCTGGCGGAGCCAGGGAGCGATTGTGTGTTCCCTGCCCGCTAATCTCTCCCGCTTACTGACAGCCTGATTTATTTATGGCTCACCTATGACTCCTGCTCAGATTTGTATTGGATTTTGCTAGATCACCCAACTGCCTTCCTATCAATTATTCGGGCTTTGATGGCACCAGCTGGTTTTCCATCCTTCTACATGTTACCATTAGTCCTACTGATTACTTAAAGGGCCCCAATCAAGGAGTCATGTAGCACAACGTGTCCTTCCAGTAATATGAGGAGCTCCATCTTTCCATGGGATTGGCAGGGAAAGCTTTCGAATAGGTTGGTTTTCAGGCTGAAACCTTATTGATCCCAGCCAAACATATACATTTCTGTGTTTTTAAGTATGTTCCTATCCGCTAAAACTAGGTCATAGGGTCTATAATTGCTTTGGGATGCATGGTCGTCATTCTTGCTGTAGTGTAGATTTGGTTCTATTTCAACCATTTCCGTCCTTCTAACCACATAGTGTGCTGGTGAATAAAGTAACAAAACAAGCACTGTGTGGTATCTGCAGCCTGTTGATTCTTCCACTGGTTTGTTCAAATGCTGCTGCAAGATTTGGCATCGTTGGTCTTCTTACTGCTTGTGTTTGGAGTCCTGGTAAATAAACTGAAACTAGATATTATGATTATGGCTATTTAGCAACAAAGATCGAAAATTATGACTGTGTAGCCTCTTGCAACCAACTGTTTTAATGTCCAATTCAATGAAGTACCGTTTGCCTACAGCTCCCAGAGGCCTCTAGTCAGGCCCTCTTTGCAGACAGCCAGTCACACATCTGGGCCCTGGAAGGTGAGATGGTTCTGGGTTATGATGACAGACATGGTTTATTTTCAAATGTTGCTGTACATTCGTACTGCTGTTTGTATTAAAACGTATATACGTCTCCTTTGGCCCCTCAACTAGGGCTGTCCCACCTTGTGGCAGCCTCCTTCACTGAAGACAAGTTTGGCGTGGTCCAGACTACGTTACCCAGCATTCTCGGTAGCATGCTAGTCCTACAAGAGGTAAACTGCTATGGCTTATTCACAATGCAAACACGACTCTCTAAAGAGTCCAAAGTATGGGTTAACCCTAACCCTACGATTCAAGGACAACATTGGATTATTATGATGCCCCTGAATTGTATGAGAAGATAACAATTAATGTATATAAAGATAGTCCCTCCAGAAATCGCATAATTCAACGTATAATCAGCCAAAGTCTGCATATTTCATGCGGGGGCCGCATTTTTTCAAATATGCCGCACTTTCACCGCATAAATTTACGTCAATTTACGCGCAAAATATGCGGGGCTTGAATGATTTCATAATCCCCGCATTTTCGTTGCAAAAAAGTCACATATCTTAGCAGAAAGTTGAAAAATGTTGCGTTTACGTCACACGAGCAGCCATTTCCCCGTTGCCATGGGAACGTTATGAAGTGACGTAATTACGCAAAGTGAACGTCATCGAAAAGCTGCATTTTTCGCAAGTTCCCGCATTTTTTCGTAAGTTCCCGCAATTTTTGCAAGTTCACCACATTTTTCTGGAGGGACTGTAAAGACCTGGAATATTACATTTAAACTAATCTTGCCGCCTCAGTCAAACAAGACTTTTTCATATCAATACTTTCAATAATTATTTTGCGTTTTGTATTTGACGTGTACCGTCTCTCCCTCCCCGACGCCTCCAGGCGGTGGACCGCCACTTCAAGCTGCCCCACGCCTCCAGCAAGCCTCTCCGTTCGGCCTGCAGCATGGGCGACTGCACCTCCAAGACGCTGCGCTTCGCCCTCAGGGCCACCCTCAAGACCGCCATCTACAGGATAACCACCACCTTCGGGCATCACTTGAAGTAAGGCTGCTGGTCAAGCAACCTAGGGCTGGGCGAGTAATCCAATTTTGATGGCGATTTCGATTTCGGCGTCAAACGATCACAGAACTAATATATAATTGATTTTTTTTTTTTTTTATTAAATGTTTTATAAGTGCAGAACAGCTGGATACATATCTGTACATTATTTTAGACTTGAACATTTGCTTTTTGGCCGTTCTGTTTTTTTTTGTTTTTTTGTAAGGCGAAATTTCGAAGTTCTCAGTTACAATTTGTTCTTTGGGAGAGACATGCGGAATAAATACATCATGTTTTTAAAATCAAAAATAATCGTTTGAATAATCGCGATTTCAATATTGACCAAAATAATTGTGATTATGATTTTTTTTCCATAATCGAGCGGCCCTAAAGCAACCCCTTGTTATTTAAAAAATCCAAGTAATTTTTTTTCACGTTTTCTATTTCCTGTTCTTCCAGTGCCATCAAGATGTCCGCCGAACACCGGAAAAGATTGCAACAGTTCCTGGAGTACAAGGAGTGAGACCCGGACGCGCACGGTGGCTTTTGGATTAGGCTCCAAATGAAACTGACTTGGCTCTGTGTGTGTGCAGACACCCGTGTGGCTTGAGATTTGTGACCCTACAACAGTGCCTCTTTTTGATATTTGTGACTGCGCCTCGTCATTTCAATCCTATCCGCTGTGGGTCGCCTCGTGTCTAACATGCAATGGGGGAGAATGGCATTGTGGACAGCATCTCAGCATCTCCTAGTGGACAGCAACGGTACTGCAATGGCACACTTTGAAGATCATCCTGAAAGGGCTTTATTTATAAAACACCTGTGAACCAGCCTTGGTGTTTTTCTTTGTTTTTCTGGCTTGGATTGGAGTTGCCACACTATCAACAATGAGAAGGTGTTCTGTCTGCCTTTGACTCTGGAGGATTCGTCCTCAGTTGAATCATGTACAATTCCTTCTCCACACACGTATTCATCCTTTTAATTCGTTTGGAACAAATGCAGGTTTGTTGTCGGCAAATAAAATAGAATCCTCTTGTTTTAGTTGTTCAAGCACTGTCAGACGCCACTCGTCCTGTGTAATCTTTGGGGTCTACGTTACAGGGCTCATCTTTTCGCTCTCCAAATCAAAAGTTAGCCCCTACAGTTTGATAGTTACTTGGTGTTGAGTTTTTATGCCCACAAAGACACTAGGTAAATTAATTTCTCCAGATATGTTGCCTAATCTCTGCATGGCAATCTGTTAACTTCAATGATCATATACTGTATATTTGTACAAAGACTACAGCAGTTCAAGATGACGTGTTTGATTAAACATTTTGAGCTCAATGACCCAGTTTGTTATCTATTCCTGCCTCCAATGTTAGACTGATCGATCATTTTTAATACAGGCATTAAATAGCCATTGCAGATCCATGGAACTTCAATCCATTTGCACATTAAGTTTCCCACAGTAAATGAGAAATAAAAACATTTAGAACCAGACCCACTTCAACATTTTCTATTAGTATGACACGATTTACAATAGCCTCCATAGATTGTTCTGGTCAGCAAATCTCGACAATGTAATGTTTGACACGTGTAAAAAGCACCATCAATTCATTGGTTATTTTGATTTCATTAGTCTTTTGAAAGTAAATTCTCAAACAGTTGCAATGAAAAACACTTACATTTCACACAATGAGGAAGCATAAAAAATAATGCAGACAAGGACCACTGTCTTTTTGTTTATTGCACAAATCGTACATTATTTTTTTTTCAAAACCCAACTGGCAGAATGCAAGATTAGGCAGTGATGGGAAGAAACTTGTTCATGGGCCTAAATATGTATACAAGAACAAAACAAATACAGCCAGCAGGATCATCTGAATATGACTTTGTTTTATATACCAACAGCTTAAGATCTAAAAAAGATACATTGGTTCCTAAACAACAAAGGGAACCAAAATTATTTGGAAAGTCAAACTGTGCGCTCCAACTGCACAATACAGACGAACGCGTGCTGTAAAAGGAAAAATAAAAATGTCTCATGTTCCTCTTTCGATTTTCAAAATTACTTTGCTCTCATATAGAATATAAATCTCTGCATTAATACCAATCAAATTTTTTTGACATCTTGTTTTTTTTTAAATTATTCTGGAAGTCAAACTTTTTTTGTATTCTTTTTTACAGTTTTATCATATATGTATATATGTACATAGAAATTCAACTATACTAGACTTAGTATAGCAAATGACTAAAGCTGGACTTCATCGCTCACACAAAAAATGACTTGCAAGCATATTGATCCCCCCCGTTATCCTTCTTTCCTTTCTCTCTAAACCGGCTTCATCACAACGCCTACACCATTGGTGGGTCATCCGCCAATCCCTGACCTCGGTCAACTCGTTAAGGAAAATCAACGTTATTATCAAACTGCCTCAGTTGAACCGGAGAGATTTGTTACTTAAGTGCAAACAATATATTTTTTCCCCTGCCCCATGGCTCATAGGCAGCGACCTAACTACAAGCCATGTCTGCCCGCCCTACTGAAGGATCGCATCCAGGGCCAAGTGCGGGGATGATGAAGGAGCGGGAAGAAGTAGGAAGAGAGTGCTGCTGGAACCAGACATCAATTCATCAAGGACAAATACACTAAGTGCTAACCCCTCCACTCACAAAGACAGAAAAAAAAACCAGACAGTACAGATCCGTGCTTCGAGCTGAACAATGCACGACTAATCCTTTACGGAATGAACTCCTGAAGCTAAGGGGTAGTATGAGCACAGGCGTTACGATCGCTGCCATGTTGCTCCTCCTCCGAGCACCCCGCCACCCCCCCACGTCCGAGCGCCCAAGTGCACTGTTTGTTTTGTCTGCGTTTCAATCTTCGACATCCCTGATTTCAAAATACACTCGGTGGTGAGGGGGGGGGGCTACACAACGTGAAAGAGAGAGAGAGCCACAGTACAGCGTGGCAACAGTGCCGTTAATTGTTTGTGTGTTAGGGGTCGGAGGGACATTCTGCGCCTATGCAAAAAAACAGAATTGTAAAGTAATGGAGCTAGGAACAAGAGTACAACGGTTTTTCGTTTCCTTCGGATGCTTTCCTGTAAAGACGAGAAATTAGAAGATGCGCCACATTATTGGTACGAGTTCCAAACGACGAGTCCAAGGCCTTCCTTTCTGCCCAAGCCTAATACTGTACATAACCATCCTCATCAAGAGGTAGCTGGGGGTTACCAGGACTTAAAGACGGGGAGTGCTGGTGATGTCGCAGCCTACCGTAAAAGGTGCCTAAATGGAGGTGTTGGTCTGTTCATACATGCACAGTATATCGTTGTTGGTATTTGGCAGGAGTATAACAAATATGTATGGACATACAACAGGACCTCCCAAGTGATTTCGTTATAGGGGGTCGAATAGGATCTTTGACAAAAAACCAAAACAGACAGGATTTGTTAATTGCATATGCCATCTAGAAGTCGCCTGTTTTGTACACCTCTAGCAGGAAAACTAACTCTTTGTGTGTGTGTGTGCATAAAGCGTTTGGTAAGTTGTCGTGTGTGCCAGTGTGTCGCTAGTGCTTGCCCGTAAGCATTGATTTTCTAAGGGCAACAAAGTATGAGCGTGTGTGTGTGTGTGTGTGTGTGCTTTCGTTACTACGCGCTTGTGGCTCAAGAAGACATGCACTGGACATGATCTGGGCCCCCGTCTTCTTCGTCGGACGAGTCTGGAGAGCTCCAGGATTCGTCCGTATCCCCATCGGCCCCCTCACGACGAGCCTGAGAGAGAGACAGAGAGACAGACAGAGAGAGAGAGAATCAGGAGCGTCCGTGATGGACAAGACTTTCAACTTTAAAACAGAAGGTTTTTGTAGTTGTTAAAAGCCAAATGGATATTGTTGATATAGGGATCCAAATACTGTGAAATAAGCCTTCCTCAGTTGTTTTGCCATATTGCGGAACAGTACATACATAACGAGAAAAAAGAAAAGAGGAACATTTAAACACTTCCAACACTAAAAAGGGGTATCATAGTATTTGTATGTGTACCTTTGAAGAACGGCCCACAAATTATACACAGCGACTCTTGAGTAAAAAGGATCGGATGATCTCCTAAAAATTTGGGTGCTCTCCCAAATTTTGCGGTACTTGTACCTGTACATTAACAAATAAAAATCTTTCATTCATTCAAATTTACAGAAGGAGCCTCTCATCTTTCTTAGTGACACCAAGGCATCACGCTCCACTGGAATAAAATGACCCACCACTGGTTTCCCACTCCACATGGTGGGGGGGGGGTAGGTTCTAGGGACCATAAGACGAGGGCTCACCCTCTGGGGCCGGCGGTGCCTCATGTGCCGCATCAGGAACCACAGCAGCTGGGTGTCGTACTGGTCGCCGTGCCGCACGCTGTCCTGGTCGCGCTCCCGCTTGTTCTTCTTCATCACCTGGAGTGGGTGAGAGGGTGAGTGAGTGGGTGAGTGGGTGAGTGAGTGAGTGAGTGATGGAATGAGTGATGGAGTGAGTGATGGAATGAGTGAGTGAGTGATGGAATGAGTGAGTGAGTGAGTGAGTGAGTGAGTGAGTGAGTGAGTGAGTGAGTGAGTGAGTGAGTGCTCTGATCATTACTGTTGACGTGGATGAGAACTGTTCACGCTAAGACATACGACACTGCCCGTAACCTACGAGCGGGTTATCAAAAGTATCAAAAATGCTATGAGATTGTTATACATTATCCAAATCTGGTACGATAATTACAATAATAATAATAATAATAATAATAATAATAATAATAATAACCACCATAGTTGCTAATCACGCTCACGGCACAGTGAGAAAGGGAGCGAGTGGATACCTCTTTGAGGCCCTTGAGGCCGGTGGGTTGCTCGGCGGTTGGGGTCCACAGCTTGACATCGTGGTCCAACCCGCTGGTGGCCATGCCGGGCAGGTGGGGGTGGGGCTCCAAACAGTTCACCTGCAGAGTCAAGGAATCCTTTTAAAGGCCGTGTCGCAGGGTACATTTTCCCAACGAATTTGTGCAATTTGCTTGTTGGTTAATAAAGATTTAAACTGTTATCCGTTGTATTTAATGTCGTTAGGTATCACAAAACGGAATGCAATACGAAAAAAGTAGGTACTATTTTGGTGGTTTGCTGTTGATTCTCATTTCCCCCAGAATGCATTGCATGACGTCACGTTGGCACCATGGACAGGGTGATGTAATGTCACGAATGGTGTTTTCAAATGCAGTATGTATTACAAAGGCACTAGTTTGATAATAATAATAATAATAATAATAATAATAATAATAATAATAATAATAATAATAATAATAATAATAACAGTAATAAGACAGTATCTTAAATACATAAAGCAAATAGCAGAAGCAGATCAGAAATGAAAAATCTGCAGCATTTCACACGCTTTGGTTACAGCTTTCGGTATCACATCAGGGGGAACAGATCATCCCGCTACACCAGTCCCAAACAACGTTTACAATCTTTCAACACAAACTAAAGTATTGCGGTAAACTGTGAACTTGAGCCCACACAACAGCGAATTCATGAGAAACAACACTTTGCATTTGAAATACAGAATTGTGATCTCTAGTTTCTGTATTGATACTGTCTCTCATCCCCCCTAGGATCCTCTAGCCTCCCATCCCCCTAGGATCCACTAGCCTCCCATCCCCCCTAGGATCCACTAGCCTCCCATCCCCCCTAGGATCCACTAGCCTCCCATCCCCCCTAGGATCCACTAGCCTCCCATCCCCCCTAGGATCCACTAGCCTCCCATCCCCCCTAGGATCCACTAGCCTCCCATCCCCCCTAGGATCCACTAGCCTCCCATCCCCCCTAGGATCCACTAGCCTCCCATCCCCCCTAGGATCCACTAGCCTCCCATCCCCCCTAGGATCCACTAGCCTCCCATCCCCCCTAGGATCCACTAGCCTCCCATCCCCCCTAGGATCCACTAGCCTCCCATCCCCCCTAGGATCCACTAGCCTCCCATCCCCCCTAGGATCCACTAGCCTCCCATCCCCCCTAGGATCCACTAGCCTCCCATCCCCCCTAGGATCCACTAGCCTCCCATCCCCCCTAGGATCCACTAGCCTCCCATCCCCCCTAGGATCCACTAGCCTCCCATCCCCCCTAGGATCCACTAGCCTCCCATCCCCCCTAGGATCCACTAGCCTCCCATCCCCCCTAGGATCCTAACCTCCCACCCCCTCTAGCCTCCCCCCCTCTCACCACTCCTCCGAGGTCCCCCTCTATGAACTGGACGATGCGGGCTGAGTACTTGTCCCACAGGTAGATGTGGCCGCAGTCACTCCCGCTGACCACGAACTCACTGGACGGCCCGTAGAAGTTCACGCCCTTCACTGAGGGAGGAGAGCGGGAGAGAGAGGTTTTGAGTGCGCGTGTGTGAACCAGTAACCATAAACACCACAGAGCTAGCCCAATGCTTTTGGTCACGTGACAAGATGCCGCTGCTGCTGCTGTGTTGCTCATTTCTCAGTGGAGAGCTTAGCAAGCTTTGCCTCACAAAAAGGATTAAAGATTTTGTTGGATTGTGTCGAGACCAAAAGCCTGCTTTCAGTACTCACATAGGGCCCCCCCCCCCCCCCCCCCCCCAGTGGAAAGCGTTACACAGAGTACCACTTCCTTAAAGTATCGTACATCGTGACACCGGTCAACTCTGGGTTCGCCCCGTTTATCCCCTGTCCTCCGCCACACATCACGAGGCACAGACAATGGTCTGGTGGAATTCTAAACAGGTTATATCGAGGGCTTTGGTGTTGAGCCAGCCGAACGGCACCAGTTGAGACGAGAGCTTTGGGACTTAAAACACATCTCTCTTGAAGCAGGGCATCCACGAAGCGTAAATAAATCAAATAAATTAATGAACAAGACGCCGCTGGGATGGGTCCCTTGCCACCAGGTGTGGGGCGGTGATGGCTAGGGCTGGGTATTGCCAGGTACCTCCCAATTCAATTCGATTCTTTAGGTCTTGATTCAATTTGATATCGATTCGATATTGATCCAATTGCTTCGATATCGATTTAATAATATGTGCAGATGACAAAAATACCTAAATATTATTTAGAATTAACCATTTCAAAATGAATTAACCATTTCATTGTACTTTAACTAGCAAAAAGGGAATACACCACTGTATAGTATTGTTCCTCAGCTCAACTTGCAGCATAAAAGTAATAATCATAACATGGACAAATGTAAAAGGGCATGTACATTTAGGCATACTCGCTTCTAGATTACAATGACTGAGTATGCTTCTTTTATTATATTTATTTTTAATGGAAATAATTGATTTAAAAAAAAATCTGAATCGAAATTGAATCGAGAACAAATAAATTGCAGTGCATTGATGAATCGACATTTTTACCCAGCCCTAGTAATGGCTCCTTACCTGTGGCGTTGTTGCGGTGGCCCTTGTACCTCCTCCGGTAGTCGGCTCCGTCGCTGTGGCTGGAGTCAAACAGGTAGATGTCCTCGTCGTTGTAACTGGCCAGCAGTTCTGCAAGGATAATGCTACAACTGACCATCCGCCTTTCACAGTGTCTGCAAGTTTGGTTCATGCACACTAAAAGATTATCTTAGATAATTGAGTTTATCTCTAACCTAGGAGAGTGTTGGATAAAGTTAAAGGGGACATATTATGCCAACGTTGCTCATCTATCCGTCATACATCTAGTTGTCAGAAGCTGCACATTTTCAAAACGGCTTGTAATGGCTAATCACGCTCACACCTGGTGGTAGAACATGTCCCCTTTAAACTGAAGAGCCAACATAAATAGAAGTCAGCCATCAACAGTCAATAAGCATTGGCGCTTGTGTGAGCAGGTGAGCAGGTGCTCACCCCCCCCCCCCCCCCCCCCCCATGGCTGAACTGAGAAGCCAGCTCCAAGTCGTGGACCAAGTGTTTACCTGTGCCATCGTGACTGTACACCAGGCAGGTGATGTTTGTCTTGGACTCGCTGGACACCAGGTGAGAGGGGCAGAACTTCTTCAGCACGCCGTTGTTATCGTTCTCGTTGATCTTCCTCTGGTCGTAGATCCTAGACGGAGATATGAAGCATTACATTAAAGAGCTCAACCCCTAAAAACTCCATAATTTCATTATAAACACAGAGTAAAAAAGGCTTGGTGATTTGTTGCTGGACGGTCACCTGATGTACTGATCTCTGCCGCCCACTGCGAACTCGTGGGTTTTGGCAGGGTTGACAAAGATAGTGTACAGCCCAACTTTCTTATCGCCTTCCTTCACAACCGTGAGTTTGCTGGAACACAAAAGGAAAGCAAGAACCACGCTTGGGTCTCAGTTGGTTCATTGGGTTTCATGGAGAAGATAGGCCGCAATCAGCTTCTGTGTGCTACTGTGTGCATAACATACTATTGGACCTTGACCCTTCATAACAGACATACCAGTGATGGGGAACACAATGGTGAAAAGTACATCTGAGTGGAACGTCAACCATGGACCATTGCATGTCTACAGAGGTCATGGGTTCAGTACCTGGCCAAAAATAGGGCAGGTAAAGAACCGAACATAGAACAGTTGGGAAGGGGATTATGTTCTATTGTGTGTGTGTGTGTGTGTGTGTGTGTGTGTGCGTGTGTGTGTGTTTTTATGTGTCTGTGTGTGTGTTTTCGTACGCGCGGGATGAGCACTCACTTTGCGGGTCGGTCGAGGCGCAGGTCAATACCAAACACCACCGCATCCTCCCCGGCCGAGAGAAACGAACAGGGAGAGTCGGGCTCCAGGGCCAACTGCAACGCGCGCACACCGCCACAAACACATTATCATCATCAGCACTCCAGATTACAATAGAGGAAGTTAAGTCTCACAGGGCTTAGCAGCCATACGTTTAAATGATATTGGATGATTGCATTTCCCCCGTGACCTCAGACGGCTCAGGGTGAACAACCAGAGAGGAAGAGGCGGAAACTTTGATCAACGGTGCCTAAAAATCAGGCTCTGATCCACTCCATGAAATGAAGTGGTAAAAGACGGAAATGGAAGTTGAGGCGTGTACCTTGTGGGCGGCCCCTTTGTGCTGGGCCACACGCTTGGTGCTCTTGCAGCGCTGGGTTGCGGACAGCTCGGCCACGCGGATCTGTCCGTCGCGCGCGCACATCGCTAAGGTGCTGTCGCCGCTGTGAGGCAGGAACTTAGCCTAAAGGAAGGGCCACACATAATTAGGGGGTTAAACGAGGTGGCTCGTCACAATCAGAAGGACATAAAGGTCCACTGGTTTCGATCAGGTTGTGCAGGACTGCAGATTAATTTCACTTTGTTTGCATGCAAGATCATTCACTTAATTACCAGTTGAAACATTTGGTTCAAATTGATTCCATCTTCTCGCAGCTCAAAATGTGTATGCATGTGACAAGTGCTTCCCCAAAAAACATCGGGGACATTAGATTGTTCCCTACTTGGCAGCATGGCCAGCTCTATCCAGCAGTGTGTTATCGACTGGAGGAAGGTAGTTAAAGGTGACATTATACCACCAGGTGCGAGTGTGATTAGACGTTACAAGCTCTTTTGAAAATCTTTTGAAAGTTGGTGTGTCCACGTAGATGTATGCTGGATAGATCAGTCTACCAGCCTACCCAGTGGACTGTAGCAAACATCCCTCATCTATCCCTATCTATAGATTTTCAAAACGGCTTGCAACGGCTAAACACACTCACAACTGGTGGTATAATATGTCACCTTTAAAAGGACACGCAATCGCTCCTCTCCACCCCAATGACCCCGCACCCTTCGAGCCCCCTGCTGACCTGGAAGACGTTGCTCTTGTGGCCGCTGTCGAACTCCAGCACGGCGCGGCGGACGGCCCAGTCCCAGATGATGACGCGCAGGTCGTCGCTGCCCGACGCCAGCCGCGTGCCCGACGGGTTGAAGTGCAGCGTGTTGACGCACCCCGTGTGCCTCTCCAGCCGCCCCTGCAGTTCCAGCCGCTGCACCAGGCCGCGGGCACCGCACACCCGCCGGACAAACTGCTGCGAGTTGCGCCCGATCTCCCGGGAGCGCAGCGAGGGCACCGCCCGCCAGGTGGGGCCCCGCAAGTCGCTCACGTCCGAGCCCAGCCACACCTCCATGGCCTGTGCGTCCTCCTCGTCCTCGTCCTCCTCCTCGTCCTCCTCGTCCTCCTCCTCGTGGTCCTCGTCGTCGTCCTCGTCTTCGTCGGTGGTGGAGGAGCGGTTGGGCACCAGGGCCGGTCGGTTGCGCTTCCTGGCCGTTCGCCTGGAGCCGTCCGGCGCCCTCGCCCGCTCTCTCCTGGCGCCCTCGCGCTTCCGCCCGCCGTCCTCCGTCAGGGAGAACAGGACGCCGCCGTCCATGCTGTCCGTGTCTTCCTCCTCGTGTCCTCCCTCTCCCCCAACCCCTGACTCGGCGTCTGAAGGCGCAGAGGGCTCCGAGACTCGAGACCCTTCTCCCGGCTGATCGGGGGCTATGGGAATAGGGAGTTAGGTTAAATAAACCTATAGATTATAAAAGGAACAAGATAAAAAAGAAAAAAAAAAAAAGGGTTGTCAAAAATAGTTTCATTACACAGCACAGACTAGAAGGCGGGCTGGGTATGAACTCATTGAAAAACAGTGGTAGCTAAGTTCAAACAACAATATTTTCTGAATCATATTTTGTCTTTTAAAAAAGACTGTACTGGAACTATAAGAATATCTGACTACCAGTTTGTTCATCTCCTTTGCTCCCAGAGGCATTTCCTTCATCAAGTGTATCCTGTCCCGTTTCTTCAGAGATATCACTCTCAGCGACACCTGACACAAACGCACATCATTGTGAAATAAAAAGGTGCAGTGCATTAAACATTTTATTGTGCGAAAAGTTATTTGCAACACCGTCGTGATCACTTACCGTTAGTAGCGCTGGATTTCCCCTCAGACTCTGCCATCTCGTCCCGTTTGGCCTCCTGCTATCCAGAGGACAGCCTTAAATGACACATAAAACAACCGCCATGGCTACCGATAAGGACCAATTTGAACTCGACAGGTGCTACAGGAACAACTAATGCACTCGCATGATTGAGCGGACTTTATTGGATGAACGCTGATGAATCATTGTCGGGTAGACAGCGTGAAAGCACTGCAGCAGGTAGCGCCCGCTATTCAACTGGCCCATAACAATCACAGATAACTCAGCCAACGCCACACAGTAGAAACCGAAACAAGAAAATCCCCTCGGTCGACAGCTATGTCTCACAGGCCATGTTGATGCCTTCTTTCACATTATGTTGTACATTATATTATCCGCAAAAAACAGATCCGCTTCGATGAATCAAACTCACATTACATATGCACACGTTTTTCCAATGTATATTAAGATGCATCGACACTTGGGGGGATCACTGTCCGGCCTGGTGCCTAGCGAAGTGGGAACTATTTTTAAAACGAGCACAGAGCTCGGTAACGTTAGTCGAGGCTAGCGGGGGCTAACGTTGGCGTTACCTCGAAGGCCCCACGAAGCGTACACTTGTCAGGCTCGTCCTAAATCGGATCTGCTGCCGTCGGTCCTCGCTGGTGTTTAACTGGCAGTCGAGCTATGTGGGATAAAATGACGACCTCAAAGGAAAAGCCCAGCGCATGGACGTGCACGTGAGTGAGGGCCGAGGAGTAAGGTACCTGCTCTGGCACAAGGTTGACCGCTCTGTTTATGTTTTGACTGCAGTTCCTATTCTGTTTCCGGCGTGCGTTTTTGTTTTCTGTCGCGACCGGATGTCTCCGCAGCTCTTTAAAGTTGGACCAATCAACAATATTTAGTTTATTATGAACATAGAGATAATCATGTTTTGCCTCTGCTTCTGCTATTAGTTCGATTTTATTATTTGAATGTATGTATCTTATTTCCGGTGTGATACACGCTTTATTTAGGCTATTTTACAATCTAATCACAAGCGCACCTACAATAGACTGTTCTACGGTGCATTGATTTTAGGTTTTGAAAGGTCAGTAGGCATCTCATATAAAAGGGTTGAAATAAAATAAAAACTGTGGAAAGCATAACTATAAATTTGTTAAAACTGACCGTTTTAACTAATGGTTTGACTGGTATATCATTGGTTGATTCTTGGAATTAGATATATTTATATATAAATGATTGTATTTTATTCATGTCAATATGGCTGAATACACCAATATCTGTGTCATATGTTTTTGCTTAGTGGAAATGGCAACTCACAACAAGCTCACAAGTGTTCACTACAATATTAGCTATTCGTGCTATCATTTAGGTCAAACCGCAGTGAGCGTACGTGTTATTCAACACTTTATATAGGCCCAGGTTTATGACTATAATCGGTTTCAAGGGAAACATTTGGGCTCTCTCACCATGGGTTACTTAGGAATCCCATTGTTTCCTTCCTCTGTTTTTGTCATAGTATACACTTATTTAATGACATGGTCTCATAGATACCCCACTGTTTCTATGCTTAACCAACCCCTTGATTCTCTCGTAAATCGAATGCATTAGGCCTAGGCTATTCTAATGAAACTCAGAACCTTTGGCTTTTACTGTTCAGTTCAAAAGTGGCTGAAAGTAATAACCCCGTATTCCTTTGTGATGAAACATTAAACACAACACAATAATTCAGGGCAGACATATACACGGGTCCTCTCTTCAACACTTTCGACGTGTTGTTGAATCCGTGCCCTGTCTGTTCCCCACTGTCTGGTCCGAATTAACTCGCATGGAAACGTTAGTGAAAGAGAGGAAGAGGAAGTTGTTGTGAGAGGAGGTTCCCATCCCACACAGAGCTGCAGGCAGCCAACCCAGTGAAGAGCGGCGATCAGCTCGAACAGCAGCTCGTCATCCACCGGTTCACACGCGCTCGGTGATGCCCAACCGCCCGAAACGACTTGCCCGCGCGCCTTACGAGAACCTCCTGTTGAAGACGCATACAACGAAGAAGCTCTAAATGTGACAAACAGATTTAAACTAGAGACGCTTTACTTGTTCTTTTTTCTTTTTAAGTTGGCTAGAATATGGTTGTTTAGCTTGTGTTCGCACAACATGGAGTATTGGAGGCAATGCGCGCTCTGGCTTATCAGTTGCAAAGTGCTCCCGGTGAACCACCGAGTGACGGCGGACACCGCTCAGGTCTTCGACCTGGCCCAGACCCTTCGGGACGGGGTCTTGCTCTGCCAACTTCTGAACAACCTGAAACCGCAAACTATCAACCTGAAGGAAATCAACCTAAGACCGCAAATGTCACAGGTAGGTTATAGGGGTGTTGTTTCCTCTTCCGATGCTTAACGCACACTTTCTCCTGTTTCGTTAAGTCACATGCTATGCAAAATAACAACGCTGTGTTCAGGTCACTTTAGGACTCAATGAGGCTCAGAATAATAAATCAATTGAAAGATGAACAGGATTAGGGGTTCGGGATGAGAAAGAGATTGTACGTGTTTCTGTTAGCCTATGTTTTATTTCTCCTACAATACTGTGGCATAATATACCACAAGCATATATGCGTTTCCCTTGTCGACCTCAAGAAATAAACATTCCCATCTGAAGACTGAGGAATAGAGGCTAGGTCTGGAAAACGAAAGCAGCCTACAACTAAAATCTTGGTTGGGTGGGGTTGGGTTCATTCTTCATCCATTCTTCATGTCATGGCCCATACGTACAGTGGCAATGACCAGAGTATAGGGACTGCTTTACTGAACTCCTTCTGTGAGTCCTGAGGGAATGGTTTAAGGGAAGACCAGAATTCCTTTCTTGGCCACAGGAGAGACTGATATTATCTGAACTTTGATCCACCCATTAGTTGGACAAACTAATGCTATTTGGTCAGCAACTTATAGTTGATGTCTAGCTTTGCCTATATAACTGGTAACTTGAAAGCATTTAGCTCTTATCAGCCTGTGTTTTTACACACATACTAGTATATCAAATGGCGGATAGGTTTAATGACAAATAAACAAAGAATCAAATCAGTGAAGGCTATATTGAAAATGTGCTTTGTGAAACATCATCAACCTTTTTGTTGACTTGTTTGTTCAGGAAGACAACAGACACATTTAATTGAGGAATACTTCAACAAAAACAATCGGATACATAGAAATACAGTACATGCAGTGAAAAAACAACCTCACATTTCTATGTATTTAACATTCCCAATTTTAGGTTTGAAATACATTTATTATATTATATATTAAGGCCATCCGTTACTATTCTCAGAGTGCGTTGCTCCACATGATGTCGGGCCTTAGTACATCTGTCTGCTGAAGAGGGGGGAAACCCATCACTCTGGAGAACAATAAGTGACCGGGGCCTGCAGCTGTAGGCCGTCTCGGTATAGCTGGGAACCTCATGTGTGTCAGTGGGTCTGGAGACTTTTAAAAGGCCCTTTGCATTGTCTCCCTCTGAGGCCTCTGAGATCTTTCAAATGGAAATGCGAGCATAAGGATAATGGGACGGGGAACGGTGTATATTATAGTGCTGCGTGGTGCAGTGTACTGTGGATAAGTCTCTCTCTCTCTCTCTCTCTCTCTCTCTCTCTCTCTCTCTCTCTCTCTCTCTCTCTCTCTCTCTCTCTCTCTCTCTCTCTCTCTCTCTCTAAAATACTCTATATTTATCCCTGGATGTGCCCCTGATCTAAGACTGCAGTGTACAGCAGGGCACAGAGCTCATGTCAAAATATGGTCTTGTGAATAAATGGGGGGAAAGAAAGTAAGAAAATACGAAGTACTCTAATTCATCACAAGATTTTAGTGTTATAACATATGAGGTGTTTTTTTTTCAATTTAACTGGAGTTTATTTCTTTTATCAGCTTCAGATGGATCCAATTATGATAAACGTATGAAAAACAGTATAAATCATGAGAAACACAAACACACAATCAGCAAGCATCCAGACCCATTGAAATGTAGGAGTCAGTCTACAAACCGACCAATAGAGTCGTTACTCCTTTTGTAATAAATCATGGTTAACCCACACATTGACAACCCTATATTAAGTCTGCTTTAAGTCGCTAAAAATCAAGCCCGCTATGCATCATGAATTAAACCATTTTTATTAAACTATTTTTATTGGTGTTTTTCCAGAATATAATCATCAGTTCCTGAAACTGTTTCAATTTTTTCTTTGTAAATGGACTTAAAAAGATTAGAGAAGTACTGCTAGTGTTACAGATTAATATTGGGTAGTCAGAGGAGCAAGCTTAAAGGAAAATAATAAAAACAACCATACCCAACAGCCAGATGGAGGAACCCCTGGAACTGCATGTTCTCTAAGTGGTCTAAGGGGGGCTGCCTTGTTTTAAACAATCTAACCGTAGTGCCTCACAATGTGTATTTGGCTTTTTATGATTTACTAGAATAAAGAACATCCCTGGTCCGGCAAATTTCTCTCTATTGTCAAAGAGAGGTTGCAATTTTTTAAAGGCATGACAAATGCAAAGGCTGGACTCAATAGTCAGAACAACAGACTAAATTACCTGGGGTGTTAATTAAATTGTTTTGACATTCGTTGCATTCATATACACATCTCATTAAATCTGTTTCATATTGGGATACACTCTTTTGTTGGGTAAATTATTCATGCTGTCAAATAATAAAAAAATATGATTTGATGGAGAGTTGATGATAGAGGGATGTTTAAAATAAGTATTTTATGAGTGAGTCAAAAACCTACCATAAGCAGTACTTTTCAAGTAGTTCACAAGATGCATCTTGCTGAAGGATGCTTACAGGTAGGCTGCAGACATTGGGACCTCAACCTTCTGACCTGGGAGTCAAGCACCCTAGCAACCATAGCCAATAAACTGTGCTGATGGATCTCACATATTACGCTCAACCAATATCATATTTCCCAAGCTGTCTTACTGTAGTAACTACTCCAAAATATGGAAACAATCGCCATCTTCATCCATTGCTGTCGTAATCATCATCCTCATCCTAGTCATCATCATCACCATCATCATCATCATCCATTTCCTCACAGAGGGAATAAGAGCCCAAGGGGTTGTCAGAGTAATAGCAGGCGTCTCCTCGATGTGCCGCCATGATAAACTGAGATACATCCTCAGGAATCTTGCTACAGCTCATTTCTTTTTTTCCCTTTTCATTTCTTTTTTTCCCCTTTTCATTTCTTTTTTTCCCCTTTTCCTTTTTTTCTTCACTTCCACTTTGACACATTAAGAAGCATTTCAAAATACATTTTTGTGAAGTTCAAATTATACCATGACTCTTCCTATATCCATGAACAAAGGAGACGATAGGCTAGCGATAGGTTCCCTACAACACAAGTTTATTTGTAATATTTACATGGACAAGGTGACAAACTACACATAGAATGGCTGTACTGGCCCTTCGTGTGCGACAGGAAACAAAAACATGAGAAATGAATGTACACCGTTAACATTTCAGAGCTCTGTTAGAAAACACCAAAACGATGACAATTCATGCAGTCCATACCCTGAAAACAGAAATCCCATGCTGTTCCTTTAATCTTTAATAATTCAAACCAACATGTGAAGCTCAACAGCTTTACCGCAAAGCAAAGAATCCTGAGAACTAAAACACTAATCTTTGATCAGCTTGTTATGTTCACCAGAGCGGTTGCTTCAAACTAAACAGACGGGAAATCAAATGAGATACTGCTGCAGCCATTATCTTTACTTGCAGTTGGGGAATATTGATAACATTTTTTAACAGGTTGATATTAGTCAGTTATTTGTCGATATTCTGGTTTACATGAAAGTAAAATATAAGAAATAACCCCGTCCTTGTTTTGCTATAACAGACCACATAACAGAACGTTTACCACCCCTGAAGGGGAACATTTATATGCGCCCTTGTTGTCTCCTGCAGTTCATGTGTTTGAAGAACATCCGAACCTTCCTGACATCGTGCTGTGAGGCTTTCGGGATGAAGAAATGTGACCTGTTTGAGGCTTTTGACCTCTTCGACGTGCGGGACTTTGGAAAGGTGGGCTCTATTTTGGTTGGAAACCCCAATCAAAAGCTACAATCACACATTTGAGGATTCTATTGTAGTCGTCTTTTTTTTTCCATGGCCGCACATTTGCACAATTGATCATATTATGTGGCATTGCTAAAGCTTGTAGCTCAGGAATTTTCATCCTAATTAGCAGTAGAAAAACACGTTTTGAAGGCTTATCAGTATGTTTCCTAACACTAAAGCTACAACTATACATATCTATATACCAATAACTAACCATTTAAAATATCAGCATGATATTTGGACATATAATTTGTGTCTGCTTGAGGTTATGTATTTTTGTCTCTTTCTCAGTGGTTAATTCCCATGCATTTAAAAAGTCAGTCTGTCACTGTTAAATGTGAATACGTAGTTTTCACAATTAATAGTCTATTATAATCCAGTCCCAAATTATTATGTTCAAAATTAAGTAAACACACCTGTGTTTGTGAGTGTGAGTATGAGTATGAGTATGAGTGTGTGTGTGTGTGTGTGTGTGTGTGTGTGTGTGTGTGTGTGTGTGTGTGTGTGTGTGTGTGCGTGCGTGCGTGCGTGTGTGTGTGAGTATCAGTGTGTGTTTGTGTGTCTGTGTGGCCGTTCTGCCTGAAAGCGCAGCGCACAAGTGTGAAACACTGCAGTGTTTGTTAGCCAGTGTTTTTGCCTTGTGTTGTAATGTAAACTATTAAATGGCTGGTAACATGCATGTTTTCTTTCATGTTTGCTTTCCATGGTTAGCAGGTCAGTAGGTCTACAGTAGATCTCTGTTGTGCCTTACTACTGGCTGGATTCTCCCTGGCTGTTCAAAGAGGCTGCTTTGGCTTAGCTACTGCTGCCAACAAGCACACTGAATGACTGGCCTGAATGCCATATTTCCTTAGCTCACTGAATTCCCTGAACTACTTTTTCCCGACCAGATTAAGAGCTTGTTTTAGGGCACGTATGTGCCATCTCTGGAAAGAAGCTACAGTAGATAGTTTACGGCAATTCAAGACATATATTTTCAATTGTAACTTTATCTTTTTGGATATATTTGGATATGCTATATACTATAAGTGTCATACATCTATTTTAATCAAAGTCAATCATCATCAAGGAGTAAATATAAATTCATTTTAAATATGAAGTATCTCTTGGTGGCCAAAAGTACAACTTTTCCACCTGCTTTAAACAAAGCAACCCTAGTAAATAGTAATCTGAATTAAAACCATGCAAGCCAGACCAGAAAGTTCTTCCCCTTGATTTATAGACAAAACCACCAAAGCACCACTCTGGTCTGGGTTATCGTTCCCCCGACCTCCACTCTCCCACAGCCGCCATCTTTCTGTTCATTGTGCATCCTAAAGAAGCTTGCGGCTAAGCCTGCCTGCTGATAATCCCAACAGAGAAGCTGGGTGGCTGCAGTCCCCAAGTAAAGAGGGTCTACTGTTACTGTGTAATCTCTGCCATGGCCCCCATGAGGAGTCCACCATTAAACATTCAAACTCTGAGAGGGAGAACATGGCACAACCATGATTACTACTTGTTAACATACTGCGCAGCAGCAGGTCCGGCTTGGTGTATTTCAACATGGACGCCGTCCAGGGAGTGGTGTTTTGTGTAGCCTTAAAAAAATAAAAATAAATGCTCAATCTTGGGTCCGGAAACACAAGAGACCATGTCAAATCTCAGCCTAGTCTAATCTGGTGGAGTTGGGTTGTGCCAGGCTGGGGGCTGTATCCACACGGTGGTAATCCACTGCACATCTAGTGACAGAATCTCTCCTCTACAATCCAGTGCTAGGTCCCCATAGGTCTCCTGACACCAGGCCCACACCAACCAGTAAGAAGAATACAGTGAGAAGTGACACGATGTTAAAAGCCCCTCAGGTTTCTCAGTGTTTCTCAGCTCTGGGTTGAGCTTGTGGTTTACCTTCTTGCTCAACTCTAGCTTTGATGGACTTATCACCATCAAAAAAGTGTGATAAAAGGTTTCAGTTCTTTGTGGTGACCTTTTATCAGCATTCATACGACAAGCAGAAAGTAGTACAGAATATGAACATTCTCTATGAACGGTTCTCTCAAATTAACTATTATGTCCTTCTTAGGGGATAAAAAGAGGAAAAGTGAAAACTTTCGAGAATTTATAACCATAACAAACACTAGTGTGGGGAAGCTTCCACCCATCCTCGTTCGGATATAAAAAACAAAACAAAGATGAAACATGTATTTATTAAAAGTGGATATTCTAACCACATGATTGTTGTACATTGCGAACACTAATGTCAAGCGGGCGGGCCTAACCACTGCCTTCAGAGAGACAGGAAGCTAGTGGTGATTAGGGGTATACGAGATGCTAAGAGATCAAGAGATCAAGCTAACAAAAAAAGCCAAACCTCATCTGGCCAAGCTACCCTTGCACCTGATCTACGCTTCAATAATAACATTATTCTTCAAATCATCCCCTTCCATCTCTTTCTAAGCGCCACGTCAACGTGTCTCTCTAAGGATACATGTCCTATATTTACATACTTCATGCTGCTGCTCTTTACTTGCTTATAGTCCCCATTGATACAGTCTCTCTGTGTCACTAAATCAAGCATGTTTGATGCTGGGGTGTGTTTATGTGTGGGAAGGCAATGTGCCACTACCACACACACACACACACACACACACACACACACACACACAGACACACTAGGGATGTAACGATATGACATTTTTAGTACGATACGATACAATATCAAAATTAATATCACGATATCACGATACAATATTAACTTTTAGTTTCAATTAGATGTAGCACTGCTGATTAAAATAAGACATACAAAAAATAATTTGCTCTGAAGAAAATATTTATTAACAACTTAAACATTTAACAACATTAACAACAATTATTCAAACAACTAATTACCAAAAAAAGATACTGCTTCTCTACTGCTTTTTTACCTGAGAAAAAATAAATTAAAGCAGCAACTGAAGTGACACTCACTATAGTCTGCCCTCAGCTTAAAGCCCACTGCTCTCTTTCTCTCTGAACTTCTGACACTGTAAAGTATCTGGTTAATGAATTGATTACTCTGAGGAGTCTTTGGACAGGTTGTTGTGCAGGAAGGACAGCATGTTTACATTTGAAACTGTGAGTTGGGACCTTTGGGGAGAGAGGATGTGCCCACTTGTGCTGAATGCCCTCTCAGATGGCACGCTTGTTGCAGGGATACAGAGTAACCTTTTCACCACATTAGCTAGGAGTGGAAGCTGCCGTTGGTTGTAGTTCCACCACTGCAAGGGATCAGCAGCTTCGTCGATGGATGGCATGGACAAGTACAGGGTTATTTCATTCCTCAGCGTCTGCTCAGGTGTCATGGCTCCCCTCTCATCGATGTTGTCATCCTGTCTTGCTCTAATTGACTTTATGTGCTTCAGGATCCCAGGCAAGGTTTTCTTGCTGCCTCTTCCCTCACCGTTTGTAGCTCCTTCTGATTGGGCTGCTGGAGCAAGCAAGCAAAGCAAGAAAGATTAATTTATACAGAAGCAGCACATTTTCACATATTGAATGCAATAAAAGTGCTTTACATAAAAACAGCAAAGATACAATGTGGTACATACAAGGTGTTGTGGGAGGCAGCAGAACAGACGTTTTTTCTGTCCCTGGAGGTGCAGCTGTTGGAGGAAGAAGCTTCATGGCTTCTCCAATGCAGGCCTTCTTTGTTTCATCAATGTTGGCACAGAAGCCTTCCTTAAATCTGGGATCTAAGAAACAGGACATTTCCATCATTTGTTTTGCCTTCTCTGAGTACCTTGCCTTCAAGTCACCTCTAATTGCCTGATTCATTGCCTTGGTGTCAGCTGAATCTGCACCATCAATGAGAAGGATCTCGCCAATGATGCGCTCCATTATTGGTTTCACAGCTGACATGGTGACCCGTTTCTCCGAGGCAAGGGCATCTTTGAAATCGTTAAGGGGGAGAGGAGCTGCCTACGTTTCTCCAAAGTGGTGGCGTGGTGTTCCTTTGGCATCAGAGCCCATGAGCTCCGGTCGTCAGCTAAAACACTGCTAACAGGTTGCTGCTGCTCCAGTAATTGGGATACCATTTTGAAGGTGGAACCCCACCTGGTTACCACATCATGAATGAGGGCATGGTTTGGGAGCTCCAGGTCATTCTGCTTCTTTTTGAGTGCGCGTTTCTTCTTCCAGCTTCGTGAAAAGGCTTCAAACAGGTGCCTGCATGCCTTGACTGGCAGTTGTACTTTCTGTATGCCCAAGGCTTTTGAGATGGCTAAATTTAGATTGTGCCCAAAACACCCTAACCACACCCAAGGATGTTGGTCTTCTTCAAATGCCTTCCTCATGTTGGAGGCATTATCTGTTGTGAGACAGACAATCTTCTCTCTTGGTGTTTTCCAAGCCTGGAGAATACTGTCGATCATTTCTAAAATGTGGCCGTGGGTGTAGTCTTCCGGGAAATACAGTGTTTCCAAGCAGTGGGACATCAGCTTCCAATCTGGGGAGATGTAGTGGATGGTTAAACTGATGTAGGGTTCACCTCCATCACTGCTGCTCGTCCACAGGTCTGTGGTTGCTGAAAACCACTCTCCCTCAGACACCTTTTTCTGAACAGTCAAACGCACCTTTTCAAACATCTGGGGAATCTCTGAATCCGAAAAGTAAACCCAAGATGGCAGCTTGTAGCATGGGGCCGTCTTCTGCATCAAATGCTTAAATCCAGGCTTTTCAACCACTTGGAAAGGCATCATGTCCTTTGCAATAAAAAATGCCACTACTTCATCTAATTCCTTTGCCTCTTTTGATTTGGGAGCATATTTTGCTCCCTTGGCTAAGGATTCTTTTATATTAGGCGGACTTGCTTTAGGACTTGCTTGAAGGACTTGCTTTCTCCTAATAGAAAAACAAAACAGACGCCCATATTACCGATAAAATTTCAACAAGGTATGCCTATATTAGCACAATTTGGTTACGCAACTTAATTTAGGCACTTGTCTGTCATTTAAAAAATATCTTTCAAATTAAAATCAGTTAACAGCTAATAGTGTGATCATTTTCAATGTATCTATGTTGGCCTATTACCCTATCAAATCTATTTTTATTTAACACTGTTTTTATCTTAATACACTCTGACTTAATGAAATAAAAAAGGATTACGATATTTCTATTTGTTAATTATTATTTAATTTTTTTTGTCTCAAAATGTATGGTTTTTTTACAGTGCACTCTTCGCACCCCTCCCTCCCTCTCACTATCGGAGGTGGGCAACGTCACCTAATTGTGACCTAGTAATGATTCCATACTTGTGCGCAACATGCTGGTAGTACACAACGTAAAGTTATGGTGAACATATTAAGGATCATTGGACATATTTATATCATCTTTCGCGGATGTTCGCCAACCTTACCGTGGATTTGACGATTTTGGCATGGTCTTGTGGATGTTTCTCACGGAGATGATGTGCCATGTTGGACGTGTTTGCCGCTTTGCAAGGCACTTTTCTCTTGCAGCGTTTGCAAGTAAACATTCCATCTTCAAGAACTTTGCCGTCTTCATCCTTTGGATAGCCGAAAAATTCCCACACTGCCGACCTGGTCCGTTTTGGTGGCCTAAATAGCGGAGATGCGTCCTCTCCTTCTGCAATTTCTTGTTCGCCTGGATTCATAATGACTGACCCGTGATGAACCACTTTCTGCCCCAACAGGTAAGCTAGTTTTCATCGCTTATTTTCTCTTTTTCTCTCCTCCAACAGGTAAGCTAGTTTCAATCGCTATTCTTTCTCTTTTTATCTCTGCTAGCGTTTTCTCTTCTTGGCTGCTGTGTGCGTAATGTTGTTGTAACGGACAGTGCAACACTGGTCCACATGAGAGGGGACTGTTGATTTTAAAGTTAGGAGTCATATTTCAGTGGTGTTGAGTCAATGCTTTGTTATTTTGTGTGGTGTGGGCTGCCTGGGCATACAGCGTTAAGTTGAGTGCAACGTTTTAATGACAATGTCGCTCACCAGACTCCCACAATGACAGTGCGCATTTACCATGCAATCTCGCAGCTATACCGCGACACGGTATTACATGAGAAAACGTACGTTTGACATTCGTGGCCTTTTCATATCGCGATATACCGTTTTACGGTATATCGTTGCATCCCTAACACACACACACACACACACACACACACACACACACACACACACACACACACACACACACACACATTGGATGAAAGCTATTATAGCACTTTTAAAGCCAGTCTTCATCAGTCCAACAACTCTTTTGCAAAAAGAGTATCTGATCTATTGGGGGCAGAGCTTGGTTAAACCACAGCTGTGTAAGAGACTACAGCATAATTTCTGTCTATCTATTACTTTTTCTTATTGCGGACATCGAAAAAAATATAATGTGTAGGAATTCAAGGCATAAAAACTAGGTACTCTGTATATTTGGTGAGCAGAATCTGTGCTTAATGTTAAGTTGGCATAGTTGAATCATAATTTGAATGATAGAATATGAAATATACTACTTTCCACAGTGCGCCATTGTGTTTGGGTTTGACCCATGGTCAGAAGTATTTTGTGAACCATATAGGGCAAGATAAGTTAATTGGTATTTTGGCTCCTTTCAGCATTGGGTTTGTAATCGATTTGACACCAAGGACCAAAAGGACCCTTTTATGTAAACAAACCGAACACATCAATCCATAGCACATAACACCTTCCTCCATGTGTTCCCCAGGTGATGGACTCCCTCTCCAAGATCTCTTACACAACGATCGCACAGCAAGGTGGATTTAAGTAAGTCCCTTCAACATAGTGTATTAATCCATCATTGTATGCTGCCCTGAGCACCAGCAGCAGACAGTAGCTACCAGTGTTGTAGTATTGGACCTGAGCGCTGATGACTCAAACACTAATCACTCAGACTTGGAATTGGACTTGAACCCTGACAGCCTCTGGACTCTGGACTCTGGTTTGTTACTTTGAAATGCAACATGTGGTTTTATTGGCGTTCACCTGGGCTCGTGGTTATACGTCAGTATGCCCAAAGACTTCATAAACACCGCTCAAAGTTGTGACAGCGGTGGCATCTTGGCTTATGTAGGAATATATTTGCGTTCGCATTTCTGATTGGAATTTTGGTGACCTGTACTCAAGATTTTCTGACTCAAAAACGGAAGCCACTTTCCCCTAGCTAAAGATGTGGTTGCACTGCGTAAACACCATCGCCATGGAAACCTTGACATCGTGCCTAGTTTACTTCTGCCCCACACCTTTAACAGGAAACTATTATTTCACCATTGATTTGTTCATTTTGTGCACCTGCACACAATTTCTTTTTCCTAATGCTTTAATGCTTTGCTGCCCTACAACGTTATTCACAATGAAACCAAATGAGTAACCTTTATTTATTTCAAAATTAACTCTGCCCCAAAGTTCAGTCTTTGTTTTAGTCTTTCAGTCAGATTCATATTGGGTTTATCTTGGGTTTAGGTGATTGACAGCAAAAATCGACCCACCATAAGCATTCAGACAAATCCGTTCTGCCTTCACGTGTACTACTATACTGGGTCTAGTGAGGAGGTGGGACACTGACATCAGAATGCACTGTGTTCTCCAGGCCCTTCCCCACAGAGGTGAGCCTCAACGAAGAGGACATCTACAACAACTTGGAGGATCTGCTTGAGTATGTTCATGAGTTAATGTAAACTGAAAGCCATGTACATGTATGTATGTATGTATGTATGTATGTATGCATGCATGCATGTATGTATGCATGTATGTATGCATGTATGTACGGACTGAAGTATTTATTTATGTTCATGTTTATCACAGTTATAGTGCAGTTATAGACAATAATAGATAATCAATTCTACATATTTACATGGTGGTTGATTTAAACATTCATTGATTTGAAATAAATAAATTATTCATTTCGGGATGTTTTTGCGAATTCTAATGTTTTTTGCGTGTGTGTTTCAATGTGTGTGTGTGTGGTAGTGAGAACACCCCTGAGGATGAGGAAGAGCAGTATGCAGCTGTCTACAGGCTAGAGGAAGACTACGATGGCGGAGACATCTACGAAGATCTCATGAGGACCGAACAGCAAGCGCCCATGGTACCACACACACACACACACACACACACACACACACACACACACACACACACACACACACACACACACACACACACACACACACACACACACACACACACACACACACACACGCGCAAACGCACACATATACACACACACACACACACACACACACACACACACACAAACACAGGTGTGTTTACTCAATTTTGAACATAATAATTTTGGACTGAATTATAATAGTCCAAATCTAATTGTCCAAATATCATGCTGATATTTTAAATGATTAGTTATTGGTATATTGGTATATAGATAGGTATAATTGTAGCGTCAGTGTTAGGAAACATACAGATAAGCTTTCAAAACGTTTTTTTCTTTATATACAGTAACAATTGTTGTGCTTGTTTGTCCAGCAACAGCCACAGCAGCCGGAGCAGGACGTTAGGAGCTGCTGTCTGTCAGAGATCAAACAGACAGAGGAGAAATACACTGAGACCCTGGAGTCAATAGAAAAGGTACCTCTTTCATCTATACTTTTGATGGACATGTTTACATCAAGCTGGAGGTACTTCTATGATTTTCAGGAATGTTGCATGCAATTGTTGTGTAGTTGCAGGAGTGTTTATTAAAGGGGCAGTGAAAACCAAATCGTTTTTTTGTTTTTTTAAAACTCATTGTGGTTGAATTCGAGGAGAAACAGGGGCCTCACTGAGTTGAGTGCAAGAACTCCAGTATTTTCCAAAGCAAACATACATTATTCTTCGCTTCATATTTAACTACAACAACTATAATGCATGGATTCCATGCAAACAGAAAATCAAAGAAAAAAAGTTTGTTTACGCTAACAGTGTTTTTGGGGGAAAAGTGACAGCAGCAAAAAACAAAAGATGTTTCTGCCACTTCCCTGCAGTATTTCCTGAACCCCCTCAAGAAATTCTTCTCAGCGGCAGAAATCGACAAGGTTTTCCTGAACATCCCAGTAGGTGTCCTCTTTGATTTTATTCTTCCTCTCCTCTCTAAATGTCACGTTAAGAAGCTACGTTCCTATGGTCACTGATGGGTTTCTTCTTCAAAAGGACCTGGTGAAAGTTCATAAGAGCCTGATGGTGGACGTGCAGGACTCCATTCTGAATAGAAACTCTTTAAACCTCTACCAGATCTTTATCACCTACAAGGAGAGGTAAACACACAGTCCCCCATTCTTCCAGTTTCAAGGAAGGGAAGTGAAGTTCCCTTCCTGACCCAGGAACAGGAAGAGAACCCAGGAACAGCAAGAGAATGCTAGAAATAATAAAATATGTTTGATGATTAACTTTGCAACGAAGATGCATCCTTAAAAAGGCAGTGGTTTGAATGACATGTTCATTATCTTTTATAGTCATTTGTGGACAGTTTGAAGGACCTTCAATTTCATTCTGTGATTCACTCATAGATGTACATGGTTCAGAATGAGCACGTTGAGAGGGACCTTGAACTCATCATTGAATACAATCTTCTCTGTCTATGCTTCCCTGTGGACAGATTACTGATCTACGGGATCTACTGCAGTCAGGTTGAGATTGCCATCGCCGTGCTGGACCTCATCTGCAAGGAGAAAGAGGACGTCCGTCTCAAGCTAGAGGTCTATCTGAATGTTGTTTACAACATGCGTAAAAGTACACAATATTTGTGTGTGTATACAACAGCATACAACAGCAAATACTCACTTACAACCAAAGTGTGCTGAACATGAATATTGTAGCACTCTCTAGTGGTTATTTTTCTGAACTGCATCCCAGATGGGCTCTGGCATAGGACAATGTACTATGCACCTGTAATATATAATTGTTAAAAAACAAATACCAAGTCACCCGAATGGCATATTGCCTTGATGTGTTACCCCTGCTCTCCATATTTTAACGTCATACTGTTTACTTCGAGTTGATTAATTAAAAAGTGCTGTCATGTCACTTTGCAATTGACTAATTTTGTCTTGTATGTATCTAATAGGAGTGTGCCAAGAGGGCTAACAATGGCAAGTTTACCCTGCGGGATCTGCTGGTCGTCCCCATGCAGAGAGTCCTCAAGTACCATCTCCTGCTGCAGGTATAGGCTGAGCTCTCAGGATTCCTTAAAGCTTTGAAAGTATATTGAAGTGTTTCTATTTCGTATCCTTAGTGCTCAAGGAAAAAGCAAAAAGAGTAAAAATCAATACCATACTAGGTTCCCAAGCTGTAGGCGTGGTATTACTACTGGGCATTGTCACAACAGCACAACCCAAACAGACATGCACATTTTTTTTCTATTGTAATTTTATCAGCAGCCACTTGGGGGCGACCTATACCACGTTATCTTCCCCAAAAGACCTCAAGGAACGTTTAAGAGGTTCTGTTTCACAAAAAATACTGCTAAAAATATATATTTTTTTCTAATAACCTGGGTTAATATGGGCAATTATATCCATTACATCCTCTCTTGCTCTCACAAAGCCCCTCTACTTTCCTCTCGTTTATATTCCTTGATAGCATCTTTTTTCAAAACTTTCGTTTGGCTTGGGGCGGGGGGGGGGGGGACAAGTGTGGCACTGGTAGCATATCTCACGGATTTAAGTGAGAAACCAAGACCTGAGCACTCGTGTGGTGTATGTTTAGTTTTATCAGTGCTGGGGAGAGGTGGCTCTTTAAATGGCCGCAATGAAATCCAATAAAAAGCACTACGTCCTCCTAATTCACCTGGATACCAGTTTCCCTTTGCTGGCAGCGTGAGAAGTTCACCTCTAGTTAGAGCGAATCAGAGGTGAAGGTGTGGGCCGGCAGCACGCTGAGTCCAGCCAATAGCGAGTTGGTTTTAATTAGTTGGAAGAGGTCAGGTGGTCCCCTGGTGTCAGTGGGCGGTGACCCGGCATGTTTTCCACACTGCGGCCCCCTATTGTACCGGGTTTGTGTTCCCGACAGTGGGCGGCGAGCTTGATGAAGGCTAGGAAAGGTCAGGGTAGGGAGTTCATATGCATCAAGGTAGGAGCCCGAACTGACTCTCTCACACACGCACAAACATGCATGGACACACACACACACACACATGTATGTATGTATGCATGCATGCATGTACCGGCACACAAACGCATGGATGCACACAAACACGCACACACGCGTGCGTCCAGCCGTACACACACACACACACACACACACACACACACACACACACACACACACACACACACACACACACACACACACACACACACACACACACACACACACACACACACACACACACACAAAAACCATTTACAGCCAATGGAGTTATTGCAACTAATATACACTTTCACTCTTGTGGTAAAACATAAAATAAGATAAGGTAAGAGAGATTTTATTGTCCTGAGTTTTTCTTTTTCAAAGCACTTGAATCACTGCACCTGTGATGTTATGGATGGGTTCATTGCCTTAATTGCCTTGTGTGCACCGAGATTGTCAAGATTCCATCAAACCGCTGGATCTCAATATTTGGAACAAACCCCTGTCATAGTATGTACAGATGATTCATCAGAATAGAGGGGTGAAACTTCTTCTCAACTCAGTGGAAAGGTAGACGGCAAAATGTCGCCTCCGACCAATTTACCCTGAATAATCCACATATTCACCAATGTGAGGGGTTATCACAGCTGAAGTTATTCTTGATTGACTACAGTGTTATTGTTCCTTGGCTGCATGCATTACCTAGGAGCCCCAATTAGGGAGCCTCATTATAGTAATATATGTGGTGGTTTTTTAAGACTACAGTAGATTCTGATGATATCTGAAACCCTTAGCCAGGCGTTGCTTATGTTACACGTTGTAATGTTATACTTGGCTGAAACAGTTTCCCCCAAAAATTTGGACCGTAGGGCTAGTTACGCAGGGAGACGACAAAAAGACACCCCATCAATTCATACAAAATCCCCATTATTACCGGTTAATTAAACTTTATTGCCGTTGTCCATTGAAGTCCTACATATTAATATAAATATCCCACGATCACCTGCACATGTTCGAGTCTAGATCACATGCAGCATTAACGGAACATGACATAAGGTTATAATTGTTGCATCGATCTGCCTTAAACGCCACAAGCCTCATAAATCATCTGCAAAAAATAAAATGCAAGTTTTTACATATTCATGGCACTTTAGGGGGCCCTACAGATTGATGCGTGTGTATTCGTGCACTGTAGGAGCAATGGCCCAACATATCTGCTGGTGCGGACAGATGAGATGGCTCATCTGTCCGCTGAGGTCAGGGGGTCTCAGTGAAAGGACTGAACCCCATCATTGCTCACTTGGGTAATGATGGGGAGATCAGATGTTGATCACGTGACTTGTCCATTTTAGTCTATTAACCGGTGGCTTATACAATGGAAAGGCAGCGGTGATTGACTCGAATCACACGCTCGGTTTTAGACCCTGTACTGCACTTTGTGATTGCTGGCATGAGAGATTTCCATGCATGCAATTAGTTATTATTATTATTTAGGAGTTATTCTCCTAGGCCTATTCATCCGAGTCGCTGAAGAAAAAGTTTGGGGCGGGCTTAGCTGGTTGGGGGAGATTTTTCATTCTTTTTATTATCGTGGGTTTTGTTCGTGCTGGAGAGAGGTCTGTCTGTCTGCCTGTCCATCCACCCCCTGGAAAAAAAAAACACTTGTTTTTTTTCCCAGACCCCTTATTCATCCGAGCTTTACATACGCACTGATTAAATTTTAGATTAGACAATAGGCTGTCTTTTCATCGCTGCGATCTGAAGAAAAGCTTCCCGTCTAACACTGACGCTCAAATGACCTCCGCCATATAATAGAAGTGTGCGTGTGTGTGTGTGTGTATGTATTCCTGTCTGTGTGTCGTGTGTGTGTCGGTCTGTGTGTCGTGTGTGTGTGTGTGTGTGTGTGTGTGTGTGTGTGCGTGTGTGTGTATGTGCATGTATTCCCGTGTGTGTGTCTGTGCGTGTGTGTGTGTGTGTGTGCTGGTCTATGTCATTGTTCATCTTTTCTTTTGTCTATCCCCCAGGAGCTGGTGAAACACACTCACGACACCGCAGACAAGAGCAACTTGAGGATGGCCCTCGACGCCATGAAAGTAAGCGTGGAGCCGGTGTTAATCATTGTGATTTTAAAGTCGGCCGCGAACCCCACGCAACTCGAAGACCCATATTTAGGCACTGAGAAAAAATACTCTGAAACCGCCGCCGATGCGTCCTGAGCCGTTAGAAATAATAAATCATTCATGTTTGGCAGCCGGAATTAAGTGTGAAGTGATTAAATGAAAGCATTTACACCACAGTGTTTTGTGAAGAGCACCTCGCTCACACAGCAAACACTTCAGTGCGTCTGCCTCTGATAAGAAGATGACACCATTGGGGCTGTCTTCGAAAATGCAAGCAATGACTCAAAGGATTTTTTTTTTCTCCTTTGAGGTATGTGAGGTTGTGGGATCCGTGCTTGTGTGTGCGTGTCTGTGTGTGTGTGACGTGCGTGCTTGTACGTGCGGGCCTGAGCGCATGTGTGACAGAGTTGATTACTTCTCTTACAATTCCTTTGTTGTTTTGTGTGTGTGTGTGTGTGTGTGTGTGTGTGTGTGTGTGTGTGTGTGTGTGTGTGTGTGTGTGTGTGTGTGTGTGTGTGTGTGTGTGTGTGTGTGTGTGTCTCAGGACCTGGCCCAGTATGTCAACGAGGTTAAGAGGGACAATGAGACACTGAGAGAGATCGACCAATACCAGAGGTCCATCGAAAACTTGGTAAACCCCACATCATGTATACATCTACAACTGTGCTCTGTGGGGACTATATACTGGGAGGTACCATGCGTGGGTCCAAATCAAGGATTTTTACTTCTCAAACATGAGGTATATAACATGCATGGCCATCCTGTCCAGGATCAAAATGTCACTTTTGTCGACCCCGTCAACAAGTAAACAATTATTTGTGAACGTCTTATGGGTACGTACACAAAAACATTCCTGTTCACACCAACAGTTTTACATTTAACATCTCCGTCAACACAAAGACAATTGAATGCGATAATGTAGCTTATAAATAAACCCCCCAAAATAACAGAAATAACACCAGCAGAAGATGATTTCACAAACATCATGCAACAACTGCCAATGCGCAAATTGAGGTCCCCGTTGTCAACGCTAACAACGCCTCCGAAGGTGTTGTTCAGTTTTCAGTGACCCGAAGAAACACTGTTTTTTTGGCGTATGCCAAAAAAAACGAAAGAAAACACTGAATTCTCGAAACATATTCATGTTGAAGTGGGGGGGGGGGCATGGATGGAGATAACCCGGCCGGGCAGCTGGCCCGGGCTGCTGACGGGGCTGATGGGTCCCAGGTGAGTGGCTCTCCCCAGGGGGTCGGAGCTACACAGGGAGCTGATCTGTGCCCTGCTGTCCACCGGCATAGTGGGGCTGAATGTCTGGGGCCGCCATATGCGCGTCCACGGCCATGTGATGGCCTGGTGCCGCCCGGAGCCTGCTCACAATGTACAATAGAGATGTGCCGCTATGACACAGATATGTTGTCAAACAGATGGATTCATCTGTTTGTCAGTGCAATTCAAAGTGCAATTCTACCGAGTTGCACTGTGCTCACCCTGTCGTACGAGCAAAAACAATGTGTGCATTTTTTCTAAGCTATGAGTGGTAAATGCCTGGTCTGGTGACAAAATACATTTATAAATGAGATCATACATTTTTCAAATTTCACACAAATTCACTCCTGACGATCATATCGTTGTAACACTATTGGACAAGATAACCGGTAAACCATGCTCCGCAAGCCTTGTTTTTGATAACTCCCTTCCTCTCCTCTGGGTCAACAGAACCAGCCTCTCATCAACTACGGCCGACCCAAGGGCGACGGAGAAGTACGCATCGTCTCAAACTTCGACAAGAGGAAACAAGACAGGTAAGGTGCACTCAAGGTGGATCAGTATCGAAAAACAAAAACCCGAGATAAAGACACGTGACAAAGAAATACGACTGTCACAAAAGTACGTTGACGTGGCTAAACGTAGGAGGATGCAACCGGTTGACAAAGGGAGATTGGGGGAGGGGAAGGCGCGACAAGTAGCAAAAATATTCATCTGCCTGTGAACAACTCGGTTTCCAGCAGAGCAGCTCGACATTGAAGGGAACACTGAGAAAGCGAGGTCAACTGATAGGATGGTGGATGAGATTTAATCCTCCGCAGCGTATTTCACCTTGATAGAGCGCTCTTTACCTCGGTGCTGATAGAAGGGCCTAACGCAAAGCTGTGGACCTTGTCTTTTCTATCGCTTACACCTTCAGCCCTCCGATCGCTTGTGCCTTCACTCTCTCTCTCTGTCTCCCCCTGTGTCTCTCTCCCTCGCAGGCACATGTTTCTCTTCGACTTGGCCGTCATCGTGTGCAAGCGTCGGGGAGACAACTACGAGCTGAAGGACGTGCTGTACCTCAACTTCTACAAGATCACCAACAACCCTACCTCCGACAGAGAAGGTAAAAAGGTCAGTGGGCAATGGCAAACGCAAACCAATCCATTAGTAACTACCCTCGTGTAACCCCAGTGCCTCAACGCAGCGCTGTCCTGTATCGTTTCTTTCCTCTTCCGTCTTCACGCTGATACCGTTCCCTCATCACATGCTGTCAAACAACTCCACTGACAACTCTGATGTTGTCAAAAAAGAGTATCTGCCCTATGCAGTCAAGAGCTCGGTGCTGGGTAGAAACACACCAACACATCTGTCTTATCTTTGCTTTTTTCTTATTGCGGAAAACACTCTATGAAACTACCGAAAGCATGAAAAAGTTTTTTCTGGTTGATTCAGTTTGATTGAGGTACAAGAAGCGGCAACTGTACCTAAAAATATGTCATCGTCCACGACAGCATTAAGTAGCCAAGCGTCAAGCGAGAAGGTTCCCTGATGGAATAATAAATTGTATTTAGTTATTAAGTAGGTAGAACTATAGGTCATATAGCTTGTAAGATAGCGATCATGATTGTTAATTGTTAGCTGCTAACGATTGCCTTGTGGTAGAGCTTAGAAGCACGCGTCCTCTCTACAGCCGTCTTCCTGTGATCGGCTGCTGTAGTAACATGGCTGCACAATGCGGTGGGATCTGTGGTAGAGGACCCTATGTAGTTATGAAGGGCTCGTTTTTAAGAAACAAATACAAAACGATTCATATTTCCCTGGGATTATACACTAATTCAAACATAATTCGGAATATTATATTACATTTCTTCCAACTCCGTTCCACTAGATGCCACTTCAATTTTAAAAGATTCATTATTGTGCAGAAAATGTTTATTCAAGGCATAGAGACAAGACACTTGTCTCTATGCCTTGAATGCCTTGAAAAATAATAACGCAATAGTTTAATATTTTAATGGATTGCATTTAGCTGAGTTCATCATTTAAATACAGTTTCTACTAAACGTTGTTTTACATTACGTTCTTGATTGTATTTTTATTCACATGACAAACGACCAGTTGAAGTGATACTAACTAATTGAAGGAGAGCTTGAGCTAAACAACTGTGAGCCTGCTGCTCATTAAAAGCCAATCGTCGAACGGCAAATGGGAAATGAAAGGGCCCCTATCATACCACCAGGTGTGAGTGTGATTCGCCATTAGAAGCCATTTGAAAAAATCTGCCTTTTCCTGTTCCTTATTGAGATCACAAGTGGGCATTCCCACCTATATAATGGATAGATAAGCAACATTTAATGCAGTCTGTTTGGTAGACTAATCTGTCCACCATGAATCTAGGTGCACACTCCCACTTGTGATGTCACTAAAACACAGGAAAAGGGTGATTTTCAAATGGCTTGTAATGGCTGTCACACTCACACCTGGTGGTATAATATGGGCCCTTTGGGAATTGTGGAGTTACTGGGTGAAGGAGATGATCGTCATGACGATGAGGGGAAAAGGAATTTCTAGTGCAAAGTTATTCTTGTTTTGTAGATTTACATACCACTCAAAGACAAGAACATAAAAAGGCTCGCCGACTCAGGCTGCTTCTCCCAAACTCGGTCCTATAAAAGATTAAAGAAACGTGAGAGAAATCCCTAGACGAACAGCAGAGCCTCCATGACAGGAGCTGCCAACATGACCCAATCACAGCACACCAAACACAATGATTAATCAGTCAAATTACATTTTCTAATGAAATCAATTAAATTGATGACCACACCTGTTGTTCAGTAACAACATTTTGGATCAAGTGACGTGTCAAAAGAAGTTTCGGGGCTGTCCCTTCTATGGGCTTCACCATCGCTGTGGCAGCATATCTGCTGGAGTGCAGCAGAGATGGTTGAGTGGAGAGCGTTTATATTGATGAAAGCAAATTAGCTGTGGCTAATGAGAGCAATCCAGGACAATTAGAGCTTACTTCACTCTGGGCTTCAGGGGTCAACCGTGTATCACGCACACACACACACACACACACACACACACACACACATTGAGATATACGAATACATCTGACAAGAGCAATACATCCGAACAAAATGGATATATACTGCCGTGCACTTGGCCAATCTCTGTTCATTGATGGCTTCTTGTCCACAAGTGTCCTGTGTTTCTTTGTGTTGTATTTTTGCGGAGGGATTACGGAGGGGGTGGGGGCTTGGTGCGTGATGTACGCCCCCAGATGGTGTCTTTTCTTTCTGTCGCCAAATGCTGATAAACGGTGAGAGTGACAGCTTGTCAGGGCGGGGCGTCTCCCTGGGTTTCCATCAAAGGGACTCTGTGATCAATGTCGTTTAATCTGCTGTGCGATCGTTATGCAAATGCAGCTCTATGTGTGTGCGTGCGCGGCTGTGTGTGTGTGTGTAATTATCCGTATGATCCTGACGTTTGTATCATACTGATTTATGTGTGTGTGTGTGTGTGTGTGTGTACACACACGTAGTATCACGTAAAACAACATGAATGGATCATGGGGCAATGTACTTGCGACGGTGGAGCGAACAGAGTAAATCTGTGGTGTTTCGACCCGATGCATCTGTCGTGTGTATCTATTCTCCTCTCCACTTACTGGGGATCATCATTTTTTACAACACACACACACAAATAGACACAGACAGGGAGATGCACACGTGCACAGACACACGTACGTACACACACAACCATACACACACACACACACACACACACACGGTCATCGTTATAGGTGCAAACACAATAACAAATCAATAAAATAACAGACACTTGCATGCATGTTCATAGAACCCATTGAACCCCGACATTAACACACACTCACACACACACACAGACACAGACACACAGACACATTCACCAGAGGACAGAGATGGTAGAGGACAGAGATGCTAAGGGGGATGCTAATGTCAGGTGATGAATGTGTGCGACCCTCCAAGGCTGCTCAGGGCCATATATCATTCGGTGCTAAATGAAGCTTCAGTGTGTGTGCGGCGTTGGCTGGCGAGGGCATCAATGATTTAACACTGCGCTCGCGAAGCGCCCAGCACGCCGCAGACCCGACCGGCCGACCCCATGAGAACCCGTCTCACTCACCGGATATTAGATGTAAGCCATTAGGTTTGATTGTTTATTTTGCGGTGGGATGTCGTACGCTGCAAAGTGCCCGCGGCTCTGGGGGTGTAGAACAGGATAGTGCGTCTTCAGGCTCAGGCTGCTTCTGATTGGTTTAATGCGCCGCCAGGTGATTAGTGCAAAGGTGATGTCGCTTTTCATAGTTTGTTCGGCACCAATTTGAGCCAATGCAAAACGGCTGCTGTAATAACCCATGTTTCACCAGAGATGGTGCTATCCCGGAGGTTTAATTTGATCTGGTTAGCCTGTGAAGTAGCTGAACATTGGTTTGTGGATAATGGGATCAGAGTCACGCTGTTTTTGCTACATGGTGGCATGGCACGACGGCAACCTTATTAAGCGCTGTAGGACAGCTTATAGCACGCTTTTGACACGCTTAGTGTGGCAAAGCTAGCTGAGTGAGGCAATGGTGGGTCAGATAAAGACACGGTTAAATGCACACAAAATGTTTCTATTGAAGAATGTGCGTGGTGAGGAGGTAAGCACTGGAACAAAACCGAATTTCTTCTTCACCCAACTTAGGTCCTTATGTCGGTCTCCTCCCAGCGCTTTCGTGATTCTCTTAAACGAGAACCAAACTCCCTGACACCGCAATCGCTTTCAGGGGTTTGTTCATTCCAGGAAGGCAGGGCTGCCGGCTCCCCGGTAAACGCCCGTTCAGTTCACTCTCAACAAGCCGAGCACAGGTGTGGCGCATCAACGCTTTATCAGTGAGTAGCGGCAGGGCGACCGAGCCAATCAGCGGCGGCGCAGGCAGCCGCATGTGCTTAACCGAGAGAGGGAGGCATCTAATGCATACCCATCAACACAAACCAAAACACGGGGTTTTGGTTTGGGTTTGGTCTCCCGCGAATTTCCCCAGCTTCTCCCCATTGACCAAGTCAGAGGAGCCCCTTGTTAAAACCATTTAGCTGATTATCACAGATTTGTTCCAGCTGTTTCGCCTCCAGATCTGTGTCAGCTGGTGCTCATAGAACTGATTACTCAGTAGTACGACGCCCAAATATGGTCTGTTCCCTCTTTGAGCACTCGGGGAGCTGTTCAGGGTCCTGATCTCTCATCTCTATGGAGAGTCTCTGTGTGGGGGGGCTCCACATTCGATGTTTGTTTCCAACAGTTTCGAATTTAAACTTGAACTCTGTGTCTAATAAATCTAAGTCCTTATTGAATCCATATGCATTGGAATTGAATTACAATGAATTGACTTGAGTGGAATTTCACTGCAAAGGTGAAACTAAACTGTGTGGCTCTCTGTGTGACTGAATCCCTCTGGGCGTTCCACAGTGGTGCTACGGCTTCTACATGACCCACAACCAGGGGCACACGGGCTTCGAGCTGTTCTTCAAGACCATGGAGCTGAAGAAGAAGTGGTTGGACCAGTTTGAGATGGCCGTGTGGGTATACAGTTTATCAGACTACAACTGGCTCAGTGTTTCTGTGTGTTTCTGTCTGTGTGTGTGTGTGTGTGTGTGTGTGTGTGTGTCTGTCTGTCTGTCTCGCTCTTTCTGTCTGTCTGTGAGTTTCTGTTTGTGTGTGTGTGTGTTTCTGTGTCTGTGTGTGTGTGTGTGTGTGTGTGTGTGTGTGTGTGTTTCTGTATGCGTGTGTGTGTTTCTGTGTCTGTGTATGTGTGTGTGTATTCAGACGGTTTTGTGCATTCAAGCGAGATTGTGTACCCATGTTCATGTGCATATGTATCTCTGTTATTTCACACTCTATTATTTCACAGTGCGGGTGCTTGTGTGTGTGCGTGTGTGTGTGTGTGTGTGTGTGTGTGTGTGTCTGTGTTACCTTGAATGTGTGGGTGTTTGCATGTTGGCCAAGTGAAGTATTGACTCTTGCATGGGTGTTGTTTGATCAGGTCTGCCACTGTTATTTGAGTGTGTGTGTGTGTGTGTGTGTGTGTGTGTGTGTGTGTGTGTGTGTGTGTGTGTGTCCTGCCTCAGATCAAACATTCGACCAGATAATGCTAACAGCAACAGCCACCAGTTCAAGATGCACACATTTGAGAGGATCACTTCGTGCAGCTTCTGCCATCTCCTGCTCAGGTAACACTCACAAAGCCAGCCTGTGAACGATGTGTTTTCACGCTGTCTTTTCACAGATCAAAGCGCTCGTTGTTCTTGACTGGTAGATCCTCGTCTTCTTTTATGCTATGATAATTGTCTGTGCATTTCTGGGACATCAAAGGCTTCTTCTTTTTTGCCCCCATTTTTTCGTTTAATCTTCACACCAGAATTCGCACATTTAAGCATCAATTAGCAATTTCGTTCATATGCCCATGCTGCTTTGTTTCACCAGTTAACATGATAAGCGAATACTGTCCCGCTTCAAATGCAACTCATACAAGGAGAACAATTAGCACACAATGAACCAAGTGTTTGTCTATGGAGCAGAAGGCTTTATGATAATAACGTGTCAACATTTGCGGCGCCCCCAGGGGTATATTTAACCAGGGCTACCTCTGTAACAAGTGTGGCCTGGGCGCCCATAAGGAGTGCCTCGGGCGTCTGGTCATGTGCGGGAGACCAGGTGAGTCCTCATTAATATTTCCCGCATTTTTTAAATGTGTCGTTTCTATCGTGGATAATGCAGAAGTTGTAGACATGCATATGCATTCATTTAAACATGCACAAATCATTTTCCGTTCACCTGTTATTTACACTGCATGGACTTTTTATTTGTCTCCTTTCCCTTTTTTCTGACGTGTACTAAGAGGCCATCTGTGTTGCTATGCTAATGTGTTGGCAGAGCTGACACCTCCAGCATTTTTTGGCATACGTCGCAAACATAGCTGATCATATGTCGTATACCCACCCATAAGTGTTCAAGTTTTCCAGCATATGATATTAACTCAAACGACCGTCTACGTGTACAGCCATTAAGCTAAGGCACCGTGGCGGCGGTGAGGGTTAGCTCTCTGAGCGGACAG
>NC_136947.1:3886922-3939422 GCF_949987615.1 Pollachius pollachius | reverse complement strand
GCTACAGCTAATGCTGTCCCTTAATTCAATCACATTCAACTAGTTCTAGGTACACTTCCAGCCCAATGTAAATCAACTCCACTAGTATTAAAGGGGCAGTGAACCCAAAACCGTTTTTTCTTTTTAAACATCGTCATTTGTCTCGTTTGATCATCAACATAGTAATCAACGCCATTTTGTCCGTTACTAAAATAAGACAAAATTAAGAGAAACAGGAGCAATAGTCCTATGTTTCTGCCAGGCTCTGCCAACCATTTTGTGAACGTTTCACTTGGCTCCGAACGCCAACGTTATTTTCGTAAAGTCCTGCCTTTTCAGAGGCACGTTGATGTCATGACTACAGGACCGCCGAGTTGTGTGCGGATGTGTGCAGCTCCATTTAAGCAGCCGTTTATTACGATGTCTGCGTCCGAAATAGGGTTAAGCTTCTCGGTATAAAGCCACGGTGTATTGTGCAATTCATATACAACATCTCTCCTTATAATGCTCCTACACAAGGCCGGTACTGTAAAACTATCACAAAGTTTGGGTGGGCCATAACAATGGGGATAACACGCCCCCAGTCATCCTAGAACTCTCAGCCCAAAACGCATTTCTCTATATCTCAGAGTGTTGGAATTAGTTTGACATTTTAGCGCATTACACACTAGAGAAGGGGCATGAAACACAGCCGTCACAGAGAGGTCAGGCATTGAAAGTGTGTTGGGATCAATATTTATCCAGGGAGTCATTGTAGTGAGAAAGCCAACCCAAGCTTTTCACACTTGGCACTAAAAGCATTCCCTCCTCCTCCTCTTTTTCCTTCCTCCCCCACCTCCTCCTGTATACTGGTCTATATCGATGTAATATGGGGACGATGGTCGTAATGTCTGACTCGAACATAAACCTGAGCAACAGAGCAATAACGTTAAATGTTGCCCTTTAAAACATGCGTTAATCAATGCGTTTTTTTATTTTTGTCATTTTGATCTGATACAGCGATAAACATTCTAGCTGAGTGAAATAGCAACAATAAAAGCCTGTGCTATATGACTGTGTAACTACTTCGTCCCTCAAGCACACGAGTTGGCAGCCGTGCAAGCACCTTGGCATTCCTTCAGTGCCATAGCGACCCCATGTACGCTGAGGGGGTCCAGGAGGTGATGCCAGGCCAGTCCAAAGTTACAGCAGGCCGGGCCTGAAGTCGTGTTTAGTTTATTCCTGGGAATAATGACACAGTAATAATGCACTTGATCTTCACTGTCCCCAGTGGCACTGGTGGATGGAATTACAGAACATTGAGAATTCATAAACCCTCTTCCCCCTTCCCAGCTCATCCTCCCATTACCCAGACACTGCAATTACACCCCCAGCTCTCTCCTGTGCTCGTCCCACCGGCAGAACAATGCGATCAATCACTGTAATTTCATTTGATCCTTGGGCTGCTGCCTGTTTATGCCAACAGAGTAATAAGTTTAATCTTTATCAGGCGCTTATCAAAGGCATAACAAATAGACAGGGGGCCTCTGTCTAGCGGGGGGCGGGGGGGTGGGGGGGGAATGGTGAAAGGGAAAGAAAAACAGCAAAAAAAAACAACTTTACGATGAAATGTTATTAGGCAGAATGAATCACGGAGACGGCCACGCGTTCGCTTTCCAATCTCGTTACCGCCGGGGATCGCACGCTCCCAAAATGCATTTCAATGGAAATAATAAAGAGGAGAATGCACACGGCGGGGGGGGCCGGGCGCGGTGCTCTACACGCCCTCAGCGCTGATGCGATCGGCCCTGATTCACTCAATGGTCTTCAGATGGCCCTCCGGAGCTCTCGGCGGGGAGACCACCAACAGGGGTTGGGTTACCTGCCCCGTCCTTAAATGACAGGACCGTCATGTGTTTGAGAAAGACAGAAGAGTTTTATTGCAGCGTTCCTCTGCTGAATCGATACCGGACACAATCATACCCCAGGGGGGGGGCCCAATAGAGTCCCAAGTATTATTTGCCGAAGCACATCGCCACGTAACCACGGCGGAGATCGCGGGAGTACTTAGACGGTTTCTCCTTTGCTGTTAATGTGATTACTTTGCGACCTGTGAACTGTGTTTAGTCATTGGATCTGAATTGTTTTCAATGCTGGCGTAGCATAGCTTGGATCGTGCACTTGATGGGCCTTAAGCGAGCCTCGGCTTCGGTGCCGTGGTCGGGTGTTTTGAGACCAGAATAAGATCCATTATTAAGTGCTAAACAAGATCGGTGTTTTGATGCACAACACATTTCACTGGCAGCACAGTTCCAAACCATAATTAACTCGGGCTGTAAATTAGATGAACTGCCTGTTGTTCTCTAATTGCAGAGGATTTATTGAAAGCAGCGACGGAGGCGGGGGGAGAAGTTAAACAGCGTTTACATGTGTGTGTGTGTGCGAGTGCGTCCATGCGCGTGTATGTTTATGGGAATGTGTGTCTGTACGGCATGTCTTTAAGTGTGTGCGTGCATGTCTACGTGTGCGTGGGTGTAAATGCGTGCTTCCGTCTCTCTTGGGAAATGGAGTGGGGGGTTTTCTTCCAGACAAATATAATGCAATTAAAAGCCATGCGTCTTCTTGCAGGGGAAAATCCTCGGGACGAGCCTGACTGGCTTCTTCCCAAGCGACTCGGTCCGGCCGTGTCCGTGCGTAAGTGCAGAGAAGTTCCTCCTCCCCAGCCTTGTTATGGACCGTGATGTGATTATCACACGCTCTGGAGATAATGGGCCTCTTAACGATTTCTCTGGGACAAGACGCTAGCGCTTTTCAGTCTGGGACTACACACTCTGTCGGGGAGGCCTGGGTGAAGCTATTAGATGTGAATGGAATATCGCATTAACCCAAATGATCTCCGCCCCCTCCTTTATTGACTTCCATTAAGAAGATAAAACAACCACAGTCCCTTTGTATCTGTTCCAGGTTCCAAAACCCGTCGATTACTCAGCCCAGCCCTGGTAAGTTCTGCATAAAGCAATTACAATAGATTGATAGCAATATCAAGGTATGTCTTACCTCTTTTCCCCAGTGTAAGCGTCTGTGTGTGTGTGTGTGTCTGTACACGCATTAATGTGTTTGTGTGTGTGTGTCTATTTGCATCCGTGTTTCTGTGTCTGTGCATGCTTGCATGCCTGTGCGTGTGTGTGTGTGCATGACTGCATTTGTGCATGTGGTGTTTCAGGTTCGCAGGGCCTATGGAAAGATCCCAGGCTGGAGTGGAGCTGCTTAACTGTGAGAACAGCACCTTCCTGGTCCGACACAGGACTAAAGAGAGCACTGAGTACGCCATCAGCATCAAGTATGTACTTTACTACTTCGTGGTTGAACCCTAGCATCCACCCACCTGTCTGTCATTGTATGTACCATGTCAAAATGGAGCGCATTCATTCATCTACCTTCCTCTTACAAACCCTGAATATATATACGGATATATATAAACATGCACCTCCCTAACCCATTGCACACGCACACCCATTACACACCCATTACACACCCACACTTGGCTTAGAAACCAAATTCAATAGAGCTATAGCCGTGCCCCCTGGGCTTACGGAGAAACTAGCTGCTTCTCCGGGGCTGCAGCAAATAGCAGCTAGTCTTTTCTTTGGTCTGAGGAAGTCAAGAGACTTCCAGAAGCGAGCCAGCATGTCTCCCATTGAAAAAGTTCCCTAAATGCCCCCGTAAATATATATCGAGTTACATCAAAGACTTTCCACGCTTTCTAAGTACTTCTCAAAATCAGAGTAGTAAAGACTTGCATGCGCTCCTGTCACAGCGTGAATGCCCGGAGAGATTAACATGTCCGAGGGCCCAACTGCTATTTTCCTATAAACATAATTAGCCCTATCCATTCAGGCCCCCAGTTTGGGGTGGGTAGAAGCCCGCCATGGCTGGTTCAAGGCTTTGATGTGCTGGGCTCCACTTTGCTACTCCTAATTGCCTGTCCAACATCTCTTTACTGGATGGGGATGGGAGATAACACAGCTTAGCAACGAGGTGATACAAGTCACGCTGGGAAATGTTCTGTGTGGGAAAATGTGTGTGTGCGTGTGTGTGTAATATTGTACCTTGTTTGAGGGGATGCACTTGCCTGACATCACTAGACAAAATCGCAAAAAGCGTATTAGTCTGGAACCTCTCTGTTAATTTTCCGATTCCGATTTCCACCCATTAAGGGCCATTAACGGGTGCTTACCGAAATACCTCTGGACGCAATTGGATAGATCTACAACCAATCAGAGCATGAACGGGACACATCAGCAGCAACCATCTTGGTTGTTTATTAAACTGCCTCAATGGCGCTCCCCTGTACAGTCAATGTATCAGAACCGCCCCGTATTAGATAAAGGGTTGTGATTGGCCCAACCCGGGCCAGGTCTCCTCGGGATCTGGCTAAACGGGATAGGGGCCTGGCGCATATGTCAGAGCAAATAAAACATGAGCTTGCAGATTTGTCTTGTTCCCAGGCTGGGGGTTCCCACTCCTCCAAGCAAATGCTCAATTGTTGTTCTTGCCTCGGTGAGAGTATGGATTATTATTATCGACCATACAAAAATGGAGGAGTGCTTATCATTTATAAGTGCTTTTAAAGGAAACTGCCTAGTCTTGACATTAGATTATATTAAAGTTATCGTTGATTTATTATAGGACAAATAATTCCCCCCTGTATTGGATAGTTTTTCCCAGCTCTCATGTCTCTTGAGCTAATGTAGCTGACAATTTTATTTTTATTAGACTCCGATTGTACGATTAGCGAAGGCAAATTCAAAAATGATGCAACTTTAGTCTTGTTTTTTCCATTTAGTGAACAACAAAACGCAATATAAGAGAACGTTCCTTGATATAGTACGATTCATGCGTTCTTAATCTTCGGCATTAGAAACATCTTCAAAATGAACAATTCAAATAATAATAAAATAAATAACAAATAACATATAAAAAAAATGATACTGAACACAACAGTGTTGCAACTGTGTGATTGTTGCATTACAGATTACAAGTAAGCAGTAACATCATGGATCAATTCAATTCCAAGGTGCCCTCCTTATATATTGTTGTTTCTCTTTCTTCTGACAAATGTAAGTCGCTTTGGGGAGTGGGGAGAAAAAAGCACCTGCTAAGTGTCTTGCTGGGGGGGGTAGCCTTGAACATCACTCTCCCAGGCCAGTTCCCCAAAGGTGCCCGGGGAACTGGCACCTTTGGGTGAAGGGACTGAGGCTCCTCAGTCCCTTCATTAAATGACAATGCATTGTAATTGTATAGCCCATAATCACAGTTAGGGTCTCAAAGGGTTTCATCTTGAAATGGAAGGAATCTCGAGTAGGACGAAGAGTGGGAAATCCCTCCTTCCAGGTATGGTTAAGTGTGCAATGGTGAGGAGTGCCATTACTGACATGCATAGCAATACAAGCAAAGATTTTTGAATAATTTAGTTAAGAAAAATTAATGTTGGCCTCAGCTGGCATCTCTGCATCTCCTGATGGGTGTTCAGCCTGAACACTCTCCTCTCCTGACGATGCAGCTCTGGAGATAAAGAGCTGCTGCATTGCCATGGTGTTACGTCTCTGCTCCTCTAAGCAATCTGTCAGAAACAGCTGCATGGGGCTCTGTTGCCTTTCTGTCCTCATGTTTGTCCTATTGGTTGGCCAAGCGTTCATCTGTGTGCCCAGGGACCTATGGTCCCAAGGCCCTTAGTTCCCAAGGACCCCTGTTCGCAGGGTCCTTTGTTCCAAGGGTCCTTTATTTCCCGGTTTATTCTTCTGTGAATGCACATTAACCCTCCTATTGTGTTTGGGTTGATTTAGAACACATTTCAAATTCAAATGTTTTATAAATATTATAAGGACAATGTTCAAACCAGGCTTTTATTTCATTTTGAAGGTCTCTTAAATACGTCACTGTTCTATTCTGACAATATCACTTTGTTGAGTTTTTGGCATTTCAACAGTGAGATGTCAGTCCCACCAGAAAAAAACAAAAGTGTCAAATCGACTACGAATAAATGACAAAAGAATTAACTCGGAGGCAAAACCGAACTGCATCAAATGAGATACTTAAGTCGTAACGTGGTGTTTTTTCATATCAGCTAGGAGACGGCTGTGATTTTTAAGGACTTTTTTTAAATGTTCATATTAATAGATTAATTTGACTATGCTAAATGGAGCACTTGCAAAATAACAGACATTTTGTCCAAATCATTGTGGAAAGTTTGCCTTTCAATCATCTGGAAAATCTGTTTAAGTTTACTTACAGTTAAAGTAAGTTTATCTACTCGTTGAACAGTACACTTTTGGAGTTTGTAAAAGAGAAATTTATACACAAATAAGGTGTACTGCCATGAAAATGTACAATACAGAACAAGCCGTGGAAATATTTTTCCAAGCTACGAAGAAGACGCATACGAAATTCGAGTGAGGAGGAGAATATCTTTGGATAATTTTCCCTGTGACTGGCCTGCAAAGTGTAAGTAGTAGTTATTTATTGTGATGTGCAATTGCTAGCTTGCACGTGTGCTTGTGTGTATGTGTGCACTGGTTCGACACAACACTGGCTGCTATGTGCAGATACGGTGATGTGTTCACAGCCACATCTAGATACATTTAGGCTGGCGTCCAATTCAAGCATTGTCAAAACCCTCCAGAAGTTTCCTTCGATCTTGACATCGTCAACAGATGATTTCTGATCAAGGATACATCAGTGTATCCTTGCCAGGAAGCGCTTAGAGAGACCTTTATACGACCTCCCTACACTCATGCCCTAATGGCTACAGGTCTGAAGGTTGTGATTGGCCGAGTTCATCAAGCATTTAATGAAACAGAAGCAGCAGAGCTGGCTCCCATTTGGAACAGCTGACAATGCACATTTCCTCATGCTCAACCCTCGAGGTTGAAGCGAAAGCGTAAGCAGTAGCAGTAAGCAATAGCAATATGAAAATAGGATTGGAAAGTAGCCCCAGGCTGCCTTTCAATTCTTTTTTGCAACTGCTTCTGCTTCTGCTTTGCTTCAGCCTTGAGGCTGTTTATCTGATCTTTCTGTGTATTGTAAACTTACATCTGCATTCTTGATCCGTGATTCTGTGAAGTACTTTTTCTGATCTACCGCTTTGCCTATTTTTATTATGTTGACCTGTACTTGGAAATTTCCACTAAAGGATTTGCTTACCTTGAACCAAATCAACAACCTATCGTTTGACAAACGTATCAAGCGTCTATGTTTTTGTGTTTGTTGAACATAGTGACGAGTTCCAATAAGTTTATTTGGACTCAGATGATGCAGAAGAAGTGCTCTCTTGGCACCAGTAAGGAGCTATAATCAAGAGGACATGAGTAAAGCATCCCACCTCCAATTGTGTGTCATTTAAAAAGAATACAACACACCTTTTGGAATGACATCGAAATGTCAAATCATATCGGTGAAAATCAAATCAACACTTTCGGTGATGCAATGGGGACATTCACAGCAACATAGCCAAGGTTGCAGGAAGATGGTCTGCATTCGCACGGAGCTATGTCGATTGGCACAAGATTACGGACATTGTGTTTGTGGGCAAGATGCCAGAGGACTAAAGGGATCCATGGACTTTATGTTTTGTAGATTCATAATTAAATGTGATTCAACACTTATTTGATTAAATTATGAATTTTATCAATTTTAGGGAGGGGATATTTCAGGAGAAACCAGGCCAGCTGTATTTTGACCTCAAAGCACCAGGAGACCATAAGTATTATACAGCTGGTAAGCTGATTGCGTGATCCATTATTCACAATAGACCACGCTTCAGAGGTCTCAACAAGGTGCTCTACATGCTAATGTATGGCCAGATTCCCGAGCTAACAAGATTTGACTGTGCGACCTCCGTAGATTCTGAGCTGGATGAGAAGTATGCAAAATCTGTGGCAAAATCGTAGCCCCATTCCTGCACCACAGGTAAAGGAGGTATAGAGTACAATGCACAAATGCTCATTTGAAAATGTAACCGCTTACATTGTATGGTGCGACAAGGTGTTTTGATTATGTTTTTCAAGAGTATCTGACAAAGCGAAGATCTCGGTTTTGCCATGTGTGAATCCGAACAAAGAATGGCTGTGTTATACTTGAATTATTTTACAAAGAACATGAAGGTATATCACTTGCGAAATCATACAATTAAGAGGAGGGAGCACGAGGCTGTCTTCCAGTGGGAGACATGGCTTGTCGCAATTCAAGGTGAGTGCATTGCCTGCTGTAGTCGGCCTAAATTGCAATATTGAAGTAAACTTGGTCTACTTATGCAATTAAAACTTGTAAACATATAAATAATAATACTAATGCCCCTTGTGTTTTGTTTGAGAAATTTCAGCATAAGACCTGGACGCCAAATTCAATGAGCATCTGGTCTATGCCTCCGAGGAAGACAGCAATCCACCCAAGGGTTCAAGAAGAGCGCAAAATGACTTTTACAGACAGGATAAAGGCAGTCGCAGACTACCATATGTGTCTACCTGTGCCCTCACAATGTTCCAGCCAAGAAGAAAGAGAAGTGGCGTATAGGAGTATGATGTGCTTTCTCTTCAATGGTCCTTTGGTTTTGGCAGAGATTAAATACTTTCCCTCCCCCTCTCAATGCTAGTTGGATTTCTTATTTCCTTTGAGCTTTACATTCTTATACATTCTTCAGTGTTTCTTGTTAAAAAAACTTTGTTCAAACTATGTAAATCTGTGACAGTCCAAAGAATTGGGTGGAATAAACTACATTTAAATCATTCTAGAGTTTCCTTACAACCAAACAAAAAAAAAGAGGCTCTAAATATACCGAACAGAGATCAGCTGTTCATTTGCATTGCAAGTTTAATCACAATGACCTTAAATAGATCATAAATATCAATCACACCAGTTAAAATAATGTGTACTGCTTTTCTGTCCAGCTAAACTCAATGGAGATATTACACATTAGCCTGGCATGTCAGACAAATTGCTAAAGTAGTGCATTGTCAGAAGAATTGCGAAAGTAGTTTGGAACAAACGGATAGACCTACAACCAATCACAGCAACTGAACGGGTGACGCAGCACTGAGCGACGAAAAAGCATCTCTCTTCTCAACAAAAGCTTTAAGTGCAGTCGTTTGTTCTTTGTTGTCTTGTTCTCTAGTGAAATCGTCGCTGTTGATTCACCCGATTTTCAAAAATGGATTTCTCGCCAATCTCTGTTGCTGTAATGACCTGTGACCCTAGTGTAAAAAAAACATATAGGCCGGACGATGTTGAGGAGGAACTAGCTATGCCAGCTTTTGCAATTGTTTTTTGGGGAACTTTTTTCAACTCTACAAGCTGTGGGGTTGACCACCCCACTTTTGCTTTTGCCGGGATGAATTATATTATGATTACTAGATTAATTGTTGGTATTACGTTAAGTCAGCTTGGTTCCTAATTGGCCATCCTCTTCTCCACTTGACATTCAATCAAGTCCTCGGCTGTCGTTGGGGCCCGGATCTGTAAAAAAACATCTGTTAACTTACCCCGATGACATTGGTCAGTTTAACCAATCACAATCAGGTATCTTTGTCATAGTCGTTTTACTCTTTTATACTCTTGGGAAAAAGGTGTGTGTCCATTTCTGCCATGTCTACTAGAATGCACTAAATTCTACAAACTGCAACATTGAGCAAAGCAATGGTAACTCAATTGACATACACAAGGAATGAAATTGAGTGTTTACTGCAACCGAATGAGGCCATGCAAACGAGAAAGACAGACACTTGTTGCTCTGCAAGAGGGACCCCGTGAGTTTGACTGTCTGGTGTGCGGGTTCATCTGAACTCCTTCACACTTTGCAGATGTATTGCTGAGGGAGAGCAGTGTCCAATGCTAGACCTTGCGATCTATTGGAAATATTTATAGGTAGGGCTTTACTACCTTCAGGAACAAATACTGTTATATATTGAGAGGGCATACATTGCAACGCCGTCGAAGGCGGATGAAGAAAGAGAGACTGGAGATTTAGCAAAGTATTGCCCATTATCCATTTTGGTCATTAAACTTAAACATTTCTAGTATCAGAAGTGTAACTTTCTGAATATATTCTTTTGTTCCAGGGAATAACCTCCTGGAAAGAGCCTTGTTCCAAATAGCTAAATACACCATTCCCAAAAAGCCAGCTGTTTGCAATGACAGCAGCCAGTTGATTTCTCACGTTCGCTATATAAACTAGCTCTATCCAACTATGTTTGTCCTACGATCTTCTCGACAACGGTTCCTCCGATCGACTTCACACCTGACGACGCGACACTTGGCGGGTGCACCGCTGGGTTACCAAGGAGCCGAGTGTGAATTCGTTTGGATGAGCGCTTCAGGAGAAAGCTGAAAGCAGCTTTACCGGAGGCCAAGCAATCGTTCCGAACAGTCACCTTCTGAGCAGGAAATGCACAAGTAGATTTAAATGAGGGGAATTAGGCGACATCGCTTAGAACATAAGTGCATTCAAAGAAAGTAAATGGTGCTCAGCTTTGCTCAATCACCATTTAGTGGTGTAACGACCACAGGCACATAAAAAAATGGCACCCAGAATGCACACATATATTCCAAGCTTTAAGGAGTGCTGAGAGTGTGTTCTAACATTATTTGGTCTTGTTCCTCTCCTGGATAAGAGACGTATTTGATGGCGCCACTGGAATCTATTATTTATTAACAATATTCAATTCCAGCAACATGCAAGTCTGGTGGCCTAATATGTTGTGTGCCATTGTGGATTGCGAGCAATTTCCAATTAGAGAACCATTCACTAAGGGGACCATCTCGAGAAAGTGTGCTCTTCTGGTATACTGGGGACTGGGAAAATTTCATGGCGACATCCATGTTTGTAAATACCTTTGCATGTGGATTTGCATACTGATTTGGTTGCAGCAATTCCCTGGCATATATCTTTCCTCAAGTCTCTAATGTTCCACTCGAGTTTGACAGCATGTAAACAAAGCCTGTATCTATGGCCATTTGTATTAGGCTGTTATCTGGTTGGGAATAAAAACAATGAGTTGTGAACAATATAAGATAACTGATCTTTATGCCACATTTCTTGCATCATGATCTGTGTTATGTATGGTATTTTCTGTTGCGTAATGTATAATTTTTCAATTACATTTTCTAATTGAGTTGGCCCCTAATTAAACACCTGGGAACCAAACAATTGATTAAGAAGTCGGATGCTAGAGTCGGTTTATTCAGCGATATTTCTATATCAATTATCATTGGGACAAAGACATTTCTATTCTTGTCTACTTCTTGTTGTACACTTAATAAACACAGAGCCACCGAACATTCCCACAATGCCAACCCTCCCTCTACATTCCCGCCAATAAGGGCCCATGCTAATCTGGCCATGGACTCGGCCTTCAGCCAAACATGGCTAATCTATCTTGATGTGCCAGCTGACATATAGCCGGACACACATCAATAATGTATTACTCTACGTATATTTATAATGCATAAGTAGGTTTGTAACACGGCCACATTTTGAACCCCCCCCTTTCCCCTCCTCATCCATTATACAGTGCTGGAGCAGATTTATGATGAGCTTCTGTCTCGATAGTGATTTGCACATATTATCATAATGCAAGACAGGTGGCGCATATACTGTACAGTCGGCCGACTCAGCAGCGCTTTCTCTGTGCCGCACACAGACCTCTGTTTCCTGTTGCTCTTCTAAATGACATTAGCTGGCTTAATTTAATTTGGCCATGGCATGAGTTGATAACGTACCTGCATTAATTGAGTTTGTGAATTAGTCATTAAAAGCTATAACTTAATCATCTAATGTTTGTGTTGACTTGCCCTGTGTGTGTGTGTGTGCGTGTGCGTGTGTGCGTGCGTGTTATGTGGTGGGGGATAATTGTTTGTTAGAAGATGGGGGCAGCAGGGAAACACACCACCATGGATTCATAGGTAAAGTTGTATGCACAGTAAACAGGTGAAGCTGATGGTAAAGTTGTAGTTAGCCTATAGTTAAAAAGGTGAAGTTATAACTTTAGGTATAGTTAGGTGAAACTGCAGGTATAGTAAGAAGGTACACTTGTAGGAATAGTAAAGAGTTAGCAGGTATGGTTAGAAATTAGAAATAAGAAAACCACATTGAGTGTTTATCGAGTGATTTGTGCTAATGAAGGGTTGTTTCCAGTATCCTGGGAAATCAGCCAGACTGGTCTGGTAGCTAGGGGAGGGTTGCTTGCATCAGCACCGTCCGTGTGATGTGGCCCTTCAGCACTGGTGCTTGATGGCTCACCGTAGTGACAGGCCTGAAGGGAAGGCATGTATAGTTGATTAGCAGCCCCATGTCTTATTCATCCTCCACAGGTTCAACGATGAAGTCAAGCACATTAAGATCCTGACCAAGGAGGGCTGGTTCTACATCGCCGAGACTCGCCTGTTCAAGTCCCTGCTGGTAATGGTTCTGAACCCACTCCAGGTTTTTCTTGCCCCACCGTCGCTGACATCACGGTTCTTGAAAACTGCAGTCCAAGGGAATAGGGGTCGTTGGAGACAATTGAGCTAATTTTGAAGACCGAAGAGAGTTTTGTAAAGCATTGCATTAAAGTTGCCATGCCATCTCCTGAAATATATTTTTTCATGAACTGCACCTTTTTCAAGAACTGAAAATAGGTTCATAAAGAAGTATTATGTGTTTAGCCTCGCTTCAACTTGCTGTTTCAATGTGACTTTTATAATCGGATGCGCCAAATAGGAACCCAGGTGCGACGTCCAAACTTAACACTTGAATGCAAACTCTGTCGCCGGATCTGTGTTTTGCATTTCACATTCCCGACAAAAATACTTCCTGGTCAACAAATCTGCTGAATTGCCCCTTACGTTCTTTCTGTTAAAAATGGTATTAAATTATCAAAAGCCTTGACTATCAAGCGCAGTCATGCAATGGCCAACGTTTACTGGCTCACTGAGGCCCTGACGACTTCAACAAGATTTACAACAATGACCTGTCCTCAACTATGAGATCCGATCAGAATTGGAGCCTGACCGCCTTGGGGAGTGGTTCACCTCATCGTATCACAATGTGATTAAGATCCAATCCGGGCCTGTCCAGACTTGACAGATAATGTGTCCTGACCTGATAGGATGACAAAAGTTGCGTTGAAACAAGTGTAACCGAGGTCTGTGCGTTCTTAAATGTTTATTTAGATGTGTCGTCAGTCGTGTAGTGGCTAAGGGTTAGTGGTTTGTGCTAGTTAGATGAGTGATCGATTAACGTTTTATGTTGTATGTGTGTGTGTGTGTGCAGGATCTGGTGGAGTACTACAAGGACAACTCTCTGAGGGAGGGCTTCAGGAGCCTGGACACCACCCTGCAGGTGCCCTACCGGAGGCTGACCAATGGGGACGCGGCCAGGCCCCTCCCCCAGGCCTCTACCGGTGAGTCCCCTGAGGCTCTTTCGCTCGGTGTTGTTGATTTATCTTTATATATAAATACAAAATTATTTTTTTCAAAAAACTTCAGGTTTCACTTGGCCTTAAGTGTGAATGGACTGAATGGATTTATTCAGCGCATTTCGATCCAGTGTTCACTCAACGCGCTTCACAATATTGCATTCAACATTCACCCATTCATGCACACATTGACAAACCAACGGCGGTGTCAGCCACGTAAGGCGACAGCCGGCTCGTCAGGGTGAGGCAAATTGCTCACGGACACCTCGACACTCAGCTAGGAGGAGCCGGGGGTTGAACTAGCAACCTTCTGGTTACCGGCCAACCCGCTCTATTTCCTGAGCCACATGCCAACACTTGAACCAAGTGGGCGTTTCATATTCTACAGATTGGAAAGATGATTTGAAAAAAAGAGTGTGCTACAACTGTTTACTTCCGGTGAGCATTAGGCAAAGCTCTCCGTTGATGAAGCATCCTTGATTAGTACGGTTCCGCTCAGGACTTGTGGAAAAGCAGGCTGGATCGCTAGATAGCGCCACGGTTACAAGAATCCGGAACGGAAATGGTTCAAGAACCAGAGCTAATTTGGTGAAAAGGTGCTATAACAAGCTTAAAAGGGCTAAAAATAAAGGGCTATGAGCGACATGATTGTTCTAGAAGATCAGTCTTGCCTTGCCGTCGTGGTCTACAGTTGGCGGGTGAAAACATGGAATTTCCACGCATGAAGACATGTTCTTTTATTCTCTGCGCCTTCTCTTAAAAATCTTGTTGGACCATTTCCACTCATGTATACGGAATGAGGTCATATAGGTATATTTTCTTACTGGCCTGCTCAAAGGTCAAATATATTGCCCTAAAATTTACTTCATTTAATCAGTCTTATTTTTCGGGGAGGTGGAATAAGCCAAAAAGTTAAGCAGATTACGCGAGCTGGGCCCGATAATATCAAACCAGTTGGAAATAATCTTTGCCTTCCTGAGTCTATGAGACGGCAATATCCAGTGTCTAGACGCCCCCCTACATTACACGGGAACCAATAGTGGTCGAGGAGGACTCGTTCACACTGCTGCTTTCAACTGTAGTTTACGGAAATCCAATCGTGATTTTCCAGAGAATGTTATTGTTATGCAGTTATAATGTTTGATTGTCTGAAATTGGCAGGTTTTCCACATGCATACACGACACACTAACAAGTCTGGTAAGGTAATCCATAGACAATTCTTCTCTGATTCTATTTTGTAGCGAGTAACGGTGAGTGCAGTGAAAATTACAAAATAATAAAAATAAAATAAGAAATCCATGGAGTAAAGTAAAAGTGAAAGAAGAAAATAACTTAACTAAAGTAAAGATTTTCCAAAAAAACAACCTACTGTAACACTGATCTCGGTCCATATTCGTGAAGTGAATGAAAAAGCAGCCTAGCTACTGCTTAAGAGTGTCTGTTCTTCTGTCTGTTCTGGTGGCATATTTCCGTTTGTGATTACTGGCTATATCCTCCCTGTCGAAGAACTGGAACAGGAACGTCCCTGAATACATTAGGAATTCATGCTGACAAAGCGCTTGGTTAGTTACCAGACACTCAAGTGTAAACTGTGTCTTATAATACCACGACAGGTCCGCTTTTGGCATGAGAGACACGTGAGAAATATTTAGCGCCGCATAAGTGTCGAATATAATTTCCCCAGTGCTGTTTGCTGCATGTGTGTGTTTTCTCTCCCTGAAAAGACATTTTACCTGAATATTCTGCTACTCCCTTCATATATATATATATATACATGTGCAGAATGCAATTTCAAGGAGGATAAAATTGTCTTTTATCCTACACAATCAACTTTCTAACACAATCAAGTTTTAAATATTTGATAAGCTTGACAAATTTGTGTTTGTTTACTGGCATTGTCAGTGATGTTTTTCAGGAGTTATTCTCTGTTTCATCCATCTGTTTCACAATCTAAGAACAGAGCAATTTTTCAGTGTTGCTCATCAATTATTTTCTCGCTGTGTCATATTGAGAAACGATGGGGGGGCTTCGCATTGGTAATTAATTTCATGAAAATGAAGGGGCCACACAGAACCGCGTCTTATCTTATGTTGAGAAACTGTATTCGGTTGGTCCTGCATAGCTGTAGTGCTGCTGTGAAAGGCCTTAGAGATTTTGTAAACAAACTGCCATTTTGTCTGTTACTGGGAAGTATTCCTGTACTTTGGAGGCTTCCGGATGGGGAAACCTTTACACACCTCCTCGTTGGTAGCAGACTGCTACAGCCTGAATGTTTTTTTTTAATCTGTAAGTGTTGACAGGAGCAGAGCAATGACAGGATCCAAAAAAGAACCTAGTAGTGATATTGATGTAACACAAACATGTATTTAACAAATTGGGTTTTAAGCTTATTTGATTTCTAAAAAATATATGTATATAAATAGTTATAAGTATGACAACACATTTTTGGCGTCATATTCATCTATGAGCCCTAACCCAAATGAACACCCAAATCATAAAACAAGATTTTTTTTAATTTTACAGTTTGAGTGAGTTTTATTTAAAAACCATCATTTTGATCCCATTTATTAATATAGTTAGTTAGTTCAATGGATTTTGGAGATTCATGGACATGCAAATCAGTGTCATGATCCTATAACAGAGGCTCAGTTAAGTGAGGCTTTAACTGTTAAATTCACATGAGTCAAATATATTGCCTTAAAATAAATGAGCCTTCTATTTTGTGGGGGTTGATTACAATTCTGGCATCGCCAGAATCAAAGGCAGGTCCTGCCTTTGATTCTGCAGGCAGGCAGATTCTGGTTGGAAACAGGAATCGCTATCGTTGGATGGTGGACTATTTGTTTGTCCTGATATTTGTATTCAATTGCACTTGAAGATGTATTAAACAGGTCTTAGGTCTTAAAAAGTTTTCCTTGCTGAAAGCTTCAGATACCCTGTATACATGTCACCATCTCGCATCATCTAACATCATGTCCTTACAACCCAGGATGATCTACCAGAAAAACAAAGATAACGTGACGTACATATGACGAATGTACATAACGAGTGGAAGTCAAAGTCAGACTCCAGACTTATTGTTTTCCAATTGTTGCACTAGAGTACCCAGCATAGCGACTTGTCGCTAACCTACACAGCGCCACCGAAAGTATAGATTTTGTTGTACTCAGCTCCATTCTGAACAAACAAACAGTTGTTGTTTCGATCTCATACCATGAAGTCTTTGTCCTGTCGCACCTTTCTCCACGTCTACTCACATCATCGCCGGCCCTCAGAGACCCCCAGCAGATGCTCCGTCGCTCTGAGAGAGAGAGAGAGAGAGAGAGAGAGAGAGAGAGAGAGGGAGAGGGAGGGAGGGAGGTGAAGGGGAGAGAGAGAGAGAGAGAGAGAGAGGGAGGGAGATATGAGGGAGATATGAGGGGGGAGAGAGAGGGAGATATGAGGAGAGAGGGATATGAGGGGGGAGGAAGAGGGGGGGAAGAAGGGATAGGCAAAGAGGAGGACGACTACGGAGATGTCGTCAATAGATGTGAACGCACACATGGGCAAAAGGGTAGGAGGACCGATGGGAGCCGATGTACGGTAAGCACAGCCGGGGAGGGAGATAAAGGAAGGTGCATATCCGCGACTTTAAGTTGGTAAGTGGTGATATAAATAGAGATGGAATAAAGAAACAGTTATGGGAAAGGGGTAGGAGTGACGGAGGAGGGAGTGGGGGAGTAAAATCGACTTGAGAAAGAGCCCTGCGAAGCGCCGGCGGGCTGTGCAGAGAGTGGCTCCTGCTAGGTCCTCATCGCCCGAGGCCCAGCACCGTCGGGCGTCCGCTCGGAGCGCGGCGCGGCGCGGCGCGGCGTCGCTGACAGGACATGACATTTCACTCTGGTTGCCGTTGGAGACGGCGGTATGACAGCTGCCTGCTGACACACACCTGGGGGGGGGGAGGCTTGAGAGGCTGGCATTGGTCTGACAGGGGATGGGGCGGGGATGGGGGGGAAGGCTGTTTGGTTACTGGGGGGGACGAAATAAACACAGAAAGTTATCTGGGGAAAAACAAGGTTATAAAGGCGGGAGGCGGCTGGAGGGAGGAACTCGTCGCCAGCCCGAGTGTAGTGGGTTAACAGCGTAAACAGCCAGCCCGACACGCAGTGGAACAAAGCGGGCGATGGCGCCGATGTATCTGCTGGAAATATAAAACAACCCCCCCCCCCCCCCCAACGCACGCTTCCTTTAGCGACGGCAGCGGCGGCACATCTTCAAGCGTGCCAAGTTTCTGCAGCGCCTCAACCAGAGGCTCTGTAGACACGGCGCTGCTGCCATTCACTGTCATCGCCTGCACTCTCCTTCAGAACGTCTTGACAGACCCCAGTGCATGCTGGGATTGAGCCTGGCGCCGGCACTGAACCCATTAGGGGGAAACACAATATGTGCATATGCCTGAAGAAGAAAAAAAAAATTAATACAATAAATGAATGAAGAAATAGAACAACGATAATCATAATAAAAAATAAATACAGCAGCGAGGAAATCGTAATGAAAAGAAGAGAAAAACAATCACAGAAAGCAGAACCATGGAAAATCCATCAAGACCGATCAGACTTAATGTTCTCACAAAGCCAACAGAAGCCTCTCTGCCGTGGGTTCATCCTGACCTGTGACCGAGTGTGTGGATATGGATTTCACTGTGTATTCCTAACCAATATTTGTGCTGGTGTGATTCATTTATATTCATATCTACTGTCTGTCCCGTGTAGATGTCCAGCTCTAGGTAAAATAGCCATGGATGTGTGTGTAATATGCCACCTGGCGTGTCTGTTGCATGTATGTTTGAATCTAGGTACCACTTGTGGTACCTAGATTTTTATTTGAAATTCATATGTTGTGTTAATTGGGCTGAGAATGCTCTGCGTCATTTAAAAAATATAAGTTCAACCTCTGGTGTCCTCCGGTGGAAAAGACGGAGCTATTAGTAGTTATTTGTTTCAGAAAAAAAATGGAGAACGTCTCTACTCCTCACTCTCCCACATGATACTTTTGGGGTTTGTTGTCTAACTTTTGCAAACTATCCCTCTCCTCTTCTTCTCAGAGTCGCTCCCTCTTCCCATTTCAAACTTTGTGTTTAGCCCTCTTATGTTCCCTCTCTCTATGGATCTGTACGTCTCACTGTCTCTCTGTGTGTCTCTCTTTCCCCCTCTCTACTGCCGCCGTGGCCTGGCCCCCCCGTCGCTCACTCCATCGTCTTTGCAGATCCTGCCAGAGGCTCTGGCTTTGTACCTCCCTGCACTTCTCCTTTCTGGTCAGGTACAGCTATAACCATCTCTTCTTCCTTCCTGTGTTATCTCTCGCTCTATATATATGCATATTGTTTTTCCTGCCTATCCCAACCTGTGCCTTTCATTTGGCCTTGGTGTGTTGTCTTTGCCGCACGCCCACGTCCGCTGTGATCCACGGCGCGATGGCACTCCCGTCCTCTTCACAATATCGCTCAGACAAACGGCAGTCATAAGCGTGCGGGTGCGTGTGCGTTTGCGCGAGCTGTGTGTTTTATTTTTGTGTGTGCGTCTGTGTGGATCATTGTTCTGCTGTGTATCTTGAGCGGTTGTGTGTGTGTGTGTGTGTGTGTGTGTGTGTGTGTGTGTGTGTTCGCGCAACAAGGGTGTTTTGTTTAATTGTGTCTGTATGTGCACGTGTGTGCCGGTGTCCTGCCGGTGCACTATATATCTGCTCGTCCCCACCTACAAGGCTGAGCTCCATGCTCAACGCTCTCATCCATTCTCACGGATAACAAAAACATAAACCTGTGAGATATTTCTGCTGGACCTTCCAACATGGAAAATGGAACTTGTACGTTCATCTGAGTGGTCTAGCTTTATTTTAACAACCAGGCAAAATACACCTATTTCATAAGGCGCATGAATATAGTGTACCGACCTACTATAGTTTTTAGTACTTGGGATACTGTCATGTTTTTCAGTTGAATATATTCATCAATGCCTAAAGCCACTTCATACAGTCCCAAAAGCGAATTTTCTTGCAGTAGTAATCACCTTGTCTTTTGTTGGTGACAGAAAACATAATTTGCTGTCTAGTGTCTAATCAGTCATAACAATAGTACTATTGTTTCTTAAAGGCGACAAATCATACCACCAGGTAAGAGTTTGATTAGACGTTACAAGCCGTGAAAATCAGCCTCTTCTGACGTCACAAGTGGGCGTGTCCACCTAGATGTGTGCTGTATTGATCAGTCCACCAGCATACCCAGTGGACCGTAGCTAACGTTGCTCATCTATCCGTCATACATCTAGGGGGGGACACACCCACTTGTGATGTTAGAAGAGGCCTATTTCCAGACGGCTTGCAACCGCTAATCACACTCACACCTGGTTGTATAATATGTCGCCTTTAAAGAAACAATTCCACTTTATCCTTCCACCGTTCCATGCCCGACGCGGTGCCGGCCTCCCGCCCCCAGTCTTCTCCCCCAGGGTGGTGGGCACGGCGGTGGCGCGCTACGACTTCAGCTCCAGGGACACCCGCGAGCTGTCCCTGGCGGAGGGCGACGTGGTGAAGATCTACTTCAAGATGTCCAACGGTTGGTGGAGAGGGGACGTCGACGGCCGGGTGGGTACCTTAATGCTGCTCTCAAGGCAGCACCGGGGACCTGCAGCCTATGCTCCTGCACAACACCTGTTTATTTATGGATACGCTGGCCTACTTTTCTCACTCTCTACATGTGGAATGGAAGAATTTATCTTTTATCTGCTGCCGTACTTTATATACTTTATAAGACTTGTATTTATATTCGTATTTATCAGGAATCTGTGTATGCGGCAGGATTGTCTAGCTGTGGTTAGGGTGTTGGGACTCACATATGAAACGGTCTTGATATTCAACCCTGGTGTCTGTGGTCTGACCTGCATGGTATCCTCGAGCAAGATTACCCCTACTTACTTACCCTTATTAACTCCTGAATTCACTGTAAGTCATATTGGATGAGAGCCTTTGATCTTAGTAAACACCTGGCTTTTCACTATTGTGTGTACGTCTATTGTAAATGATCATGATGTTATTTGGTCCACTTATGCCCTACATAGTGCACCTCTTAGAATGTCAACAATTTGTAATGTTGTCCGAAAGGTAAGTGTACAAATATGGGACCATACATAGTGGTCCCATATTACTTAATACCCACAATGCACCGTTAAATAAGTGTTCACCTGATGCACAGCTTTTTCAGCCTTATATCCCATGATGCATCACGTGATTCGTCCAATAGAGGGTCTGGCACACATGGGTTATTTATGCAAATGAGCGGTCACAGGGTTGACTTCTGACACGTGTCAGATGGTTAAATGCCACCCATACACGTCACGGGATGGTGCATGATTAGTGTCAGAATCCCCCCTATCCTTATTCCATAAGTAGTGTAATATGTGGAGTTCCCTACATAGGGAATAAGTGAGCCAGTGAGCCAATGGGAACACGGTCTTTGTCTTTGACGTTGCAGGTGGGCTGGTTCCCTTCGACTTACGTTGACGAGGAGGAATGAACCCGTCATTTTCTCCCTCGACCTCGTCTCCTCGCCCTGTTACCGTGTGTGGCCGCTGACGGGGCCCCCCGCCGCCCTGGGGGCCACTCAGAGAGCACTCTGCCTTCCAAACGGACCAATACAGCGGCGGTGGCCCCCCCCCGATATCTCCGGCCGTACCTTACGACCCGACTGGATCTTCCTTCCAGTCCCGAGTGGGATTCTGAGATGGCAGTGGTGTACCCTGGTGCAACAAAGAGGGCATGAGCCTCCCCCCCCACAACACCAACCCCGCTCACACGCCTACACCTGGATCTCCCTGCCGCAGTCCAGGCCACTTCCCCAGTGCCGCACCCCCCCACCTCACATGCGCCTCAGCCCAGCCCAGTCCAGTCGCTGCATGAATATTTCAGGAGCATTGCTCGCGCCTGTCCAGCAATGCCCTGTGAGGCTGATATGCTCCAACATGGAGAGGAAAGGTATAGCTCCACCCCCCACCTGAATCTGGCTGACCTTAAACAAAGCGCATCAATCCGAGTTTGTATTATTTGTATTATTATATATGTATTATACATTAATATTAATATTATTACTATGAGTGGATGTGTGCATATGGACTAGCCGTTGACCCACATGTCGGCGCAGGCAGCAGCTCTGCCCGGCGGGCAGGGAACAGACTCCAGGAACACTCGCTAGGCTGCTTGTCTCTCCCCTCTCCCCCCTGCGGGGTTAAGGATGTAATAGCAATGCAGGAGCGTCGCCCATTATTTATTACGGTACACGGTCTCATTGTCATTTTCCGCGATATTCACAGTTGGGCTTTTGTGCTTATCTTATAAACTGGTCTGTTTGGGGGGTATTTTATACAACGATGTGTCTGGCTTATGATTCAAAGTGATGCGATTGAACAGTGCTAACTTATTATCCAGCCTAGCGTGTGTTGTTGCCCCCCCCCTGCCCACCTAATTTCTAAACGATTCATGTTAATGAAAAGAAGAAGGAGACGTTTATTTGTATTATATTTTGCATTGGTTTGTGTTAACCTCGACTATTTCTTGTTTTGAATGAAATTATCTAATCTGGATGTATTAGATGTGCAATGCACTGCAACCGAGTACAAAGACAATGATGCTATCTCCTAACAGCATGATATTTTACATAATCATCCTAATGACCATCATTATGCCATTCAACTATTGTTATATTGTGAATATATCTTATTGGTAGACCCAGAGACCACAGCCGTCCCAATGTTGCATCGCACGGTGTGTGCAAACCATGGACTGGTCGGCAGTTTTATAATTTACTTAAGTCAAGTTAAGAAAAGGTGAAATTAAATATTCTTCCTTTTGCAATTACATCTTGCCTCAGCACGCTTTGCTTGACTCTAGTTTGCAGTGCATTGGCTCAACCAAAACTATTTTGATCTGTAGATCGAGAGATAGAAGACAGTGTATAGGCCTAATGGAAAGACATATAATAATATAATCGTATAATAACGTATAACTGCTAAGATTCATAACTCTCGACTCTGTCCTGTATTTCTTTGCCCACAACCTCTCAAACACATTGTTGTAATTTTTTTTACCCAAATACATGAATACATGTAATTAATTATTAATTAATTAATTTGTGTCATTATTATTCCCAGATAGAATATCGGGGAAGAGACGAGCTTGCACTGAATCTAAAACCAGCTTGCCTCAAACACAGCATGTATCAGGGTCCATGCTGCTCCATTCAAATTAGAGCTGACATTTTAAGGGCAAATCAACAGCAACACCACCTATATATTGGTTTGCATTCGATCACCCCCTCTATAGGTTACATTATATTGCTAACTTCCTATTGGCTGATATGGGTACCCAGGAACCTGCTGACTGCCTTGGTGCGACACAGCCGCTAGCCCTGCCCTAGAATGAAATAAACAGGGCATTTTTAAAGGCGGAGACAGTGGGTTAGTTGTTTTGTAAAGGGCAAGTAAAACTGTTCAAGCAAGAAAACCAACACCCAGGAGATTAAAAAAGCGGGAAAAAGTCGTAAACGTTTAAAAAAAAAAAAAAGCCAGATCGGGTTCCATAGGAGTCGGTGCGATGGGGGCGTCGTCATAACAAATGTTACACCCGTTCAAGCAACCAATAGTTAACTACCACTCTGCAGACAGATCCCTTGTATATGACAAATACTTTCCCTTGTTTACAAAGGGTGAAAATGTGAGTGCGTGTGTGTGAGTGTGTGATTTTGTGTGCGATAGATTTAGAGTGTGTGTGTGCCGGGGTGTGTGAGGGATTGTGTAAGCGTTGGTTCAAGAGAGAGTCTGAGCATGCGTCTAGGGTTGTGCATGTCTGTCAGATACAAGAAGAGAGGGATAAAAAGTCCCCAAAGGTCAGGAGAGTGACAGAAGAATGGGAGCGAGGAGTCCATGCATCACCTTCATCTCCTTAACCCCTGCTCCCTGCCGCTTGGCCCCTCTGGGTCTCAGACTGTGGGTTAAACAGGGATTAAGTCAAGTCGGGGATGGACCTAGAATACAAAGAGCTTGCCAGCGAAAAGACCCAGACTCTTTTTAAAGATGTGATGAATTATTTTCATAAGCGATTTATATGCATCTGTCGGATCGTAGTCGCCTTGACCCCGGCAGGTAATACTTCCTTTTTTTTTTTTTTTACAAAGACATCTGACATCAAACCCTACATGTGGCTATAGCAGAGCTGAAAGCCCATGATTCAAACTCAACTGTGTCTGGGAAACATAACTATGGTGATCATGTACTTCCTTGAGATAATATCAGAGAAAACCGCTTATGGTCTGATCCCACTCAATAGAATGTGAAGTGTGCTCTATTATTCTACATTTTGTGTTTCCTCAATTCTTGGGAAAACAAATCTCTGTTATCTACTCAAACCAGCAAAACAAAATACAAGTTTAGACGGGCTGGAAAATTGTCTCATTGAATTCTCCTCCTTCTTTGGAAGGAGTTTGTAATTACACTCAATGAGAAAAAAAGAGGCAGTCATAGAAAAAAGATATATTGCATTTGAAAAGAAACTCGTCTCCAATCTCTGCCTCCCTGTGTGGCATTGCCATCTCCACCAGGGCTCTATCAGCACTATCCAGCAATTAAGATCTCAGAAGATCAAAGCAGTCTAAACGTGCTAATCCTCAGAGAGCCACTGCTCTCTATTTCCCTCCCTCACCCTCTCTCTCTAACCATCTCCCTCTTTCTCTCTCCCCCCGTGCCTCGAATCTCTCCCCTCCTTCTGCACGCACTGCACTTTAACGCTTCAACGCCACTCGTTCCACCCGACTGTGGCTGAGGTGAATAAAATGTTCATTAACGTTGAAACCTTTTCCATATCCCCGTCTCTAATTTGCCACGGAGAGAGTCCTGGATTTCAAACGGGGTCCTAGAATATAATTGGCCATCATGTTCGCGGACATGAAAACACTTTAATCTGATGGCCACATGCCGACCCCGACGCGTTTAAGACCGTGGGAGCGCGCGCGGTCGTTGGGAGATGTTTTACGGCGCACCAATAAGGAACAGTATCGACTAGGTCCTCATAAAAAAAGTAACAGCGCAACAAGCACGCTTGCGCGAGGTGAAGCGGTGCGTTGGCGTGACGCCCGCAGCTGACGGCTTGGAGGTCAATAGCTGCTCAAAGGAGCGTAACGCGGCTCGCTGCTTAGCGGGTCGGCCATTATCATAGGAAAGCAGAGCATCTGCCCGTGACTCCCGGGGGCAGGTTTAACGAGGTGGTGCCACTCGTCGTCACGCCGACCTGGGCTTGGCTCTCTCTCTCCCTCTCTCTCTCTCCCTCTCTCTCTCTTTCTTCTCTCTCTCTCGCTCTCTCATCTCTGATGTTCTCTCCCATCTACACCCTCTCTCTCTCCCCCCCCCCCCCCCATCCATTCTGAGTTTTGGCAGGGCTGCCCAAAGGGGTTGTTTGTCTACAATCAATATTGTCACCGTTTGCCCATTAGGAGGGCGTTGTTTTATTGTTTTGAGTGCAGATTTTACAAGAGAGGGGAATTCCTGAAATGGCAACGGCTTAACGTTTGTTTGTTCCCTTATCCCCCTTCTGTTTGTACTTCTGTTTTCTTTCTAAACATGCTTCTGATTTGTTGTTGTGTTGATGATCATACACAACAACAACAACCAAGAGCCAACAAGACATTTCTGCTGCACATGTATTACAATAATAAACAATATTCATCCTGATTACGCTTCATTAAGCGTTCTCATGGACTAACTAGTTGGTGTAAAACACCGTCGCTGTAAATCGTACATAATTTCCCCAAAGAACTGTTTTCGCGGGAGTTAGGGGGATGATTGGTTGGCACTGGGTCCATTCCAGCAAGGCTGATTTGCAATTTAGGTGTGGCAGTGCAAGGCCAGAGGTGCTGGGTATGGCATTGAGCAGAACAGACAAGAGCAGTGATCTTGTCTGACACTGAATACGAGAGGAAGGGATTACCTTCTATAGCTGCCGAGCCGATTGCTTCCCAGATTGTATTGAAATGAGGGTACGTCAGATTGCTTTCTGGACGTGACATGGAGGCAGATTTTCTTTATTTGAAAATATATAAATAATGTATTTTGCCTCTCTTTTAAGCACTGAGTACATCAGACTTGAGATGTGTCAAAAAGTCAGCGGTGCACGCAGACAACAATTCATCCAAATGTCTCAAAATTCCAGTTTTTTATCGATTGATGCCAATTAATATGCATGTGCTTCACTGTCATGTCTCTCCACCGCCATGTTTAAACACGGTAGCCCGGCTGTGTGAAGCATAATTTCAGCCAATCAACATCAGACAGAAGCCTATCAGAGGTTGCGAAACCATTATATCCCATTTTATCCGTCTAAAGAGGAATCCTCCAACTTGCACATTTAAACCAAACCCCCCCTTTCGCCGGCCCTCCCTCCATCACCCTTGAGCTTACAAAATATATTACAATATAAATGTCAGCAGGAAGCTGAATAGCGGCTTCCGGAATGCTCCAGCAGGGACGAGTTAACGTGTTCTCTCTCCTATTGATTCCAGTGTTCTCTATAGCCCCCAGCATGTGCCCGGCGCTAGGCCGCCGCTCAGCAGCTGCTGCCGGCTGGGGGCCGCCACCGATGGCATGCTTCTCCGACCCATCCATAAAGTGCCAGTCCTGATGTGCCGCTACCATAATGGAGGGGCATTCAATACCGCTTTCATACTGCTGAGGCCGTATCGATCCGCTTGGCCGGGGCCCAGCGTTCCTATAGAGACGCTGATTACAGTGTGTGTGTGTGTGTGTGTGTGCGTGCACTTGTATTTATTGATCGGTCCCACCGGAACATTTTAATTGCACATCCACACTTTTGGGATCGATATATGCAGCTGAACTGCGCATTCAGTCTTGGGGTAAATGCGGCATGTGCCGGCGAAACTTCACATTTTATTATTCGATATACAGTGTATAGTTATTCGCCCTGATCGGTGATTTGAAAAAAAGAGGGAGAGACGGAGACCGCTGGAGCTTCCCCGCCCTTTGAGAGGAAGAGGCCAAAGGGGGAACACGGAAAGATACTTTGGTTTAGGACACGAGATACAGCGTGTTTAGACATGGCTGTAAATATCATGGGAATTACCGTAGCAGGAGTCAGACCTACATCACACCTGTATGGAAGGTGCAGTTGTTGTAGGCCTGAGTGTTTATGACAAATCCCTCTTGCTAAATAAAAGGGTTATTCGTTCCTGCCGTAACCAGCATAGGCAACTGTACTTTATATAACCCGTGATTTGAAAACAGCCCGGGGAGCCCGATTCAACGCAAATTTGCATCCGCCATTTTTAGCCTAAACACCATAAATATTCAAACAGTCTTCCAGAAAATGTTAAACCAGGCGAGTTTTTTTAATCTTATTTTTGTCTGCGCCTCATAGACGCAGTGCAGTTGTGGTATTTCCAAAAAATCTGTTTCGCTAACACTCGTGTACACCCAACATGACTGCCTACGTGTTGTGGAGTACTCATTCTTGAGCCAAGAGAGAGTGAGAGAGAGCGGGAGAGAGAGAGAGAGCAAGAGAGAGAGAGAGAGAGAGAGAGAGAGAGAGAGAGAGCGAGAGAAGGAGAGAGAGAGAGAGAGAGAGAGAGAGACATTGGCAAGCTGGATATGGATAGATATTGTATCGCTAATAACGTGAGAGACGTCCACGGGTGCTGAGCTTCTCCTTTTCCCCGACACAGGACACCCGTGGCCGGGTCGCTGTGCAGTGCTCAACTCTGCCGGAGCCACCAGTGCTGACAGCGGCAGAACACCAAGGACCACTGGCGTCTGTGAATGCCCGCTTTATACCCTCTACCGGGTCTCAGGGAGAAGGGAGAAAGGAGGAGAGGAGCAGGAGGGAGGGAGAGCGGGTCGGGAGCGAGTCATGAACCACCGCTGTGGTTTGGAAGACTTGAGGAACTGTTGTGAACCTTTGTGGTAGAAGTGACGCTGACATGTAAGGCAGAGAGGGATATGGTGCCAAGGAGCACGTTACTTATGCTTAGGAACACATTATTTATGCTATGGCAATCGATGACTCGATGAAAATAATCAATATCATAATAAGGACAAATCGATATGTTATAGATTTTTCACAAACAATTAGCCACTTTCGATTCTTTGATTTGTATTGATTAATATTATTGTTATTATTAGTTTGTTAATGAGGCTACGGCAGGATTTCCTGTGTAAGCTAGCCCCTGACCTACTTTCTGTGCTAATGGTTGCTGTCATGGAAAGCCTATTATAACTCTAGATGAAATATTCAGGATGTTCAGCGGAATATCTCATTTTTTCCTGGTTCTTATTTGGGCGTTCCTATCCGTACAAAATAATGTATGAAACGGCCCAAATTTTCTGGATTCAGGAAATGACATGCACAATTCTGGAAATCAAGGAACAGAACAACCTTCGAAAGCACCCTTTACCATTGTCAACCCATAGAAGGTGAAGTTGTATGTATTTTATTCATTAGAGATGGATTTCAGCCACTTAACGATTGAGTCATTGGTATTCATTAAATGTTGCCACCTCAACCTTTGACACTTTCTCTGCCCAGATCTGTTTTCAGGGGAGAGGAAGCTTCTTCACACAACCTCCTGATGTCTAAAAGCCTGCTTATTGCTAACAAGGCTATATCAAGGAATTATAATGTCGTTTTCTTTCTTGTTTTGAATTCAGTGGTATCAGCAAGGGCTTGCCATCGCAATTAAGACGGCCAAAGATGGTTCTGGTGAGTTTCCGTCAATTGTAAGGGCAACAATTCCTACTTAAGTACCAAAAAATGTAGATTTAGCTGTGTTTTTAACACCTTGTAATGGTCAAACACAGCTAAAAAGCCAGAAAGATGTCATAAAACATTTTTTATTGCACTAGCACATCATAAACGCAATTACCTTCCATACACACATGGTTCCAGCGACACTTAATTTGAAAAATAACCGCTTTTCAACTTCCACTTGGTTTAATGTCCGTTTTCTTCTTCATTTTTTTTTGTGTTCCACAAAACAATTTTGCAAAGGGGTACTTTAGAAAATGAAGCCAGAACCTACATTTTCATGTAAGACCACACAATTGTAATGCTCATTAGACACAATGCTGTGATGTTGATTGGGCGCCATTTAAAGACCTACAGATCAGAATGGTTCATGACCATTGCCGTGCTTGGATATGATGCTTCAATCAGTGGACCGGCTGAAGCGGTTGCCCTTAATGAACTTGCTTGCCGTACTGTTTAGGTTATTTATCCAAAGTCCCTTATGCTTTTCTCTTACAGGTTACATTTCCACACAGTTTGACGATGTCTTTCTTTGTTGACCTCGATGCCACACAACCAACCGTGATTCTACTCCATCCAGCCTAATATCAATCCTTTACCTAAGAGATCCTCTTCAAAGAATTCAGCTCAGCCAACCACCCCTTAAACACTTTCTTTTTTTGAGCGTTTTTCATTTAATGAGAGCCACTTACAGCAGGCTCTCTAACACAATCAGATGGTTTCCCTTCAACCTCTGAGAAAGACATTAATGAAATGCTTCCCCAAGCTTAATAATGTCCCTTGGTCGGGAAGCGACATTTCATTTCCATTCAGTGACCCTCCGTTAAATTAAAGCTTATTTCTCGGATGTGTGTTTTTTCGCTTTGGCGGTAGGGTGTCTGTGTGTGTGTCTGTCAGGGGGGACGGGGGACGGGGGCACGGGGGAAAGCGTTGCTCACACCCCCGCACACGTTTTCAGCTGCACGGAGCAGAATGCTGGCCCTCTCCCGTCACATTCAGAGCAGGGACTAGATCTGATTACAGTGCTCGGCTGGGCAATCCTGCAGCGGCGGGCAGCCACCGCGCAATCTCCTCCTCAGAGTCTGTTGGTAAATTTACACAATGCTTATGGGATTCCAGTGTGAGATTGCACAGCCCCCCCCCCCCCCCCCCCTCCCTCCCTCCCTCCCCCTCCCTCCCCCAAAGGATTTGTGGCTGTAGGAAAGGGGAAAGGACGACGGGGGCGAAACACTTCCTGTATGCCTGTACACGCACCTCAAACGGAAAGTTGTTATATTATTGTTATTATTGTTGTATTGCTAGCAGCAACTGTCACTACAGTGAGCACATCAAGGATTGTCCTTGATGGTCAAAAAACCCACAAAAAAAAACCTTGAAAAACAAACAGAAACAAAGAAAGAAAAAAAAAGTTCAAGATGACATTGAAATATTGCCGTCGGGTTGCATGGCAGGAGTATACCATTTATTGTTTTACAGCAGACCACAGTATTTGGTAAATTGCCAAAAGGAAAATATGCCCTTCATTGGTTAAGACCTCCGAACAAGGGGACGTTCCCCGGACCAGTGGACACCAGACCAATGGTGATCGTACTGCTGTGATTAATAATGCATTAATTATTAATGAATACTGGTCAACAACAAGACAACAACCTTTTTTTTGTCCTTTGGTGGAACTGTATCGTATTTAAGGGTGAATGTAAACATATTCCTTGACGGCAGCTCTCGACTGAGGAGAACTATTTGCCACAAAAGCAAGTCAAATCAAAAGAAAACCCAAAAGAAAATCAAGATTCACCTCCAAGACAGATCGGCAGCTTTAGAAAAAAGTAATACATCTTTGAGCTTTTTCGCTTTTTAACGTACTCATACAGTTACGGTATGTTACATTTCTCTCTCCTTTTTTTATTTTGAATGGGTACTGGTGAGCTCAAGCATGACTGCAAAGCCTCCATCAGAGTGAGGCTGGAAAGGTTAACCTCTCGTCAGCCGGCCTCAATTATAACATCATGTGCAGCATTTGGCAAAAACATGAAACCTCCTTTTAGTGAAGCAAAAACACCAGGATCACTAAAAGCACATGTAGGAGAGTACAAGGAGAGCTAGAGGAGTGAAGGAGGAAGAGGAGGGAAGAAGAGAACAAGGTAACAATTACGCATAGCTGGCCGGCGATCCGGCCCACGTTTTAGTTTAGCTGATATCTTTTTTTATAAATCCTGTGTTTTTAGTTCTGTACACCTTTAACATGGTCGCCTTCCGCAGTCGCTGACTGTTACGATGACCGTCAATGCCGCCACTGGCCGTTGCCATGGCTCCATAAACAATACTACTGTTGTTAAGCATATAAGACAGCAGTGATTCAATATAAAACTTCAATTCATTCGAGCAGGGGGCCCCCGAAGGGGTTTCCTTGTGAGCTCTCACATAAATCCATCTCTCTCGGTCGCCATTTATATTCCTTATCAACACACGCCGCAATTATTATGTCGTCCCCCCGTAGCAACGGTCACGGATGCACAAAGCCACCTGGTATTCTGGGAAAACCAAGGGCATTGTTCTCATGTCCCAAAGGGGAGGGGCGTGGGGGGTGGGGGTTGGAGGGGTCGGAGTTCATCCCAGCGTAGCACAGTGCTCAACAGTGTACATGTACATACGTACTACGGTACCCACGGCACGTGACTTCTGGTCTTTGTGCGGTGGGCTCTCTTGGGGGGAGGGGGGGGGGGGGGGGGTGGTCAAGGTCAGCTACGGCCCCACGCCTCCCTCGCCCCTCCTCAGCAGAGCGTCATGGACAACAGGGGCAGCGCCAGGGCGGCGAGGACCCCCAGGGGTCCGCTGTGGAGGCTGGGCTGCAGCAGCATCAGCAGCAGCAGGGGGTCCTGTCCGGACGACTGGCCGTCGCACTCGCCCCCCGAGCAGCGCGCCCTCTCGCACAGGACGCCGGTGAAGCCCGCGGAGCAGTGGCACCGCTGGTGGTGGTGGCAGGTGCCGCCGTTCTGACAGCGCAGCATCGCGTTGTCGCACACCCGCGCTGCGGAGACGGAGGAAGGTGTGTGTGTGGGGAATTGAAAATGGGTTGGGGGGAGGGGGGGAGGGTGGAGATAGATTGGGGGGGGGGGAGAGACATGAGGTTGGAGGGTGGCGAGGGGCGGGGGTGTAGCAGTGATTAATAGATCGCAGGGAGTCGGCGGGGAGCATCCACAAGCAGGACTTGTCAGCGAGGAGGAGAGGGGGAGCGGATGAGCGAGCTGCCATTTCCCCCAACCTGACTGCCTCGGAGGAAGGTTCCGGAAATGCGGCTTAACGCGTTGGGAAGGGATGAACCTAGCAACGGTCACGAGAGTGAACAAACAACAACACAGACAGGTGCAGAGAGCTTGGTGCACGCTGTTGCCCAGCCTAACCCTCGCAACCCTTTCAAAACGAGTCCATGCGGCGTGCCAATGATTTGTTGCGACAGGGACTACTGTAGAAGAAAGTCCTTCAGTGGATTTGTTTTGAGCCAGAAAGGGAAGAAAGTACATGTAATACAAACAGGTGAATGGAGGGGGAGCCAATGGAATCCTAGCCTTGAGAGACCTTCCTGATCCCACACGTTCACCTTATGATAAGTTCAGATAAGTCCGGCCTTGAGTTTCAGACTTCATGACGAAGCATGAACACTGCACTCAAAATTCAGTGTACAAAATTGACGGTTTTGTCCAAAATAGGCTGAATAATGCTCAAATACCAACAGTACGGACAGAGCAGAGATGTCCATCCTTTTCTTCCAAAGAGATCAGGCAAGAGTGAAGAGAGCCAGGACGTCACTTAGTCATTTAATCTGATTGGCTGTAGTTTTTGGAACAACATAAGGCGATGTCCATGCTTGGAAAGTAATTGCTGACCAGCTGAGGCCACTGATATTCATTGGGAAACGCAAGCTTGAATATCTAGAAAGTCTCACAAGGATAATGGAATCTGGGAAGAGGCAGGAATCACTGTTGGATAGACTGTGGAATAGTGGAATAGAAACTAGCTTCCCTGTGACTTCCGATTGAACACACACACACGCATAGACATTGGCGTGCATGTGTTCATGCACACAAACACTTTGACGGCATGATGTCTTCCCCTTTATTAACAGCACCCCATGCTCCATGTACTATATGCAAAGGGGATTGAGCAAATTACCATTTCACCGTTATTACTGATATTTTCTTATTATTTCTCTATCCTTCCGAGACCAACATTTTTCAACAGGAAATGAACAATATTGTCATTGCTTTCTTTTAGTCTGAGCTATACAAAATTATTAGAACTAGATGTTTATATTGCTGTCTCCTGAAGAAATCGATATATATAGAGGAAGAAATATTTGTACCTAATCAGGTTATCTGGATCTTCCCTGCCTGCAGTTGTAAAACCCTGGAAAAGGTCTTATTTGCCAAGAGATTTCCATTTAATTGGATATCTCGTCCTGCATGAATAGTAATCACATATCTGGGTCTTTGTAATGGGGCTCATTCGCAGAATACACCCAACAAATAATAATTGCTTGCTCAGAAAGCAATTAAAGATATTTGGATTGCATTCATCATTCATTCATTTATTTACCCTCCCCCCACCACTTCCACGCACTTTTCCACATACAAGAGACAGATATACGCACACGCATTCAAACCCAATTTAATATGTTTTCACCTTTTCTAAAAAAAAAGCGACATTCCCACAGCCTGCTGAATCATAATTGTGTTTGAACTATTTCAACAGACCGACTGCTCTTTCATTGGCTAATCCATCTGTTAACTTGGGTGCCATTGGCTTGATTTTACTCACGCTCCGTGTTCTTCTGAGACACACCTGGGGGGGCGATTGTCTTTCTAGACGCTTTCCCTTTTCACCCAATTAGCTTGTTTCCTTCTGAGGTTGGTGCTCCGGGTGTTTCTGTAAGGGTCCTATCGTTCCCGTCCTGACTTTTACTGTTCCACTGCTGCACTTTAAAGGTATTTCGACTGCAATATCGGTTGTGTCCCCACAACAAATCATGGCAATTTCTTTGCACGCTAGGTACATTCTCAGGTCTTATTTTGGCAGTACTTATTTTGTTGGTTAGAGCGAGGGAAAAACAATGATTAACTGATCCATTTCAAATGCACACCGACGTGTTTCAACACATTCATCAGTCTGACTTGAGGACTCTCCGGATACAGATGGACTGATAGATATTTATATGTAGATGCGTAAGACATGCAGTGGAATAGCGTATCAACATGCCTCATCATGCATGATATAAATGCAAACATGCAACCACCAGAAAAACAAACACACATGCATAAAGCATGACGCTCACGCACACCCACAGTCATAGAGGCAACGATTTGTATTTCTCCCCTTTTTTCTCCCAACACATTTCCTTTGACACGATGCTCGTTGCACCATCGCCTTCCGCCCCGTGACAAGGCCTCGCGGGTCAGGCATAACAAGCGTTGAGCGCTGGCTTGCGAGTTCAACGGGCTGCCCGACGCAGCCCTTGCGGAGACATATGTGCACCTCACACCTCTGTCGGCGGCGTGCGACACCCAGTAGCTGCAGAAGCTGTTGTGACAAGGGTGGCGCCCTGGCAGCACGAAGGGACCGCTAAAACCACTGCTACGTCGTGAGCACCTTGCTGTTTAATGCTACTTGGATTATAACATTTGTTTTCGTTTTTTACTCAATGTATATATGCATTTGTATTATATTTTATATATTATATTGTATATAATGTGTCTCTTAATGTGTTGTCTATTGTTGTGGTGTTGTTTATTTTCCTTTTAATAATAATAATGATGGATTGAATTTATATTCAATCCACCACCACCTTTTGTTTGAATGTCTGTACTGTCTGTATGTATTCCTTTTTTTGTAAAGCGTCTTTGAGTATTTAGAAAAGCGCTATAAAAAACGCATATATTATTATTATTACATTATTTCTTCATATTATTATTATTTTTTTCTACCACACCCTATATTGTACCAAGCTGACAATTTTGTTGCATGTCCATCTTTCACAGAATGCCCTCAACTGCACCTGTATCCAATTGCAGCACTGGATGAAGCACACGTTTCATTTCATTGTGGTTTTCAAGAGAGGAAATCACCGGCATGACCTTAACAAGTCCAGGCAGCGTTTCTAATCTGTTCATCTTCCACAGTGAACGATGAATGTGCTCAGATACTGTACAACTGTGATTTGTCAGATATGGCACCTCACAGTATGATACCAGGAGGAAAGTCTCTAATCAATAATCCAGGCACCATAACAGCTGTCACTCTACTCTGCGGTAGAAGCCTGAGCTTATTGTGTGTGTGTGTGTGTGTGTGTGTGTGTGTGTGTGTGTGTGTGTGTGTGTGTGTGTGTGTGTGTGTGTGTGTGGAAGACCACCAACAAGTTTTAATATAAAGCACTCTGGCCACGAGAATGAAATGACAACTCCTTTGCGATATTACTTGAATGAGTAAAAATGTTGGTTCAGGTTCTTCATTTTCTTCTTTCTTGCCGGTCCGGGGCAATGAGATTAAGAATGTTTTAGGCAAGACAAAGAGCTCGTCAATACGGCGGGGCACATTTAAGAATTTTCTAATTATAAGCTGTGAAAGTGGATAGCGTAGCTCCAATTACCGTGGATCGATATCTCTCTCCGTGATGCCAGGGTGAGATGAAATCCAAGTTTGACCATGTCTCCGGTTATCATATTAGCTTGAGGCCTGTTAGCTATTAGCCAAGATGAGGAGCTTGTCATGCTATTACCAGCGGACAGCTGCAGAGCACAGGAGCCTCGGACTGGCCTCACCTTGTCCTGGAATACTGCAGCAAGAAGTGAGAACGTCCCTCCAGTAATACATAATCTGTTCAGCTTCTAACAATATATTGTTTTCTCTCTAACCAGAAGAGCAAAATACCCACTAACTTGGGCACCGATTTGAAGTAAAAGAAATCATGCATTATGAAGAATTGCCATTCGTGATTGAATTATTAAACATATTTGCTTCTGTCGTATAGTATAATAAAAGGTTTTCATGACATTTATTTGAACTCGCCCTAACTTCACCAATACACTGCAGAACTATTAAGTATACTGCTGTGCATCAAGGTCTCTGTTCAGTCCATATCATCTTTTAATAATCTGATTTTGAGTCAAGGCAAGCAGTCTTGCTCTGATCCTACCTGCCAATGCATGGTATCACGGTGTCATGGCAACTGGTAAGAACCACATAGCCCAGACAACATCTAACTTCATCCTGTAATCTTCAAGCGATGCCTTCTCAAGGTGTTTGAGGCAGAAATAGCAACCAGCAATGGTAATTTGAACCACAAAGAAAACCTGCGTTTTCAACGGTGTTGCTTGCTCACAGGAACATAGCCAAAACAACACAGAGTGCTAGTCTGCTGGAGATCCAAACATAAGAATACGGCATTGCACTCATTATGATTGGAGGTTTGTGAATGCATGCCACGTTATTTGAAAGTTAGAAAAATGTCATTAAGGTATGGCTATAAATTAACTACCGCGAGTTTCGATAAAATAAAAATGTTGGAATAAACGCTGCAGTTGGTACTGCGATGAATAAAGGCCGACACGATGAGTGACCTTGTTCCCAACATGCCTAGAGCTTTACGGACAAAATGTGTTCAGCAGAAAAGCAGCACTGGGCCTCTTTGGAATGATCAGCGGCATCTCTACACCGGTACAAGTCTCAGGAATATGTTACCTTTATTCTATCTCTGTTGGAATCATGCCTTGCACTGGATGGGTTTACACCAGTGAATCAAATACCAATCATTAGAGCTGCGCAGGAAATGGAAGAAAACCCGCCAACGCTACCTTACATGTTCTCATTGATTGCACAAAATCCTTAAAGCCCACTTTTAATTTATAGAGAGCAACAAAGCTGATGTGTCTGAGCACCCACACTACACACGCGAACTGGGCTGGGGGATTAGCAGGAGATAGCCAAAGATCAATCTACATAAACCCCCTCTGGAGGCAGCTCCTTTCTCACTATTCCATGTGTTAGTGGCCCAAAGAGCTGGATCGCACTCCAGAGTGTTCTGGGTAATTAAAGGAAGAGTGAGCATGAGCTAAAGACAGAGATGGCAAGCTGTGGATGTGGTGGCGGGGGTGAGGTTCCACGGTTGGGGAATGTTTTTTTTTCTAGCGTGCATTTTCTTTTTTTTAAACATTTTACATTTAGGGTGGTGCGTGCTAGGGTCCAGTTTGGGAGCTAGTCGTTAAAAACGGGGCCGATCGGGTGCTCGCTTTGGGGTTTGAATCGTCATGCTGAAGCTGTGAGAGCCTACCTTGGTTACGATTTGCAACACCAAGGGATGAAGCATTTGCCCGATCTGTGTAAAAATAGGAGAGGTCATAAATTACAATGGGTTTCAGTATATATGTACGCATACGCTGCGAATGGATTTGAATGCATACGCATGGACAGCATCAGCATGCATAGGCTCAGCATGTACACACAGCATGCCATGGACCCCTCATGCATGTAAACGGCATCAGGGCTGTCTTCTGGTTGGGTAACATAACATGTTATGTTTCGAGGCTGGAAAATGATTCTCATGAAATGGGTTTTATGCACAGGACATTGCATGCTCAGAAGTAATATCATTTACAGCATACTGACATTGCAAAACAAGGCTAATGAATGCAGGAAAATCCACACTAATTTGACTGGTTTAGCAGTGAAAATAATTGCAGCCACATGTTGATTTGATAGAATAATGTTAATAAAAACCACCAACTACGAGCACCACTTATTGAATATATTTTTTGGTTTGAATAATTTGGTTTTAAAACAACCAAAATAATGTACTGTACTCATAAATCGTATTTGTTGAATACTCCTCAGAGATTTAAAAGTATATGCTTGTGAGGGATATGGCTGTAGGGCACAAAGCTGTTTTTCTCTTGTTCCGATCAATAGCATCAATCAACTGAATATATGCCCGCACGGGAAGAGAAAACAATTCATTAGAAGTGGATTAGCCAGCATGCCAAGTTCTAAAGGCTTGATCCACTTACCTGAAGCTCCGTGACCACTGGGAATACCTGCGAAAAAGCACACACAAAAAACAAATCATCAAGGCATGTCTTCACTTTTTCATTTGATTGCATTTATTTATCCTTTTTAACCACACAGCGGTATTTCCGGTTTTCCCGGGCCAAGACAGTATTTAGCCAATATATCTCCGCCTTGTTGAGCAATTAGCAGCAATTACATATCAGTGGAGGTTGTAATCACTGTGTGCTCAAACATCCGCCCTTTGCTGATGATAATAACAGGTTTGAAACCATGACGATCCCAGTTCGTAATCAACATTGGGAGAACAGCTTCTTTTACCCGCACTCCAGAGTCTCTCCCTATTGGATGACTTGGGTCCGTCCTAGGAACACATTTTAAAGAGTGTCTTGTAGTATTTCACTAAATCTGCTTGAAATACCGCATGGTATCTGGTTGTGAGAATATTTTATTCGCTAGAGATATAGATATAGGGTGAGCTGATCCATTAGTGGAATGTATCACTTCTTCAAGAAAACTGGTTAGCAAATCGAGACTCAAGTATTAACCTTCACAGAATAGTAGACAATATATAGGCTATATTGTTACTAACCCAGTACTTTTGGGCCATTGGAGTATTGTACTATAATCCCTTGACCTAAACTATTTGTTTTTGTTAGAAAAGTGGTAAAAGGAGACACCATTACATTTAGCTAGTCGTTCAGCAGACGCGTTTATCCAGAACAACTTGAGCAAAGATGGGAACAATCAAAGCATAATCAATATTGAAGCATCAGTGTACATCTAAGGTTGCCAATGCAATCAGATAAAAGGATAATATGGGACATGTTTTATTATATTGGGTTTGATAGGGCTGTTATGGCCATTGTGTTAATGAGGTTATTATACTATTATGAAGAGGCGGGAATTACTGGGAATTAACGAGACTATTCTAAATTGCCCTGAGAAAGTGTTTGATACCATATGGGTTTTGGGTATACCTGGGTATATACATTCCTCATTAGTTGGACCAAATACTAATTCATTTACTCATTTGCTGCATATTTAGGATAGAATGATGAATAAACTTTGGGGCAGCCTTTGTCTAAATTGTAAAAAACAATTGATTAAACTCTACTGGTTTTGGACCGTCCTCCTCTTGCCTGGTGGTGTTGTTAGGTGGAAGATTTGCCCTTTAATCAGGGCATTTTTCATCAGGACCAGCATTGGTTTCTCGAGTGAATTGGGCATCCGTCGGTCAGTGATTTTGTTTAATTACGATTTCCTCTCTGTTCGCCACCATCTAATCAACTGATCAACAGTTTCAGACAGTGAAAAACGAAGTGCCGCGGTGGCACTTACATGCCAACGCGGTTGGCATGTAAGTGCAACATTCCTTCAAAGCATCCTGTGAGGGACCTTTTTCCAGATGTCAACCTGTATTTCCTAAACCAATGCGTTTGAGGAACGGAGGGGCCAGAAATACTGCCCTCTGAAAGGCGACAAGTTCGAACCAAACTATGAATCCCATAGCCCTCCCTAAACTTCTACCGGCGACCTGTGAACTTGTTTTGTAACACAAGGGAGAAGGCGGACTGACGTTCCCAGCAAAAGTGGCCTGTCAACATAATTCCGCCAGTGATTCCTCTTCGGCTCTGCAGGTGTCTAAGGAGATTTCTTCCTCCCCCTACCCCTTGCTTCAGGGGCCAGGCTATTGGCCGGGCTCCCGTGCAGTCATCCAGCTGACCACCTCGCCCCCCCTGGCAACGCAGGGATCCATCTTTGGCTCCTCAACGTATTAGATGAAGGCTCACGTGTGACAAGCATATTTCCGTGCACGTGCAGAGAGATGTGAATATGTAACACCCCCCCCCCCCCCCCCCCCCCCCCCCCCACACCCTCTATCATGTCCCTACGTTTGAGATAGATGACTACCATGATTAAGGGAGAGGACTTGATGACAGATGAAAGCTATTAAAGTGTAATTACATTCTGCCCGTTCAGCGAATTTGTCTCTATAAGACGGCCTTATGTTTAATATCCTCGCTGGGAAACATGAGCCCCACATTACGGGCGGCAATCGGCATGTTGTCGGAACGGGGAAAGTGGGGGCTGCACTTTACTTACTGGAGAACAGGGATGATTCAGGACAAGGGAGCAATATCGTTACGTCAGTGGCGTATGCAACATTATTGTATTGTAGGCTCTTGCCAGACAGGCGTTAATATTGCGCTTGATACGGCTAGGCCAGGTTTCATCAGTTCGGTGCAGATGTGACCGTAGTGTTGTATTATTTTCCTTTTTTTCCTTTTTTAATAACGGCCTGTCAATCCGGCGACAACCAAACATTGCGAGGTGGCTCATAACGTGGGGAGAGAGAGAGGGCGAAGGAGAATGAGCGAGAGAGAGAGAGAGAGAGAGAGAGAGAGAGAGAGAGCGAGGGGGCGAGAGAGAGAGAGAGAGAGAAAGAGAGAGAGAGAGGGCGAGAGAGAGAAAGGAGCATGGGGAAATCAAGTAATATATCCTCAGAGTTCACAGGCGTGACTGCAAACAAACCCCCCCCCCCCCCCCACACACACACACACACACACACACACACACACTCACACACACACACACACACACACCGATCTCACACGTGATGGAGCACACAGCGAGCATGCACCGTTGCAAGCGCAGGTATCCCTTGCACACAGCATCCTGCTCTAATGAGAACATACATTCTGCCTTTTGTCTGCAAATAAAACAGAACACGATACCGCCATCGAGGCACGACACTCTGAAACAAAAACAAAAAAACGCGGAGCAACGGCTACTAAATCAACACTCTGGGTGAATCCATCTCTGCGCACACGTCAACAATTCAAATCTCAACCCTCCCCTCCCCCAAAAAGTACATAAAAACAAAAACGAAAGCTAATCCAGTAGACTGCTAGAGCTGTGGCATCAGGGCTCAGGCAGACTCAGAGTGGGGGGGCCAGAGGGTAACCGCTCCGCCATCTGGCCGGGGCTGGCCATCTAACCAGCTCCTCCCTGTGTGGTTAGATTAGATTTATTGAGGCAATGAGCCCCCCCACCCCCGGCGTGAGATTTGATATATGTGACCCATCTCCCCTCCAAGATAAGAGTAGGGATAGAGCACCTTCTGCCTCTCAGAGGTCACGTGAAGACGACGAAAGGGAGAGGAGGAAGAAAGAAAAGCAGAGCCCAAATTAGCTCTTACAGGCGATGGCGTATTAAGATTCTCCCCGGATAAGCTGCCTACCAGCTGCTTCATGATGAAGGTAGCTTGTGTGGTGAATTGGCTAATCGCTATAAAAAAAAGAAACACAAATGTCTTCTAAATGTGGATGTGGTTGGCTGACTAGCAACGACGATTCCTATGCTGCGTAGCAAGTCACAAGGAAGCATGGTTGCATAAATAGTCGTCATACCAACTTCATTGGATATCAATTTTAGCAGACGGCATTCATAACACCTTGCCTGAATCGAAATGACCTCATGTATTCAAAATGAGTGCGCGCATATCAAATGATCGGCGACACAATAACGTCAGAAATAACAAACAAGTTATTGATTCTATGTTTGTAACATCATCACCAAAATATACAATTTCATGTTTGCCATCTAAACAGGAAAAAAAAGCGCGTATCCTAAGATGCCCGTTAAAGACGACAACAACAACAGATATTATTACACGGCTCTGCAGTAATACTCACATATATTGGCCGTTCCTTTGGGTATGGGCAGGTAGGAGCCTACGCTCCAGGCCCTGCCGTGGTAATGTCTCTTACAGCGGCTGCAGTCGGGTCCCGTGGTGTTGTGCTCACACTCACAGCCCAGCCTGCCCTTGTCGTACACACAGGTGTTGGCATGCAGGTTGCACTTGCACCTAAGATGAATGGATAGGCGAGAAGGGGGGAGAAAGATACAGGAGGCGTTAATAATAGAATATGTTTTCCTTTTTGTCTGGCATGGGTAAAAGTCACTCTCGTTGTGACTTTCTTTTGCGTTTTGTATCCACGGCTTTTTGATTTTATTTTCATTTGTTCATTTGTTTTAATTGTAGTCCTGGAGTGTTATCAGATTTGGATGGTGGCCCCGCAAAGCCTCATTATGCATCCGTTTACAAAAAAAATAAAATAGAAGAGTAAGGGAAAAGGGAAAAAAAAACAATGGCTAAATTCTGGCTCTTCCCGCGTGGAGAGAGACATCAGAGGAAATCGGTTCCCATTAGCCACTTTCAGTGCTAAATGGAAGGCGCTGCGTAATGGCAGCTAATTGAAGAACAAACCAAGGCGCCGGTAACGAGGTAATGGTTTAAAGAAGGAGACGCCAGACGGCGACTTTACCCCCAGCTCTGACAAGCTTCTCTTGAGAAACAGGAGGCAGGCTTCTGAGTTAGTACGATGTGAAACGCAGGGCCAACCTGCAGCCACAATCCCCTAACGGTCAGCTGTGTCAGTTATTAGGCGGAGGGAGAAGAGATCTCTGGCAGACCTGACAGATGCTCCAGACAGGCAAGTGAAAATAAAAAATGTCTGACATTCTTCTTCTTCTGTATCCTACACACGCAAAAGCCCAAACGTTTTCTGGGAGTAGAAAAAAAGAGAGAGAGGAAAAAAAGGATACCAATATATCATCAGCCTGCGAAGAGGGAATTGTTTGGAGATAGTTTGAGGTTCACTTGTGTGAAGGATCGAGGCTTGAACTCCCTCGACGGACAGCGGGTAAATTGTGTGGAGAGAGTGCAGAATTCAGCCCACTCATTTTACTGAGGGCTGTTTTCATCCGGTAACAAGCTCTGGAGGAGGCCCTGCTGTTTGAAATAAAACACAGCCCTTCTACATTGTCCTGTTTACAGCATGTGCTCGAAAAACACATTAAATGACCAGACACACAAACAGGAAATATGCCACTTCTATCATGATGATATTGTTGTGCTGCAAAGATCAAATCAGCAATGCAAAGTTTTTGGTCAAATACATGTAAAATGTTCCTGCTCCAGAAACAAACCAAATAAACCAAACTTGGAAATTGCCTTGCAATCGTCCGGAAACTTGAAACACAATCTACATTTTTCAATAAAAGCTTAAGTTCATAGACATATTATCAAATCAAAATCAATTTCCACCCCCCCCCCCTTATCCATACAGGAAACATGCAGTGGAATACCTCTGCACGTTTTTTGTCATCCGAGATTCAGGCAGCGTCATATTCCGTCTGTGCTCAAATATAATCCCCCAGGGTGTGTTTCGGCCCCCGAGAGAGGTAAAAGGTTACGCTGTGTGACCTCTGGATCACGGAAAGCTTGGTGTATTTAGAAAACATTTGAGACGTAGGAGTCGATCTGAAACCCTAGCCTTCCCCAAGCGGCGTCAGACGTATCGTTGTTTCGTATCAGTGCCTGTGTTTGTTTGTACTACCGCCTTCCGAAGGGAGGATTTCTCCCATTTTAGACCTAAGTGATAGGGATCTGTTGCCCACGTCGCTCAGGAACTCAAGGCAAGAGAGAAATTATGGGATCAGTCCGCAACCCTTCTTCTCTAATTGACTTCCTGGCCTTTGTGACATAAAAGACTGATGGATAGCTACATTGTTTGAAGGACACTGTAGTGCTTGTAGAGAATGTGGTTTATCTGTACCAAATTAACATGTTAATGAGCTGTTGTATGGGGCATTTGAAAAACGCTAATGACGATTACGACCAAAATAAATACAGCTTGCGGCTGTCCACTTAAGTCTTCTCAAGCAACTGCGTGTTTGTTTCAAATTAAACACGGTTCTACTTTTTGTAATCTTTTAATCTTGCCAAAATTTTAACAACAGATGCTGTGAATGGGCAAATATTCCATTTTATAAAAAAAAGGATTGGAGGACCATTTAGTTAAAGTAAGACCTAAAATAAAAAAGTAAATGATTTAGCAAATTTTTGCACTTTTCATTACATTGAGTAGCAATCCGAAATTAAGTTGCCTGTCCAAACTGACATATCTTTTTCCATCTGGCTTGGTTCTGGATACACGATGAGGAGAAGTGCTGTCGTTGTGATGAACGGTATGAAAGTTACAGTTTCACTGACTGCAACAACAGACTGCATAATCATTCGAAATGTCATTATATGTTAGACCTACTTTAGGAAAAGCAGCCGCAAGCATATATTTTTAATCAAACATTCTGTCGTGGAATTACATTTTATTGCTTCAAGAATGCGTCATTGGTGTATTTTTGGTGAAGGGAATTTAGGGATATGTCACAACCAAAATTAAGTGGGTGACAAGAGCCATAATGTTGTGATTGATCGTATTATTGAATAAAGCCCCCTACACCAGTTTGTGACTTCCACAAATGACAATATAGTAACTAGAAATTTGGGTTTTCCGCAGACAATGTGTGGTTGCAAGAGTTAATGATCGTATGTACGATCTTCCATGAGCATACAAACATGTTAATTATAGTAAGGCTATCGCACAAGCACGCCAGGTTTCAAGTCCCTGGGCCACGTTGAAGCGGACTGAATACACTAGGCTCATAATTAGGCTTATTTGAGCATTACTCTGTAATTTGTACCTCAGGGTCGGGCACATCTCAGCAGCATGTTTACTACATTTTATTTCTGTCTATTGTTCATTTTGAAAATTTGATGGTACAGAAGGATATATCCTGGTTATGTACTATATATTATTTGTTTACCACAGGGTCAAAGTATGACCAATACAGTACTGAATATGACAACTTGAGATAATACTTTTTCAAACTTTTGAGAATAAAGATTGAAAGAGGCGCTTGAGAAACCACCCTTCTTAACCTCCATAATAAAGAATCGATGCTGCACACGTCCTATTTCTCACCAAGCTAACTTCAGCCCGCCTTCATTTGGTTAATGACAAAAATGAAACATAGTGTGCAGTTGCAGACTGAAAGTCTCATTAATTAAAGGTCCTTATGAAACAGTGATCAGCACAATATCAAACATTCTAAACATCATGGCTGCCTTTATTGGCAAAGTATGGGTGCTGACCTTGCTAGAGCTCAGACCTGTTCCAATTACAAACGTAATAATGCAATTACGGAGCTGGTGGGAAAAACGCCTGCAGGGACGGTTTCATTCCCGTCCCTAGGCAGGGGTGGGAGTGTAAGATAAGCAAAAACCAATTGAATCAGGGATTTTGATAGCCTGACATCGCCACTAATTCACAAATGCATTTTAGTCTGGAACCTCTAAGTTCACTTTTGTTATCCAAGTGGCGTTATCAACTGGCACAGAACAAATGCCTCTGGATGCAATTGGACAGACCACCGGCCAATCAGATCAATGAAACATGTAACACATCAGCGGCAGCCATCTTGGTTGTTTATGAAAAGGCCTCAAAGTCATCGTATTAAATCCGCCCCATTTTGGTAGTGATTGGCCCGTGCCGGGGCAGGTCTACTGGATATCTGGGTTACGGAACCAGATGCATATGCAGATTTGTCTGGTTCCCAGTCTAGGATGAAATCTTAGCAGACAGGGGATTTTTGATCAGGCATGAGATTGCTGCATATGGTGCCCCCTTGCTTATACCAAGTTTCACTTAAGAAAGAAATGGCTCATCTGAGAATACATGTATTATAACTTTAGAGCTGCTTATAACTCATACATGAGTTATAAGCAGATGAAGGGGTTTCAACATTTCGCATTATTCAAATTTCCCAAGTTAGACTCTTGGATGACATGTTGACGGTGTGTGGTGCCGTAAATCTGTAGTGCCCCGAAAAGAAAAAGATTTACGCGTATTAATAAGGTGTGTAGTACGATGAATATCAGAACATTTAGACTCTTCAAATACATTTAATTAGTATATACATTGTTGTGATTGAATTAGATTTCAGGTCATATACTTTAAAATAACAATAACCTTACAAACATCTTTAAATAATGCCATCAAATTGAATGTTACACTTTTTTGTTTAGCAGCTTTCCAAGTGCCAAACAAAGTGGCTTTAAAAATGTCTCGGTTTTTTATTGCCCAGCCTGTTGAAATAATTACATGTAAACATCTTTATACAACAATGAATAACTATTTAAATTGAGAAAGGTTGGTCAGGTGTATTCATCTGCACTTAATGCTTGCCAATTCTGAAGCACTTTCTTCACTTTTGCACAAATATAATGTAAGAAGGGTTGGCACATCAAGTTGGCCAAATACAAGATACAAAAGAATGCTTTGCTTTAGGTAAAGGGTTAGTAAATGACATTATAGACAAAGATGTGGAGTGGAACTGGTGGTACTGTGTTGGAATGATTGGTCAAGGCAAAGATCCTCACTGACAATGACACACTTGAAGCCCTCCTTTGTAATTATAAGGGCATTGATTTCCACAACCCCTTCCCGTCAGCAGGCACATACCAATTTCCCATCTGGAGATGCGCCAAGGTGTGGTTAATCAGGCCGCATCACAAAACTTCACAACCTAACCTTTACATTTTTGATGGGTTTTGTTGACATCTTCGGCGTATCACCCCCTTGCAATTACCTCCGCTCTCCCACCTGCAACCTCCGGATTCTGGGCGTGGTTGTCATGGTATTGAATGGCTTCATCAGGGTGGTTTTGTTTAAATTGTCAACTTTACATACACTACATAATGGGTTGGTTATCCTGACAGCTCTGTGAGTGTGCCATTCTTGGGTTTGCCTGTTGTTATAGGGGCTTTGAGTCTCTCACACTAGTGAGGGTGGATGCTTCTTTTCGCGTTGAGGTAGGCTTCCTCACATGTCCGTCTGATGCCCACTGAGTCGGAGTGCGGGGACAAACATGGCACTGAGTGTCTCTGGCAACTCTGGAGTATCCTCGTGTCAATGTCTTCATGCTGGTAAGAACGCCAGAGTCAGGGTCAACCAAATGGATGTTCTTCTGTGAGTTCTAGAGGAAGGACAGAAGACAGCAATATTCAACGCACATTTTCTTTGATGATTGTCATCTTATGAACATGACTTGTGTGTAATGTGTGTTTAACTCCCTTTAAAACAAAGTTGGACTATGCTTGACTTGAGAATGAACCCTAAGCCTGGAAGTTATGACATCTTAATCGTTATTTACTCAAAGCTCTATCTTGACTGTCAATTGGGTTGTCCTGACAAAGAAAAATAGCCTTATATATACTTTAACACGCCTCTAGCACTGCTACTGAACCCCCTGACTTTGTCTCAGATTGCCGACGAACTGGCTTTTTGTGTCCTTCCTGAGGTTGATCTCCCTCTTAAAAAAAACATCTCTTGCTGGTTTTGACCTCTCTCTCCGTCTGTTTCGAGAGGCTTCTGATGTGGTGTCTGGCTCCCCTGTCTGCCCCATCCGAGCATACAGAACCTTAAGTAGTATTGCTGCTGAATGGATGCAACCTGACTCTAGGTTGCAACGTCAGATGTAAAATGTGATTAAATGCTGCTAATCTCTTAATGGTTGTTAAACATTTTGCCATTTGATAACACATATACCAGAACAATCACATAGATAATATAAAACGTATGTAGTAAACTTAATGGCTGACAAACACTTTAAAATGTGAGATTTATGTTACTTACCAAGCCATGTGTGTGCAGTGCGCCGTCAAGATGTAGCTGTTACAAACACACAAGCCTGATAAATGTGTCTTCTGGCTTAACCGCTGGCTAGCAGGACTTTTGATCACCAAAACAGTTTCTCTTTAGGCAAGGCAAGGCAACTTTATTTAAATAGCACTTTTATATACAAGTTCCCAAGTGCTTCACATATAAACATTGGCATACAATGTTTGTATGTGAAGCTGGGTTTCTCTATCGGGTGTATACATCAGGCCAGTGGGTAATCCTGTGAGATGGTCCATCCATTGATCGAGTATGAAGAGGTCAGCCAATCTGGTCCCATAGGTCAATGTTCACTTTTCACAAGTTATGCTCGTGGTCAGGGAGTGTGAGTGACAATACATACAGGTATAAGAGAAACTCGTATTTTCTTCTTCAAAACGTGCTAGCAAGCGCTGGCTAATGGGTTCATGGAATAATTATTTTCACAATATGGCAACAATGTGTGGGCATACTCATGTCAGCATCTGCATTCAATTTGACATAAAATATAGGCTACTCTTAGCCTAAAACCTTAATATTGGCTAATATCATTTGATGCAAAAGGTGCACAACAGCACAAGAAAATGGTAAAGCAGAGGCGAATCTTGGATGTCTTTATGACCCCGTCATTAAGAGCAAATTGTTTAAGGGAAATAATCATGTGGGAAAACATGCACATGCAACATACATTTTACAGCATATATTATTTATACAGATCTTTTTCATATTGAGGATTTCTCGCCCTATATGCCCGACATGTTCCCACGGCTATGTCCCAGCCTGTTGGGATTCGTATGTTTGTTGTTGTTGTACATCTCTCACTAGATCCAACGTTTAATCAGACGTATAATTAATTTAGCATTGGAGAGTTATGGCCCGTATAATGCATCAGGCCAGGCCTTCAAAGGTTTAGTCACCAATTCCAGATGATGCGAAAACAAACTCTAAAGCTTTGATCGGGGGTCATTGAAATATGTTATCTACCAAGTTTGGTGAATATTTGACTGAATGTGTGCTGATATAAGCCAGAAATGTGTTCCCCAAAAGATCCACAGTGACTGAAGAATTGTACAGGCACAAATTGGCATGGCCTATTTCAGTTGAATCGACATAATTGTGCCAATACTGTGCCAATGTTGGCACAATAATTGTTGTGCCAATTGCTTCTTGTTTCAGAAGTAATTAGCCAAAATGTGAAACATGTTTAACCGACCATATGTTGGCGGAATTGGTACCATGTTTTAATATGTCAAGCACCTGGGGCACCTGTCCATAAAGTATAAATACTTAAGAACTTTGTACTCTACAAAGTGTTGAGATTTAAATTCCGACATGCCCCTATGAATTGTAATACTTCATACACAACCTGAAACATGTAAGAATAAAGAAAGTAATAGCAGGAGATAATTTTCCTTTTGTCAATGAAACAAAGCGATACAGTAAGTAGATAGATGTCTTAAATGGTTAAATAATAATAAAGAAAGTAAAATAAAAAGATAATTAAGATACAGAATAACAATAGTGTGGCCTGCCTTGCAATCACCCTAATAACAATAATAATAATACTAATGTAGTATTAAACTGCAACAGTGAGTAAAAGAGTTTCATTAAGGCTTTAACCAAGGGTTTTTGTATGCTATTCCCCCTGCTATGTTAAGATTGGCTCTGGGTTTAGAGACATAACGCTACCGTTGCTGCGATCAAATAGACTTTTAAATGGTCAAATTGAGGCACAGGTCGCATGGCTGATGGCTTCCGTTGCAAATGAGTGACTCAACGCGACGCCCCCAGTCCAGATTCCCCAAGTGCTGGGCAGCCTCTGAGCAAACGGCTCCCTGCAGTCCTTAACTTTTGAATCAATTAAAAGAACCTGCTCCGTAAAATTAATGAGTGGGGTCTACCTTGCTCCCCTTCAGCTTCCCCCCAAGTGAAGTGCAATGAAATTTGACCTTCCACTTAATTAAAAACCAGCCGAATCTGGATCATCGCTTCCCAGCCCAGGTGCGCGCCGCATCGATGGGGCAGGCGCATCATTCTGGAAACAGGGGAACTCTGGAATGCAATGTTTTTGCCGTGGGCATTGTCATAATGTAATCACAGAGTTATTCTCCACAAGACCAAGTGTGTGTGTGTGTGTGTGTGTGTGTGTGTGTGTGTGTGTGTGTGTGGGGAGGGGGGGGTACCTGTGCTTGCCGTTAAGCCTCCTGAACTGGCATAGTTACAAAGACATGTTTCATGAAGTTTTAATGACCTTTTGTCTTGGGCCCAGTGAGGAGACGATAGGTGATATCCATTATCCAAACAAGAGGCTTTCCCTGGAAGAGTTAAAGAGATCATTCCCCCTCCAAGCCCCCTGCATTTTGCTTTATGTTCAAACCTCTCCCATGAGCGTAAATATGCTATGCTCTCACAGTAGATTAAATGTTTATTTTATTGTTTGTGTGTGTCAGGTCAAGGGAGGTAGAGTGCGAAAGAAAATTGTCCATCTGTCGTGTAAAGCACAAACTTTTCTTATTGTAAGGCAAAAACTTGAAAAAGATAAAAAAAATCATATTTTTGTAAATAGAATAAGTGATATGGTGGGGTAGTAAGTATGTGTTTTGTGATGACAGACTGCGGCGGACAGCCAGAGTACTCTGGCGTCTACCTAACCCAGACCACTGTGTGCTTATTTGCAGTGTGCTGACAGGCTTACTGTGTCTAACATTGACTTCTTTCTCATGAAGGCGCCTACAAGCCACAGTTTAAAACCCGCTGAAACACAAAGATACCCTGAAATATATGCATACCAGAAACCAGAGTAAAAGTTTAAAAAAAACTCCAACCAACCAACAAATATTTTGGAGAATTCGTGAATGTTATGGATATACTCAAGTATATATTCATGTTTCAACATCTAAATTATTTAATATTTAAAACTGATATACGTGCCTTTGTTGCTGCAACTATCCCTTTTTTTCCAATTTGTTTATTTGTACGAGTTATGAGTGATTGAGTTACAGCTGGATGGGGTTTATTTTTTAAGACACTCATACAACACAATTGGTAATATTTTTCTAAAATACATCATTTTGATTGAATATCTAATATATTTAGTTGAAGTAATGAAGAGAATTATGGTGCATGAAATAAATCGGCATATATTTCGAACCACATGGAGCACAGAACGTCCTATTGCTTTTAAACCTAGCACACAGTGTGAAACGGAAGCAATAAACTGCTTAGTGAGCTGGAGGACCACAGGGTGAATTAATAATGTAAAATAATTAATCCGTAGTGAAGCATTCCATCAGTGTTGGTCTGACCTGCTGTGTCAGCCAGAAAGGTGATAGACTGAAACATCAGTTACAGCTGTGGGAAGACAATGGATATATCTTGTGCATCTAACATATGAGATCTACTTGTGTGACAAGTACCTATTTTAATCTAATCAGGACTTCTCTCAAGTTCATCTGTTTTAAATTTCATGGTTTTTAAATGATGCTTCTATTATGATCACATTATTGAGACTAGTTTCTGCTATCGTAAGCATAGCCTAGAAGAGTTAACTAGAGTTATACTGTCAGGTGTCCTCATTGCGATATGCCTTGTATTAACCTTACTGTCTATTTTGGAACAACATAGACTCATGTACTAACTGCATTGTATGGTTACCACTGCCCACTGATATTCCTTTTCCCTCTAAATTAGCTCTGGTTCTTGAAACGGTCCGTAAAGTAGTCCCGGCACCTTGCTGCTTCCTAGGGAACCAGCCCGTGTTCCCACCAGTTTTGAGCATTGAATAATGCACACCGGATGCAGACAGTAGTAGCATCCTCTCTATTCCGACCTCTCTTTCCCTGCTGTAGAATATGAAACGCTCACTGATGTCGTCACTGATGTCACAATTGATTCTTGGTCGGAACACTCTGTGAGAGGGTCTAGTCGGTAAGGTATTGGAATCCACGTAAAGTCACCAGGGACAGGGTTGAGTCACAGGCCATCCCCTGCCCTGTTCAAATTTCATATTTTTTTTACATTTACATTACATTTATGTTAAGTAAATGCTTTACAGATTTCTTAATAACTTTGATAAAGGCCTTTCCAAATAACTTAACTGTAACCGTCACTTTCACTATGGTCAACATATATTGTCTGGTCCCAAATTGGGGATGTGTAGTTTATCTCTAGTGTGTACTTATTGACAGACGCAACCCTTTTCTGTCAGCAATTTGTCTGTGTACTTTGAAAAGTACTATGGAAAGGCTTCTGAACAAGATGGCCCATTATTCCAAGGTCATAGGAAGCTGAATCTGTTCCATGACCAGAGCTAAGAAGGATAACGATGTAACTAACTTCTTAAATAAAATACTTCCTAATCTACAGGTAAAGTTTAACTAAGTGAAGCATGTTTAAGTTGATTAAGATTTTGAATAAAGGTTTTTACAAAATTGAGATAGATTAGATGATGAAAAAACAGAAAAATAACAGAAAAACTGTGGCATTGATCTGCTGAGTGTAACTAAATGACCCATGACGCTGAATTAATAATGAATCTTCCTGAACAATAACAAATTAATTCAGCATGTGTTTGTTTGGTGGGGGAGGGGGAATTTAAAGCAATGTCTGTTTGTTTGCCTTTTTCTTTGAGTTCACGCTCAGTTTCTCATCTCAGGTTCCCCCTTCAACAAAAAGCACAAGATGTCGCAACTGTTAACTTAATACACATTTGGTTCCAGCAAAGAAGAATGGGCAACGTTTTTGTTTTTGTGTGTTTAAGGAAGGCCTGGCCTTCAGACAGCCTGACAGGTGTGAAGAGACAAGTTTGAACTTTGGCCCCACTGAATTTTTAGACCAACGTCAACCAGCTCTCTGGTAATGGTGTGACCCTTGCGTCACAGTTTGATGTCTGCTACATGAGAGGTCCGAGAGGCCCTGTTGTGTCCGTCCGTCAAAGGGCTTGTGCATGGCAACTCCTGGGGCATTGGAAGTAAATGCTAGGTGAGAATGCAGGATGTTTCTTGCGGATTATGAGAGGAGTTTTGCGTACGGACAAACTTGCTGTTGCTTGTGCTTCCCTAAGAATATCATGTCACTGTTGCACACTGGGTGCTGTTTATTCAACTAAGATATTAGTTATTCATTCTTTCCAGTTTAGCATAATGCCATCAAATGGGTAACATATAGAAAGCAAATACAGGTTTGTCATGTTTATTCAATTTCATGGATCTTTTAACAGGCAATAGAGACTTGAGTAAAAATTATTTTGAAGTAGGCGAAGCATTCAAAGCCAACAACACATCATCATTGATTCAAGTGTGTTGCATATATCATACTCCTAAGACATGCAAGTATCCCAGAGGTTCAAACGTAACGTACGGTCGTAAACAATAAAAAAAGTTCCTTGCCTTGTTTTATTTGTTTCTAAAAACGAAAATCCATCTTTCTACGATTTCATTCAGGACATAAGTTTTGCCAAACGTTCTGTGATCTGGCCCAGAGTTAAAAACAAATTAAACCGTTAAACTCCTTCTGCTCTGCTGTTACAATGGACCCAACGATAAACCAACACAATGAACCATAACAAAGCAAGCCTTGTCCTGAAACAACAAAGGTTGAGAAGAGCACACCTAGCTCATCTTTGAGCTACCCGCTGCGGTGCAGGGGCTCA
>NC_136947.1:3879422-3884422 GCF_949987615.1 Pollachius pollachius | reverse complement strand
CTATCCTCAATACAGCTGAACGACATAATAATGAGCCAACTGCAATGTTAAACAGCACCTCCAGAATTCCACTGCTCTCTGATCTCCTTTAGTTTCTCTAACGGCATCGTATTCTGACCATCATACCACTGCGACACATTGCAGCCAGACCCCCTGGCAGGAAAAATCAGAATCATCCAACACATACAGAACAGTTCTCCCAGGATCCGAGTAACAGTGAGAACCCATCATGTCGGCGCTCTGTATCCTCCAGGTCTGACTATAGTCCCTACCCTCTCACATATGAGCAATTTCTTGGACATGTAGAAGCGCAAAAATGCCATTCCTACAAATGCTATTTTTGTGTGTGTTTTGAAACCGTCTTCGAACCATGACAGGTGCATTATAAGTCAACAGATATTTTTTGGAATACAATTTTAATGTAAAAAATGTGCAAACAAGCATGTGTGTTGGAGCACAGATATCCACAAGGTGTTGCGGATGGCCTTGATTCAGCTGGATGCTAGGCTCGATACGCCTATGAGCCGAGGAGCGCCTCGAATGTACCATCCTTTAAAGTGCCCTTTGAAGTGAGAGAAACATGTTGAAGCACTTGGTACTGTGCCTGTATGACCTCACCGGGAGGGTGAAACATTCCCGCTCTTCATATAAATATATGTTTTATATATATATATATATATATATATATATATATATATATATATATATATATATATATATATACTGTATATTCATACTGCATTAACCCTTGAACGGTTACACTCCTCACAGCAAAGTTTGAATAAAATAGTTGACTCTTTCGAGTTGCATTCTACTGTTTTGCAAAGTTGCACGCAAAAAAGCATTTCCAAAGTAGGACACCGTCCCGTGTGTTCGTGGTGACTTGAGATGGCAGGTTGTCTGTCGTCAGATACAGGTGAGCACCAGTCATACTCAATCATCTTCTAAAAGCCTTCTTCGGCCTCCCTGCGGACTGGGCCACTGCATTCCTCCCTGGACGTTTCCAGTGGCATGTTGTTTTAAGCTTCCATTTAAATGCTTCAAGTTGAATCCCGGGGGGGGGGGGGCACGGGGAAAGGTCAGGAAAAACAGGGAGTGAGGGAGACAGCAGGGCGAAGCACAAGCAGCTACATTAGCACATATGGATTATCTGCCTTTCATTCCCAGGCCCTGCTGCGGACCCTGCGCATGTGGCGCTCCGACCGCACGGCCAGAAACCCAGGAGCTCATGTCTTAATTAACAGGCAGACAGCTGATCAATAGACGAGGAGCGTGGAGAGAAAGCGTGGAGGTGGAACGGCTTGCCCGCATGGCATTCCCGAAGCCTGACTCCTCTCCGTCCCTGTCCTCCACCTCCGCAGCTGGGAGTGGAATACCGTAAGCAATCGATAGCGCGGCGAACACCGTTTTATGCTCTGATGACTTAGCACTTAGGTACGGGCTGTGAGTGTGTGTGTGTGTGTGTGTGTGTGTGTGTGTGTCTCTGTAGGACTTTCATTTCTTTACTTATGTTGTTATATAGGACATGATTATTGTACAAGGGCATTTTTATATCTTCTGTATGCCACAGCACTGTCTCCTGGACCGTTCAATCCTTGTTTGTAGGTTGTTGTTGTTTTTTCTGCTGTACTTATTCACTTGATATATATATATGAGCCTGAATAATGGTTGCACATGTAGAACTTTTTTTTTGCTGTAGTCCAACAATTAATAATGACCCAAAAGAGAACTGGGACAATTTCTTTCAGCGCAATCTATATCCCATTTTGCAACTGCTAAATATACTTTAACCGGTCAAATACATTTACATATTCCCTTAATTGGCATTGCCGATTGCATTCCTCACCTCACAATACCGAACACAAGCCCTCGGGTTACCTGACGCAGCAAAAAAATATGTCTGTGTGTCACGGAAAGTTTATCAGCGTTGGCAGAGCATTCTGGGGAGTTCCAGGATAGGATGGCCATTCTGTGATAAGGCTTTCACATTTGGGTGTAGCCAGGAGGCTGCTGAGACTCTAATCACTCACTACCCGCTGGCCTTTTTCACCCCTCTTTCAAGCCAGTTACCGATCCACCTCCTGGACTCAGGACCGAAATCGTATGTTTATTTTCTTTCTCTCTCACACTAGAAACTTTTGGCGGAAAATTGAATTTAACGCCCAAGGGCACGAAGGAAAATTGGGCAAAATAGCTTATTTTCCTCCCATTCCACTTTTTTCGACTCGTTCTAATGAATGGAGAAATAAGATATCTACAGGGGATGGTCTGTTGTCCTGGCTACTAGTGCTTGCAATTTAGAACCCATCAATTTATGTTAGCAGTATGAGTGTAAATATTGGAAATGTGCGTCTGGATTGAAAACCTAAAACAAACTAACAAGCATGCCTGACTGACATTACAGAAGGGAGAAGTGCACCTCCATTGCTCAAGAAAAACTGTCAGAAATATCACATTTCCTCAACTATTTAACATGTTTTGCTTGCTCAATGCCTGTGTCATCAGATCAATTATCAAAAGGCTGCAAAATGTAAATCTGTTTAAAATCCAAAGCTGAATTTGCTGATTAAATCCTTACGTAAGAATGCATGCTATTTAAACACCAAAAACATTTAAATGCCCCGTAAACATTACAAATCAGGGACTGAAACCCTTTGCTTTATCTAACAACGCATTGCTAAATTTGGATTCTACAGCCTGTCTGTTTAGCACCTTTCCAACTTCCCTCTGGTTTGCTGATACGTCCCCAATGGTTACCATTTAATCAGCGGCAAACGCTCTTAATTACAAGATTAGTCTCCAACCAATTAGCCAGCATGCTAATGGGTCTAATCCACCATTGACGTCGGCCTGAATTCCAATTAGGGACTAGCTGTTTCAATGCACCCAGGACCCATCTGATGGGTCATTACCAGCTAAGTTATCCTCATAAACCAACCGCGTCAACCAACACAGGGCCCATTTGGAGAGCAGCCTTAAAGGGCTTCAGGCCCGGTTCTTTTTTATCACCGCAGTTCCATGTGCCATGAAACCACAGCGTTCCCAGAAGAAAACAAAGAGGCCTTTCTAGAGGTAAACACAACAATGATGATAGCTGACGAAAAGCATGAATAACAACCCTTTTATGAATTTTGTTAGATAACGCTGTGTTTGTTGCCTGTGTTGCGCATGTTGTGTAGATGTTTATAATTGTAAATATGGGAGCTTGGATTCTTCATACAAATGTTCTACTCTAGCCTAATAAAGGCTTAGCTGTAATATTGATGTCAAAGTTATTCTTTAAAGAGGTGGAAATCTACTAAACATAATAGGAGTTATATTTAACAGGATTATTGTAAAGTGCTGTATTCATTATGGCTTTTCAAGACCACCAAATGGTAGGCCTGATGTAAATGAAAAAATAAGAATATTGATCTCACAGTAATGATTTTGATACCAAACTAGGGAATGATGAAAGAGAATAGAGCACTCAGAAAAGGCCTTTGTTGAATTTGCAACGACAAACACTGCAAACAGAAACGCATTAAAAGGTCTTTACCGATCAGAACTGGAAAGAGTTTATTATGCTGCCTTCCTTGTTGCGTTTGACTTGCAATCATTATTGTCAAAGGTAGTTTTATTTTGTTTCGGGTTTCGACCTTATCCAGGTAAATCAATGAATGCTAGTGACACACCCAATCCAGGCCAAATTCCCAATTCAAAAAAATCTAATCTATTCACCTTAAATTCAGAACATTTCCTCTCCACTTTCACAAGATATAAAACAGGCCGGGATTTCCTACCTGCCCTGGACCTTGATGTCGGAGATTGCGTAGAAGTATCTCGACAGGTTGTCCTCGTCCACCATGGTAGCGCCGGTGGCGGGCTTCAGCAGCCTAATCCTCAGGTCCGTGATGGTGAAGAAGTCCCTCAGGGTCTTGGTGGTGTCAAGCTGTCCGTACAGAGAGGCCATGTTGTGGAGGCGGGGCCCGGCGAACAGCGCGAAGCGGTCCTTGATCTCGAAGCGCACCGTCTTGTCGTTCTTCCACACGTAGCCGCGGGAGTAGTCCTCGGTGCAGATGATGTCCAGCAGGGTGCGTTGCGTCAGCTCGTTCACCGTCTTGGGATCCATGGTGAAGGCGTCCAGGCAGTCGGTGGCGTAGAACTGGTAGGGCGTCCAGGTACGGCCCTGGTCCAGGGACTTCTCCAGCACCATCTGCTCCGGACGGCCCGACTCGAAGGTGAGGATGATGTCGTCCGTCAGCTCGATGGTCTTGTTCCAGGAAAGGGTGAGGTTGACCTGCAGCGGCTTGGGGTACTTCTTCCACGAGGTGGACTGCCAGAAGGTGGTGGGGTTGCGGCCCTCAAAGTCAAACATGAGCTCCGGGGGATGGGCCAGCTCTTCCGTGGAGGCGTCACACTCATTGTTGCACATGTACGGATTCTCCTGTGGGATGACAGCACAAAGGGCCAGTCAGAAACAGGAAACAGAAAACGGAAGATATCTTCGGAAGATTCAGAAAATGCGTGACCATAGAGTGTTGATTGGGAATTTCTAGCTGTGTTTTAACAAATGAGAGTCAGTTTGGTTTATTTTAATCTCCTGTTTTCTTGAAAACTGGCTGTTACAACACGAGGAAGGTTTTTAATTATTTTCATGGCCTGCACAAATACTCTAATTTTGCCTATCTTCACAGGTCTTTTTTAGCCCCTAACAGCTGCACAAAACACTGCTCCCCCTCATCATCAACATGACATTGTGCATCCCATATTCCCCCGCCGCGGCTGCCACCCAAATTGCCAGCTTAATTGATATTCCTGTGTGGTGCGCCAAGCGAGATGCGGGAAGAATTTCGATGAGCGCTTCTTATGAATCACGCAAAGGGAACATGCATTTTTCATGTGGTTGCGTCTGCCCCCGTGCCATCGACAGACAACTGTCTAAGTCCAGGTGTCTAGAGTAGTGTGTGTGTGTCTGAGCGTCTGTGTGTCAGTGTGTGTGTGTTTATTTGTGTACGTGT
>NC_136947.1:3854422-3876922 GCF_949987615.1 Pollachius pollachius | reverse complement strand
AACAAGTTTGCTTGTTGAATGTATGTGATTTCAAAAGGGTCCTCACTGAACAATTCCACAGCGGCAGGCAACGACACGTGAGAGTCATTATGTTGGACACGACGCAACATAACGCAGGCCAAAGGGGGGGTTGATAGGATCTGAACTGTCAGTCTCCTAATGTTGTTATTGCTGACACTTGTATTGGCACGGCACCAGAGCCTGCCCTGTAATTGAGCCCAGCTGTTTTTCCCAGCCATGCAAACGGAGCACCGTCCGGAGGCCGGTGGCTTAGTGGCGAGGGAAAGACGGCGAGGCTGTACGCTGCAGCTAATGATGTCCTGAACTCCACGGCCAGCGAGGTCAATCCAATACCAGTGTGTCAAAGAGGGAGGGACGACAAGGCAGGGAGCTGGGAGAGCACAGGGAGACTTGGAGGGAGACACACAAGAGGCAGAGGGACTGAGTGACACAGATGGATGGCTGGGACCAAGAGAATAAAAGGGAATGAAGATTTGATAGATCGTTGATAGCTGCCTAACATTGGAATGCCGCTTCACATAAAAATGTCTACTAGAAAGTTCATTGAGTAATTGTACTTTTGGTACTTTTGGTATATTTTATAGGAAAATAAATTGGGTACAATGTAATTGGAGATTCGGTACTTTCGTACATCAAAGCATGAGGGAAGACACAGGCTCTCACACATCTGAATGTGAAATAAACATATTTTTAAAAAGGATAACATACGGGCTTCCAGACTGACAGCTGTAGCCCCCAGATGATGTGCCGTCTGACACAGAGTGTGGCCAGTGAGATAAATTCACTGGCCAATGACAGGCGGCAGTGATGGATAGGCAAAAGCAATCCAACCGAGCAGTTTGGCTGACAGATTTCTGGACTCCAAACTCAGTGTCAGAGATTGAACTTGCCAAGACTGTTTTATTACCACTTTAGCCTTTACTCCTTAAATCGTATTCTATGTGCGAGGCGATTTACTAACTGGCCAGACATTTAAAAGAGCCTACATTTGTTTCACCACCTCTGCATCCATTGATTATATTGAAAAGCGTGCAAGTGATTATTTTAATATTAAGTCAGCACAAACTATTTGAAATTGTATTTGTTTTCACTAATACATATAGCATTATTTTTTGCTATTGTTCATTTAATTGTATGTTGTCTTGAACTTTACGTATGTGTCTTCTTTGTTGTACCTTGAAATACTGCTCATCTTGGCCAGGTCTTTCTTTGAAAATCGTTTTTTTAATCTCAAGGGCTACCCTAGAAAATACTAATAAATATTTGTTTTATCATTTCTGTCTTTTTCTCTCACACTTGTGTGTTTCTCTGTTGCCCCTCCTTCAGGAGATTGTTGGTTAACATCAATTGTGTTTTGATGGTCTTTGTATGTTGTGTATGAGAAGTTGTGGTTCACTTATTATCCTTTATTGCCTGATTTGGGCAGCTCACTTAATCCCAACTTTATCTTATACTAGTCAAGTCAAGTCAAGTTCCTTTATTCGTCTCCCTTGGGAGAAACTTGGTTTAGAGACAGGCTACTGCTGCATAGACAAACTTGGCACATACAGAGACAACAATGCATAAAGACAGTAAAGTGTCCAACATAGAATACTAATGGTAAGAGCGTTGGTACCGGCTGCTATTTATTGGGGAAAAATATCTTTTATTCTATTTTATTTGATCAGAGCTTCCAGTCTCCTGTTCCTCCTCAGATCATTCCCACAGCCTCAGGTAGGCTGTGGGCCTGGGCACCTTGCAGCAGGAGTAGTGACTCCCATCAGAGCAGAGGTGTTGCTGGATTAATCAGCCAGTCAGCCTGCTCAGCCTTACACCTTTGCAACCTGATACATGCCACCCACTGATCCTCGGCTGACCCCCGCCCGGTTCTTGTCACACCCCCTCATCCGCAGGAAGAACATGGTGGACTGGCCAGTGATGTCACTTGGCACCAGGGGACTGGAGGAGGAAACTGGGACGAGCGACCGCTCACCCAAAAAAAAACATGATTCATAATACTGTGGATGATAATGGTGGGCATGCATAGATAGATGAAAGATGGATAAAAAAAAAGATTCAGAAATACATTGAGATCTAGGTAAATCCAGATAGATATATCACTAGAAAGATGGAGAGATAGTTAAATACATAGATAGCAAAATAGATGGATGGATGGATGGATGGATGGACGGACGGATGGACAGATAGATAGATAGATAGATAGACAGATAGATAGATAGATAGATAGATAGATAGATAGATAGATAGATAGATAGATAGATAGATAGATAGATAGATAGATAGATAGATAGATAGATAGATAGAGATAAACAGAAGGCTAGATAGATGGGAATATATAGCTAGAGATAGGTAGATAGATAGACAGATGTATAAATAGACAGATAGTCTGACAGATTGGTTTGAACAGTACCATGACACCAATACTGTACAGATAATCCTCTACTGCTGATGTACCAGCTGTACTGCAGCCCAGACAACGAGAGAACTAGAGATACAGATCCAGATTCCCCGCTGTATTTTATTTATTTATTTTAAGAAGGCTCTCTCGTGCTCTCTTGAGTGTACAGTGGATAGAGGAGTGCTGATCCCTCCCAGGGCTGGAAATAAGCCCTGATGGAAGAGACAGCTGAGATGAGCGGTGGTGAGATATTGAGGGAGTCAGACGTTTGGCAGAAACTCAATAGGGCTTTAATGACCGGCAGTCAGGGCCAACGTCTGTCTCACCAAAGAGCCAGGGTTTATATTCGGTTGACCTTCAGCGAAATGAAGGACGCCGAGGTAGGACACACCTAGCCCAGTGCTGGCTCCATCATATCACATTAGTGTCTCTGAGCATTCCGGGAGTCAGCGACATTGCACGGCAGCAAACTGGCAACCCCTCGGACACGAATGCTGCAGGGCTGCAGTCGGCACGTCGGACGTTTTGAGGATAGACAAATAGGAACGTAAGGAAAACATTGATTTTCGTATATGTGCTATCGGGTTGTCAGAAACCGTCATCGCGGCATGAAAGGAATCAAAACAGAAGCCGGGATGAAAGCAAGTGGCAGATTTGTGGGCGCCACTGTGCTGTGTAATTTGTCATTTAGAAGAGTAGTTTTTAGTGGCTTAGACGTCGGATCAACGGGCAAACAAAACATGGCCTGGCGTTCACACCACCCCCCCGCCTCCTCCGCCCTCCCTTTCAGCCAACACACACCACCCAGCGCCGCCCTACAGAACAAAGCCCTCGCGAAGCCAGTCCCTTTGAGTTTCCACGGTGCTGCGTATCTGGCCCTTTTGAAGTGGCGCCCCGTCGGGTTTGCAAATCAACAGCGCACGTGTCTACCGCTCGCAGTCTCCATTTGGATTCACGGGACGTTGGCAGATGAGCCAGAGTGCGCGCCACATTAATTAACACCTGGCCACATTATCTGTCCCACACGGTGCAGTCCCGCGGGAACCAAAAAATAACACAGTACCGCGGCCCGTGAGCAGTCCTCCGCAGATAGTGCTGGTGCTGCATGTGCGTGTTTGCATGCGCCCACGTGCACGTTTGCACGTGCATGTGTGTGTGTTGAAGGGGTTGATGGATGGGAAGCTTTTTGCTGTGAAGCCTCAAGTGACAGCTTTACACGGCGCCATAATGAGTGGGTGGTTCATGAGTGTCTTTATTGGTAGTCCCATATTTTGGTATGCTTGGTGTTTCCACGCGTCCCTTGGGTGAAGGGGGGGTCTGCACCTGAGATTGAAATTGAGAAGTCTTCTGGCGGAGCACTTCCTTCATATAAAATGAAGTCGGGGACATGTTTAAGCAACACGAACCCAAGGCGTCAAATGAATTGGAAAAGGCATCTCTTGCGATCCTGTATCAACAGAACAAGTGGTTCATTTTGTTGCATGCAGAACTATAACCGTGCCCCCAAGAGCACAGAGCACAACTCTATCAGAGCAGCAGAGATGTTTTCGTTAAGGTTGTGAATCAGTGTGTGAGTGTGAATGAATGTGAATGGATGTTGCTATTGGCACTCAATTTGACTTGTGATAAATCTTGAGCCGAATCTGGCATTGTTAAATCACAAAAAAATGAGTGGGCTTCTATTTGGAAACAAAATTATCAAGGTGAATAAAGAAAATACTGTGGCAACATTTTGAATTTGTGAATAGTCACTCTGAAAATGGCCAAATGAGGTGATACAAAATGTGGTGATACACAAGTGAAGCTGAAGCCGAACACCTCTTTGGTAGAGTAGATATTCATAATTGGTGCTCTGCAACCTCGGCAGCTTCAGGTAGTGAGCAACAACCTTTTCAGGGGAGCGAACAAGCGTTGATTAATAATGCAAACTAACAGTAGGCTACTAGGTCACGTCTCTCCTTAGCGGTTTCAATGTATAGACATGTTGAAGGTGTCATTTGAATGTCAATGCGATGTGGGGGAAAAAAGCAGAATCAATTTTGACTGGACGCTCGCTGCTTATAAGCCGCTTTAACACTAGTTAAGGCCTGCCAATGAGGTGGGGGTGTGAGTGCATTCTATACCACAAGATATTGGAGGACAGAGATTCAGCGTTCGGCCATTCCCAATCAAATTCAGGGGGGGTCACGGCTCAGAATTTGATAGAAAATAGGACGCAAAGAATGGGTGGGGGGTTGGATGGGGTTATAGAGTGAAAATAAGGAGAGAATTAAAAAGAAGAGCCCAGTCTGGTGGCTCACAGTGCTTCAGCTCATCCTTTACATGTCCTGAATCTGCCTCGTTATTAGAGGCTTTTTATTAATTTGAAATGCCAAAGTCTGGGATGAAGCATTGCTGAAATGTCACCCTTTCACCGGGTATGATAAAAATCACTCCCGGCTCATTTGAAAGGCAACATTCTTCTCTCTCCGTCCACCCACACTTCTCCTTCGTTCTGTCTCCTACTCTTTTACGGCATGTCTTTATCTCCTCCCTTTCACTGTGTCACTTGGCATCCCTCTTTCTTTCGTGTGCTGTGCCCTTCTTTTCCACTATTCCACGTTCTCTTTTTGCTTTCTTAATCTTACTGCCCTTTCGAGACGATCTGGCGAGGAGTTGACTCGGGTGTTTTAAAGGGTTGCAACAGCTTTTTGTTTTGTTTCACCTGAGTGCAATGACCCCAAACATTCGGTGATCTAACTGAGAAACAGACCCCAAATAATGCTCATTATTGGGGGTAAAAATGAAGTAGTATATATTTGTATGTAACACAGGTTTAAATACTTTTTGTGTTCAATGCTTTTATACCACATTCGTAAAAAACACCTTAACCTTGAACCAGCAAGAAAATGCAATGTGTTGTTGCATTTGTTTTAATTAATTTGTTTTCTGTGATACGCAAGCTAAACATCATTATGGGCAATTTGACATGATGATACATGAAAAGACTCTCTGGTGTTTAATAATAAATAATTGAAACACAAGTTGCATTTCCACTGTTGGCAGTTTTGGTAGCCAAGTCGAGATGTTGGCTGTAGCACTGAGTAAGCAAGCCAAAACAGTTGAGAAATTCAAATAAAATTTATTTTATGAATAATCCTGTCTAGTTTGTGAAATATGAATGATGCAGCCCCTATGTTTCTGAGGATTGCATGTTTGAAACTCACAAAGATGAAATAAATCACTATATATATTTTTTTTTCTTATTACAGAGCAATCTACTACTTCCATTTCGTATCATTTGAGGGGAAAGCACCACATCAATTCAAGACAGAAGGGCACAGGGCGCAAACACATAGGCGAAAGCCTCTGCCCCGAGTCAAAAGCAAAAAGCCCCGCTCAGACGTTTTGGTAAATGGAATCATTAGACTATCGCTGAAGTGCCGCGTCATCTGTGTCAGCTTCAACAATGCTCTGAATTACCGCAGCTCTCTAAAAGCAGTCATCTCATTGGGGCCTGGGAGCCAAACAGGCCGGTGTGACATAACAAATTGTTCCGGGTGTGCTGGAGGTGCGAAACAAAACAGTGAGAGTGGCCCATAAAAGATTCATGCATTTTATTGGGCCCTTGAAGACAAAGAAGCAGATACGTCTCATCGTTGCACGGCTTCACCAAAGACCGGCGTGACGTGGCTGCATTATACAATTAATAGGGTTCAATCTGCCTCAGTCTGGGTTGGGCCGTTGCAGAATGTCTTTGTAACTTGTTATGGTGAATACCATTGAAATGCAACGTTATCACTTTTGCTTTACAGAGTTTAAGGCTTGACACCTTCCCTCGGAAGCTAGTGAACAATAACATATGCACTTTTAATGTAGTTCGGGCAAATAACACTTGCAATTAAATAACCCTTGCATTTAACACCGCACCAGGATCAAGCAAAGAAGGCAATTATAAAGGGATCCTTTAAAACAATATGAATGAGACTACTCTTTCATCGGAGATAATGGATATTGTAGTTGCTCAATAGTTTTAATTCCCAGCAGTATATACTTTGTTCGAGCCACATTGTCTAATTCATTGTTCAACAAAAAAAGTGAATTGGTTTAAGGCTTAGTTTGGTAACAGCTTCATGTGCGGTGAAAAATGTGAAAAGAAATTGCTTTTAGAGTATTATGCTTTGATATCAAAATGGATAAAGTTTTGACAGCCTTTAATTAAAAAATCATATTTCCTTCTTGTATAAAGACGTGTTATGTAACTGGCCTAGCAATACTGTGAATTATATAAATATAACATTTTTATTCATCGTTTCCTCAAGCTATTTGTTCTGACCATATGAGTCAAAATGTCAGTACTTTACAATAATGTATGTTGACTTCAAACAAATTTGCTCTACTATTTTCAGTGCAATAAGATATGCAATAGGCAAATTGGGAAATTACACCAAATCGACTTTTCAAGCATTGTGCGCACTTTGAAAAAGAAATCCCCAGCACGACACACTCATGCGTGTGACAGAATGGAAATGTTATGGACAACAAACCTGCACTCAACCACAGAGCTGCCGTGCGAGCAAACACTGGTCTAGTGTGACCACAAAACACATTGCTCGTTCTTTTATGTCCCCACATGCATAATTCATCCGTCTCTGTATTTACAACGCTCGAAGAATTAACCTGTCACAGATGTCGGGGAGGGGAGTGGCGAGGAGTTGAAGTTAATGCCAGCATATCTTTATCTGTCAGGGGCGTGGGCCTCTCACGGGGTACCAAACCCTGTTCTAAACGAAGCCCTGGTATTATGCATCATCGGCTGACAGGAAACAAGGTGCAGGGAAATTAAAAAGGAGCCCAGACAAAAAAAAAAAGGGGGGGCGCTGCACCGTCCTAGAGGATAAATGACGAGCCGACCGCCAGTCTTCCCCGCGCCGTCGCCCCTCTAACCACCCGCCCTTCATCTCAGGGAGTGTGGGGACGTGTCGCGTGTCATCCCGCCGTGTCGCTGTGCAGCAGTGCGGGGATGATGTGGCGGGCAGGGCAGGTTCACCGCGAGGAGTCAAGGGCAGGCGGGGGGGCGGTGGCCCGGGCTAAACGCTCCAACTGTTCCCTGTCTTCAAACAAACGTACGGGTGACTGGAGCTCAAACCAAGGATAAACGGGCCGGACGGTGGTGGGCGAGGACTCAGAAGGGTGTCGCTGGACTTGGGATTTTTGGGGCCCGCCTGGCAGTGAGACGGCTTCCACCGCAGTGATTTTTCCCTGGTTAACATTTTTTTGTTATGTTGTTTACGTTTATCAACCCCTCCTCCTCAATACAACGCAGTACGCTTATTATAAATATCTCCCTCTTACTTTTAGAGTGTAGGTCACAAGCGAGTGCCACCGCAGCCAGGGTAACTATAAATATGGCATAACGCCCAATTCACAACTTCCCTCCAAAATGACCTCATATCACATGAACAGCGCTCAAGGTTAGTAGCGTTGGGCTGCATACAAAACAATGTGTATAACGACTTTATAAAGGAGGATTTGGACATTAATACACAACAGCTGCTTTTGTGGACTCTGGCAACAGTGATTTTACGTACACAATGGCTGCCACCATTGGCCACTAAGATAAGCCCGTTGCGATGACTGTCGATGGCATTGCGGTCTCCGAGCAGCTTAGTGGTGGGAGCGCTCATCTCGTCTTCCCATCCAAACCCGCCGCTGGGAAGGGGGGTTTCATGAGGAACAAACAGCTGATGTTCCTTTCATCCCAGTTCTGAAGAATTGGGAATAAACTACAAAGTTCAGAGTTGTTATTCCGAGTTCTTCGTCACTTTTACAAATCTTCTTTGGTCGTTTTGCCTTTTTTCGAGGCTTGACAAACTGATATGGATCTGCATGACTCGCAAATGTAAGGCCTTCACCAAAGGGTTGTACCCCCTGTTGCTTAACTTTGGATCTAAGTGCCTTGCTCAAGGTCATCTCGGCTGTGGTTGATGAGTGATTGGATAGCAAGACTCTGACTTGCTCACTAGGGTTGTGGTTGAGGTTGTTTTTACATCTTATATTGATATACTATGCATACTTCTCATTGTGCCTCACTAATGGGGATGTCATTTAAGTGATTAACTCCTTTCATTGGAACTATTAGATGTCAACTGCAACCAGTTTGCAGTGTACCACGAAGCTGCTGTCTAGTGTGTAGCAATGACTTACTGAAGTCGCCTTAAAACTTGAAATGATACTCAACTTAATTAAATATTATTAGATCTCTACAGCATGTCTGAAATGTGAAACGTTAGCAGACAAAATGTATTTTTAAATTGTAAATCACTTGAGGCAAAAGACTTCAAAATCCAACAATTGCTTGATGTTTTTGTTTGTTTATTTTAGCTAATTTTCTTAGTGCCCTTTACGTTATAACTGCAAACAAGGTGATTCAATTCTCAAAGGAAACTAATTGAAGAAAGCGAAACCACTTTCCTTCATTAAAGCAAAAGAAACGGCTTGTGGTTATGGGGGAACTGTCATTAAATCCTCCACTACTAAGTCAATCGACACTACAGCAACACAGAGAGTAAGTATAAAGAGAGACAGAGCGAGAAAGTGGGGAGAGGATGAGAGAGAAAGAGGAGGAAGGATAAGGGGGGGAGTAATTAGAAATGTGTATAAACTATGAACGCATGTCTCCTTACAAAATTGAAAATGATTATGGCAGGATTTAAATGCTCTCATCTTTTAACAAATATCCTTCTTTACAGTCATTGCCCATTAGACCCATGTGGTGCAACATTGTTATAGCTGCTGTTGCCTTTTACCTCTCCACAAACTCCTAATTAGATCATTTGTATCAATCTGTAAAAAAATATATGAAAAGTAACAAAGTATAAATCATGACTGAAGGAGGTACAGAGAGTGAAAGTACGCATTTCGCCCAAGAAGAACAGCTGTCGAGTCGATGGCAAGTACACAACAAGGCAGTGTCGGCGATACGTTCCAGCTGTACGATCCCAGAGCGAGGCCCAGGCCGTGTTTGCATAACCTGCCAGTCGTCTGGTGTGTCGCAACCGAGACCTTTAAGCCAGTGGTGAGTGACAGATGTGGTAGCACACCACAGGAGAAAAAGACAAAGGACATCTTTCGAGGAAACCCTCGAGCTCGGTAGCTAAAAATAAAAACAGGGCTAACTCCCAGTTGCATAAAACACCTGTCTTGAACACAAGGCTACTTCGGGAGACCAGAGAGCTTAGTGGCACGAGAAGCAAGGACGGAAAAGTGTTCCTATTCGTCCTGGACCGGGCTTTAAATATCCTGACGTTGAATACTTTTACCTTCCGACAAATAATGCCATCCACCCAGTGTCCCTCCTCTGTGACCTACACCCCATTTATTTTCAACAACAGCCGACGTCATGGAAGTAAACACCAAGCTGGGCTGAGTGTTTTAACAATCCTGCACAGCTTTGAAAAGCGCGAGCAGACAGAGAAGGTGGAGGCTATGCCCGCTGGTGCATTGGGGATGCATTCGTTGGAATGGCGGGGGGTTGGGGTGCAAGGGAAGTGGAATAGGGGCAGGTCGGGGGTAGGGGTGAACAAGCGAAGTAGAGTTTGGACGGTGGGGGGGATGTCTGGGCATGTGTGCCATGGAGGACTTTCCAACCTGATTAAGACTCAGGCAGGCGTCTGCAGGCGATTGGCTGCCGGAGCTCATTTGCATGCTATGCTCATCCCTCAGCCTCCTCGCCGGCAGCAGCACCAGAGGATAAGGTCAGCTGTGTCAGTCTGGCCGGCACAGCGGCAGGCCAGGAAGCAGACAACTGTACTTCTTTTTAACACTGCGCATGTTCTCCAGATCATCAAAGGGATAACGATGGTTGATAAGCACCTGTCTGTTGCAGCAGCAAAAAAGTGGTGATCTCTTATTGCACTCGCTGTAGTCTAAGTCTAAGAATATGAGAACTCAAGACTCCAGGCTCCTTAGTATGACAATCATTGTTTCATTGGCCCCTCCTATATTGCTATCATATCAAGTGACATACCACTATACACTACCACTATACCACTATATTATCCTTATAAATCAACCTCAACCAAGTACTGTTGATAAGGCTGGCACAATTCTTGTTTTCTCGGTTGCCTAGACCCCAAGTTCTTCAATTTAGGGTTGCAAATCTGCTAATCTGTAAAGTGTTCAGCGAAGTGGACATATCTCTAGAATGCCATCTGAACAAGTCGATGAGCCATGTTGCTGCTTTGGTCCAAATCTGTGCCTGTCGGGTCTTTTCTACCTGAAATCTATTTTTTAAGCAATATTGAGGGAGATAAGTCAAACAAACCTTCTGTATGCCAGTGGCAGCATCCTCCTTATGTTCAAATCTGGCTCCCAAAATATGCTGGCTATATCCGTTCCAAACCCAGAGAGCCAGCTTGGATAGAAATTGTCTAATTGGCATGGAAGGTAAATGCAAAGTGGTTCTCTATCCTTTGAAGGAAAAATAAGAGTACAGCCTCTGGATATGATATGATATGATTACTTGAATACAATAGGCTCAAAAGTCTGTCGATAGAAAATCTGCAAATCCTACATAAAGTAGAGTACTTTAGATATATTCAAATAAGGTACACCTCTGTTAAATCACGTTTTAATCCACCAGGCGTTGTTACAAACATGCACATCTGTAATCCACAGGACCCGTCCTGATTCACACTGCTCCTTACCGTTTGTCCCCGTTCTGTGTGTAATCCACCTCTGCTGTGCTTGTGCCGCACACTGGTTTAGCGCCTTCAACACATTCATACATAGATTTGATAGGTATGGCCTGAACCACATCCCTTCTTCTCCCCCAGCCACCCACCCGCCCCCCCCCCCCCCCGACCCCCTACACACCCACCGACCCACCCAAGCCCTGGCGTATTGTTATCGTCTCCCTGTCATCTGCTGGCGAGGCACAGCGTGCGCTACGAGCTCCCAGCCTTTCGGAATAACCCCCCGTTTTAATTGGTAAATATTTACATGCGGCGGTGGCTCTGGGTGAGGGCGAGCTAATTGCTAATGAAGCTTCGTATCAGAGGCCTTTGGAGTTCCCTCCCTCCCCCGACTTCCTGAGAGGGGCGGATTCAAACAAATGCAACCCGGGGTCTGAATTGTTGATAACGTTTGATAAGCGGCGCGCACCACTAAACACTGCAGCGTACATGAGACAAGAAGTCACTTTGCCGGATCAACCATTGTGTCACTGAATAATTAGCCTTCTTCTGTTATTTTCTGGTGGGCTTTTTTGGGATTTTGTGTTTGCGCGTGAGCGAAGATGTACGTGTCGCTGAGAAAATGTGTGTTGTTCTGGGAGAGACACATTTGCGTGCCTGCATGGGGTAGCGTGTGTGTGAGTGTGTATGTGTGCGTGTATGATTGAGTGTGGGTATGTGTAATTGTGTGCGGGGGTGTTTGTGCGTCTGTGTGTGTCTGTGTGAGTGGCTGAGCAAATGTGTGTGTGTGTTGGTATGTACACTTGAGCATGTCGGCAGACGTTTAAAATAGATAACAGTTAGACTGTGTGCGTTTGAGTATTTGTGTACAAATATGTATGTGAATGTGTTGATGGCTACGTATGTCTCTCTCCATGAGTGTTTCTTGTAATTGTGCCCTGAGGCTGTGATCCAATAAGCGCATGTGTGTGCGTTTGTGTGAGCGTTATTATGCCATTGAATATTTGATTCTCTGATTGTATCAGAACCTGTTTGTTTAAATATGTCTCCAAGCTGTGTTGTCTGTTTGCTTCTGTGTCTTTGTGTGTGAATGTGTGTGTCTTCATGTTAAAATGTGTGTCTGTATGTGTGTGTTTGTGTGCATGTGTGAAATTACTGATGGTGGTTTAACGTTTATTCCTTTTATTCTCTAAATATGTATCCAAGTTTGCTATTTTCTAGGTCTCAGTGTTTGTGTGTGCGTGTGTGTGTGTGTGTGCGTGTGTGTGTGTGTGTGTGTGCGCGTGTGTGTGTGTGCTCCTGTAGCACATGACTGAGCGTGAGCCCCATGTAATCCTAATACTTCCTTCCACACTCCGTTTATGTGTCCATTAATCTGTGCAACGGGGAGCCCATTGCTTTGCTCACATACACACACACACGCACACACAAACACAGACTGAGTGCGCACACAAATTCCCACACACAGAAACACACACACACCACACTCCGCCGTTGACCCAGTATGTGGTATGGTGTGATTCCTGCCTACAGCCTCATCCGTCTCCATCATAGGGCACCGGAGGGGGGGAGGGGGGGGGGGGGGAGGGGGGGGGGGGGGAGGAGGGGGGGGGGGGGGGGGGGGGGGGGGTGTGCAGTGGCGAAGGACTCACCAGTGCGCAGTACGTCTCCGGAGGGTCACCACACGTGATGTTGGGGGGGTCGATGGTCACACGCAGGTACTTTGTCATGTCGACGGCCTCCGGCTGGCAGGCCATGTAGTCCCAGGCCAGGCCTTCCTCGGTGTAGATCTGGGACTTGCACACGTCGTAGTGGCCCCACGCCGCGGGGTAGTGCTGCATGCCGTGTGCGGCGCCCACACACGCGCTCTGCAGCGCGAGCAGCGCCGCCCACAGCATGGCTGCGCCTCTCTCCGTTCCCGCTCGCATTCTTTTTCCGACGTTTGCCTACGCCGTCTCCTCGACGTCCTCGGGCGAGGTCTTCGGAACTTGTTTTCTTTTTCGGGGGGGGGTTGGTTTGATTTCTTTAGTGTCCTTATTTTTTTCACAAGGGGATAATCACTGCGGTTGCAAACGCGTGAGTTTTTTTTTAATTTTTTTTTTTAGAGTAACCTCAGCTTCGAAAAACGCAGCTGCGTGGTCCAGAACTTCAATGGCATTTTCCCTTTTTTTCCTGTGTGTGTTTGTTTCAGAGGGTTTTTCATATGCGTGTCGAAGCCTCGGGCTACCCCGCCGCTCGCTAGTGATGTTAGCCTTGCGGGACTGCCCTTTCAGATGCGATAGGTGTGACTGGCGTGCTGTTAGCGGTGAGTTCCCGCAGTGGGTGGGGTGGGGTTGGGGGAGTGTTGACGAGGGTGAAAAGAGGGTCAGCTATCGGTCAAGCTAGTGCTGTAGCAGAGGGAAGGGAGTGATGGTGGGTTGAGACGTCCTTCCCCGTCCACGGTCTCCTCGGGCCTGGGGTGCTCATCGGGTTTCCGGGGCCTTCTGATCTTCTTCAAGTCAGGGGCGGGTCTCTCCTCCGTTCTCCTATGGAAGCAGATATAATGTCGGTTCAATACCATAGATCAGATATGAGACACCTTGGATAATGAGGGTGATGGGCAAGCACGTTGACAAGAGCGGGAAATTGATGAGCGATGAAGATAAACCGATCGGGCAAACACTGGTGTAAATATAGTCGCGTGTAACTTGATCTGACCTCAGGTTTAATGCACAGGCACACAGATATCCACTACACACAAAGATTAAAGGAAACTATGTCGCTATCGTTAACTATCAACATTTCATAGACACTGCATGGCTGCATGCTGGTTACACACAAATATGCACACTAAATGCATCGCAACAACATACACATGAGTCGTTATATACCCCCCTAATAACAACCTTGCCAAATACACTGCATGCAATTCAAATGGAATCTGGTTCTCCAAGGCCTAATCTCCATGTGATTTTCATACAGATAGGCCAATTTCAGCCTGTCACCTCAACTGCTTTCAAGGTGTTGCTTTTCCTGTCACTTGTTTCGTAAGATCCGAATCTCGTCTCCTGGCCAATAGGATGAGAGCCGTGGAGAGTGTTCGGAGGAGGGAAAAATTCAAGTACAATTGAGAGACAGAAATGGTCTAGCTGAGCGATTGAAGGGCTTACAGAGCTATCAGAAGCCATCAGTCAGAAGGCCCTTGTTGTCAGGTAATAGTGGCTTGCAACGTTTTGGCAGAGAACCCTCTTTTGCAATAAAAGAAACTGGGTCCTAGGATGAGATTGTGAAGGGTTGGCTCACAGGGCTGGAAAAGGTGGGTCTTAATAGACACACCTGCTTCAAACAAAGCCATGACACTATCATCTGTCGCCTCGTCTCCATTGTGTTCTAAGTCGCTGGCCTTCAGAATGTGGTTATTTGGTCTCCGTTGAAGTAGCTTAACCTGCTGTTTTAGATACGATTGCTATTCCCTTCTCCGAAACAATAACGACAAAAGCTGTCAGTAGGCTCCTCCTCCCATTATTCCGAGCGCTTCGCTGTGATTGGTCCATGACTTTCTTGGCTGAACAGCTTGAGCCTTCGCCTGACAAGCTCATCAGTGGACGTGCGAGAGAGAACACTGGGGAGCTTCAGCAGGAAACAGAGTTGAGTCGATTCGGAAGACGCATAATGTTTCAATTCGCTCTCGCGGTGCAGCAGGATTTAGCACAATGCAGCTTGGAATTCAATCGTTTGTAATCTGGCAGAAGGAAGGCACCAAGCAAGCACGGGGCACGCTCTATTTTAGCAAATCCCTGCGACACATCAGTGTCAGTGTCACACTGCTGATATCATTGGCAGAGTGTGTCTATTTTTTTATTAGTGTGCGTGTCCTAATACTAAAAGAGCAGACAACCCCAAGAGCAACATGGATATTAAAGGATTTTTTTTTCCCACTCTTGGCCAGAAGTCCTCTGGCCAAGAGTAAAAATCCCTTTTTGTATTCAAATACAAGAAGCCGGCTAATAATATATAATCTGACTACTGAAACTGTATCACTAGGGGCTTCTTTCTTAAAAATAAAAGAAGCCTCTAGTCAATTTTGGGCTACACGTCAAACTGACTGATATATTAAATATTATGCTACACCAAGTCAAATGTTAATGAACATGTAATTACACGCACAGTCAAATAAATGAGGGGAAGCAAGATAACGTGTGTCAGAGCATGCTTTGTGCGTTCTTCTTTATATTTTGACTCTGCAAACCTCGACATTCAGACTTGTGAAATCTTAATGACAAGTTAATCACTGGGAATGGGCCCAAGATGTCAGGTATGAAACGATATATATAATCTTGTATAAAGAACACTCAAGGCAGCCTCTCTCCTCCGTTCCCTTCCTTAAACGTATATAGAGGCCATTTGTTCAGAACAGCCAGAGGTGAGGGGGCTCAAACATGCCAACTGTAATGAAAGAGGATGTTCACTTATGCCACGAGAAATGATCTGCGACGCAATTCTCGGCAGCCAGACCCTTCAGAACGAGGCCGTTCTGGGAGACGAGGATGGCAGATCTGATTTGACACATCTCTGGAGGGCAGGGATGGGAGACTGCCTCTCTTCCTCTCCTCAAGTGTAGAGGAGGAGAGGGAGTATACATGTAGGAGTAAAATAATTTGACTCTGTAAATGTTATGGCGTCAATCAACGAGACACTTAGGCAGATGTGAATTACGGGTCGTTGATGGCAGGGGCGGGATGGAGATGATTGATGAATAAGCAATTCCTATCGCCGTGCGAGAATCGAGTGTAGTTGTTAAACACATGTCAGTCTCCGGGCGTAGCTTACTGGGCGGTGCCATGGCAACCTAAAAAACCCATGGCAACGCCCACCTGGGTTCTGTGTGCGTGTATACACATGCACACACTCACACACGATCACGCACACAGATGCAAAGATATGCATATGAGGTCACACAAGCACACATGTTTTCCATTATGTCAAGAGAAACACGTCACACACACACACACACACACACACACACACACACACACACACACACACACAAACACACGCACACACACAAACACACGCACACACACAGACACATATCACACACACACACAGACATTATGATTACGCTGTCATAACACTGGATGATGTTCATTACAAAGGCAGCCAGATAAGAGGACGGGAGGAAGCCGGTATGGGCCCCACCATCTCATTTCGCCTTCATAGAGAAACATTCAATACTAATAAGAACGATAAGCGGATGGACTTTAAACACAGGGATCTGGTGTCTCTTCTCACCTGCGGTAAGGCTGCATGGTGTGGCGCTAACGCTGTGTGGATAAAAGAGAGGCGCGTGAATGTCTGTGTGAACAGCCCCGGACAGATGTGCTCATCATCAGAGGGATGTGTAGGCTAGGGCTCACACAGAGAGAGGAGCCAAGACGCAGGGAAAGAGAAAATAGAAGAGGGAAGCAACAGGATCCTAAGCGCTGCTGTGCCACCTAGACAATATTTCTGCATATAAATGAATGTTTTCAGACACATTTGTCAGCCTTCCGAAGAGCTAATCCATTCACCGTGACGGTTTATTATTTATTTTCCTTTCGTCTCAAAGAGATATCAGCCCCTCGAAAAATGTCTGCCTCCTCAGAACGATGCCTATCTTGCCCCGGTTTCATAAAGAGGGGTGTACTTTGCATTGGATTTGGTTTGTCAAAGAATTAAAGGATGATTTCTAATGAAATACTAATACTCGGCAGGGCTTTAATTCTGCTTGTAGCGTGTGGCGTACCTTCCACCCCACGCCCTCCGAGACGTTTGGGGGGCTATACACATGGGGTCAGAGTCAACACCGCAAGCCTTCCGCATTAAGACGGTTCCCACCGCACCTAGTAGGCCGACCTACTGAAGGAGCAAAGCCTGAGAGAGAGAGAGAGGAAGAGGGAAAGAGTGGAAGGAGTATCTTACCCTTTTTCCCCTTCCCTCCCCCTTCTTTATCAATTCCCTCTCTCTTGATTCTTCCTCTTGATGTCTCTCTCTCTCTCTTTCTCTCTCTCTCTCGCTGTTTCTCTGTGTCGATTTCTCCTTCTCTCTATCTCTCCCTCTCTCCCCCCTCCTTGCTGCTTGTTTTTGAAGCCTGTGAAACAGCCCCTTGTGTCCGCTTGCATTGCAACCCCTGGGCTTCTCAAGCACGCCAGTGTGTTTTGAAAGTCAGCAAGCAGCCTATACGCTCAGCTACACAGTCTTTCACTCAAATGTACGGACATGCACACACACACACGCACACACACACACACACACACACACACACACACACACACACACACACACACGTTTAAAAGCACACAGGGACATATTCAACTCAAGGCATCAATTCATGTCTTGTAATCGTGCTAAACAGTTGTCGGATCTCTCCCCTCCTCTGTCCCCGTTCCTTCTCTCCGAGTGAGGGAGGGTGGGTGAGGTAGCGAGAGACTATGGCTGCGGCTGCATCTAAGAGCTCCTATATTGGGCTGGGCAGCCAGTCCTGAGCACGGAGCTGTCCAGGTGCTGAAATCCACAATCCTGCACACAAGCCTGGCAATGCTGTTTTAACTCCTCTTAAGATAGATTTTTATTTTAGCAGGAGGAGGAGCAATATACTCCCTGAATATTACACAGCTTATTGATAAACCGGAACTGGGGGTGGGGGGTGGGGGTCAGTGTTTTGGGGTTGAATGTTTAAACGCAAAGGTTTGTTTGTTTTTTCGAGCGCCAGCTCTGGACACTGCGCGCCCCATCGCTCCGCTCTCGCGTCTCACTGTGTTTATTGATCGGGCTGACTTCGCTGCCAATAGCTCATGATCCATGTCCAATAGGAGCGGCCCTGAGCCTCATGGAGGACCGCAACAACAAGCCCCCCTCTCCTGGCCAAAAACCACCCATTTCATGTGAGCCACAGTGGGCCCGTTGGCGGGCCAAGACACGCCCGGCCTGGCTCTCGGTCTGTTTGTTTGTGTGACTGTACGCCTGACAGCCAGGGGCTTTTGCTCCTTTTTTTCTCTCTCTGGTCCCTTTCTTTCCATACCTTTGTTTGTCTCTCTTTATTTCTCTTCTCCACTAAGCATCTCTCTCTCTCTCTCTCTATCTCTCTCTCGCTCTCTCTCTCTCCGACTCTCTCTCTTTCTCTCGCTCCGACTCTGTTTCATTGTCTCGCTCTTTCTCTCTCTCTATGCATCTATACAAATATATGTATATATATTTTTTTAATATATATATTTATATGTATCTAGAGACAGGCAGAAAAAGAGAAAGAGAGAGAGAGAGAAAGAGAGAGGGAGAGAGGGAGAAAGAGAGAGGGAGAGAGAGAGAGAGAGAGAGAGAGAGAGAGAGAGAGACAGAGAGAGAAAGAGACAGAGAGAGAAAGAGAGAGAGATGGATAGAGAGAGTGAGAGCGAGGGGTAGTTACCTTTAAGTGCCCTCAATATGGGCTTGTAGGTATAGTACTCTCCGTAAGCACTACTGCACCGGACACAGTGTGGGAAAAAGGAATCCATGCAATTAATGTCCGGGAGCTGAACCCCGAACCCAGGGCATTCAGAGGGCTATGAGAATCCCATTATCCGACTTACTAGCACAAAGCCTGGTTGTATCTGCTCTGGGGGAGAAATCCCCTTCCCGGGATAAAGCTGTCGAGGGGGAAAGGTCCCCTATCCTATGTCACATAGCTGCTCCCATGAATAATTGAAAACATATATTTCGGATGGGGGAAAAATGTGACAAGCTAACTATCTGAGGTGCGGAATGATACAGTACTGTAACCTGTGGTGCCAGGGAGACCATGTACATTATTTTTAACAAGTACAAAAGCTGTGAAACTTGACTAGCTATTTTGGACCTCGATTTCAGCGTGACTCACATAGAATAATTGAGAACTTAAAAAAAAAAGGTTTCTGATCTACAATTAGTAACCTAATACATTATTTGTGCGTCATATTTTGCGCAGAGGCGAGGCACACCTTGACTTTATTGACCTGCTGCGCAACAGGTCCGAATTACTGCATAACCTACTCATTATAGTCTACTTACAATGGATATATATATGGGGGGGGGGGGAGTAAAGGGTTCAAAGAACTTTCGAAATAGACCTAGATTAAATATTAAACGATCAAGATGGACAGCTCTGAATAACAAATGATGGCTATACGCTCCAAGACAGCACGTCGAAAGTATTTCAAGAAGACATTTCAGACAGAACCTATATCTCCTGTATTGCGGCTATAGCGTTCAACAGCCGATGCACCAGTCCTAACAAAATACGCTGATTGTAAAGCGCATTGAACCACCTGCTATGGTTACGTTAGTTAACCGCTGTCTCCTAAACAAACTGAATATAGGTAGCTACATTATTTAAAAGGAATACGAGTAAACTTACACTTAAAATAGGCTCGGGCAACACCGAAGCCGTGCAACAAGTTTATATCACAGCCCCGACTTGCCACATGCTTCTTCCGCATAACGCAAAGATTATACTCTGTGTGCCATTTAAATATTCCAAAACTAAACCCTGTCTAAACTTCAAACAATTCAACTTTAAAGTAACCTTTGCTCTTTCGTCCGACTCTAACGCACTACTTACAACTCGTTTGGGCGCGGATCTTTTATTTTCCTTCGCGAGCGCCGCACCGACAAGCCTTTGATGTCCAAAGCGCGGGTTTCTCTCACCCACACATCGCTGCTGCGGCTGAGGAGCACGTCGGAATGCCGAGGAAGATACTTTAAGTCGCCTTCAAGAGTCCATGCACTCAGAATACGTGAAAGTCAATCAACATTGATGGATGCACTTTAGGAAAAAGGTATCCCAGGCAGGTTGAGCTGCTGTTGTTGTTGCTGCTGCACTAAAAAAAACGGGATGGTTTGCGCTAGGCGTACCTGTGTTTCAACCCCCATTTGAGTTGTGAAAGGGAGAGGAGAGATAAGCGATCTTCCTTTAACACTATGCCCATTTACACACTACCCATCCGCGGGGTCCTAGAGCCTTATAATTAACCCTGTTGTCTGGGGCTTGTCAATTTGGCCACTATTTATTGCTATGTCCCGTTGTTTATTATACACACGTTAACAATGGGAAAGGCAGATTTAGAATAGTGAAGAGGATTGTACGCGGAAAATAATCTGTAAAGCTATAGCCGTGCATCCTAGCAGAACAAACAAGCGCAAAATATGTGGGCTTCGTTTCTATTTTTTCCTACAACGAGTGGGATACACTATTGTTCAATTTTTAAATAGCACTTGTGCAAATAAATGGAATTTGTTTTATGTCAGGTTTTTTTTGGTCAACGGATACGCAAGGCACTAGAACAACAAAAAATCCCCAAGCGCTTTAGAACAAACCTTACCTTGCGTCTGTAAATCCGAAGAAGCGTGCGTAAATGCAAAGGAAAACTCCTTAATGGATGACCGGTCTTGATGTAACATTGGGAGACTTTTGCACGCGGAGGGTTGCTGTTGGCGCGTTCACACTGATCCAGGAGTGAGGAGTCATTGATGTCACACGCGCACCTACAGGGTGCCAAGCCGCATGGCAAACAAATGTCGTGACGGGTCGTTTTGAACGAGCACTTTAATTTTGGTTTAATGCCAACTCATGAAGACTGCATGAAAAGAGCTGCCGCACCCAACTGAAGGTTATCAGAGCATTGGGCTGCCATACGTTATTTGAAAGTGTATAATTTGTGGTAGGTTTATTTATTTTTGTCTTAATATGAATGTAAGCATATTCACCCAACAGTATTAAGGGGTTTACAAGTGTGACGTTTGTTCATATAGGATATGTGGGAAAAAAGTCGAAAATCCTTTCAAGGCTATTTTAAAGCATATGTTGCTTATTGGATAACTGGTTTTGTAAGTAACCAATGACACAGATCTTATGTGAGATATGAAGTTATCGAAAATCGAGTATAGCCATTACATTATTATTAATAAGAATGTAATAGCTCTTCATTTAAAGCACATGGAAAAAATCTTCTTGTTTTTTCTTTCTATTTCCTTCAAAATGTTCAAACATCATAATCATCGTCATCCTCTGCCTTGCTTACTTCCGCCCTTTCTTCCTCCCTGTCTCATTTCCAACGAAGCCTTCACGGTAAGAGTAGCATTTAACCCCCGTCTCCCCCTTCTCCTCCCTCTTTCTCTTTTGATTGGTCGACAGTTCGCGTAATTCAGGTCTAGCCGAAATATGACCTCAAACCAGATGAACACTTGTATTGATCACATGCCAATTAATATGCAGTTAAACACCCATAACCCCATTAAAGTTTTACAGCGTCATTTCCATGCTAATAAAGCCAGCTTTGGCGGACGGCTGGACAGGAATGACAACCAGTGTTTCTCTCTTATTCCACGGAGGCGCGGGGGGGACGGCAGGCGCTCAGACGCTGCTCCCAGCCACCGCTGCTCTTGACATTTCCATTAAATCACAGGGGGGGGGGGGGGGGAACTCGGCCCGCGGACACACCGCCCGGCCTCTGCCGGATTAGGAGGAAATATCCTCACACGCAGGATGGACGGATAGACAGGCAGATAGACAGACAGGCACCCTTCTCTACAAAGACATAGAGAAGGGCCTGATAGGTAGACAGGTGGATAGACAGGCAGACAGGTAGATAGACAGACAGGCAGAAAGACATAGAGAAGGGGGTTATAGGTAGGCAGGTGGATAGACAGGCAGATAGACAGACAGGCACAAAGACATTGAGAAGGGGCTGATAGGTAGACAGGTGGATAGACAGGCAGATAGACAGACAGGCACAAAGACATAGAGAAGGGCCTGATAGGTAGATAGGTGGATAGACAGGCAGATAGACAGACAGGCACAAAGACATAGAGAAGGGCCTGATAGGTAGACAGGTGGATAGACAGGCAGATAGACAGACAGGCACAAAGACATAGAGAAGGGCCTGATAGGTAGACAGGTGGATAGACAGGCAGACAGGTAGATAGACAGACAGGCAGAAAGACATAGAGAAGGGGGTTATAGGTAGGCAGGTGGATAGACAGGCAGATAGACAGACAGGCAGAAAGACATAGAGAAGGGGGTTATAGGTAGGCAGGTGGATAGACAGGCAGATAGACAGACAGGCACAAAGACATAGAGAAGGGCCTGATAGGTAGACAGGTGGATAGACAGGCAGATAGACAGACAAGCACAAAGACATAGAGAAGGGCCTGATAGGTAGACAGGTGGATAGACAGGCAGATAGACAGACAGGCACAAAGACATAGAGAAGGGCCTGATAGGTAGACAGGTGGATAGACAGGCAGACAGGTAGATAGACAGACAGGCAGAAAGACATAGAGAAGGGGGTTATAGGTAGGCAGGTGGATAGACACGCAGATAGACAGACAGGCACAAAGACATAGAGAAGGGCCTGATAGGTAGACAGGTGGATAGAC
>NC_136947.1:3839422-3851922 GCF_949987615.1 Pollachius pollachius | reverse complement strand
TCCGCTCAGCGTCTTGGACGATGGTTGTTTTGATTCCGTTCAGCGCCCTCCCAGGCATATCCTTTCATGAGGTCATCGCTATCTGCCTAATAGACACTCAATCTGTATTTATTCTGCTCTGCCTCCAGAGGCGGTCCCAGCCTATATATCTTGCTATTTAATTCAATTCGTTTAAAAGACTGCTCCACAGGCATATATGCTGTAATTAATGCGTGCAATTAGGGACAACATAAATATTTGATGGCTTCCTGCATCCCCTGTGGATCTGGAAAGTTTTATGTATTCAAATGCATCAGGCTTTTTTTTTTTTTTTTTTTACAATGTTTTGATACTTTTTTACACCCGTAAACATCTTAAAATAGTTCTCCTCACAGTGGCTGCACTTACATATAAAGGGAATGTCCTTGCGATAAACATCACAAACATGACTCATGTATTTTCGGCAATGGTTATTTACGGTTATTTTCTTAACAAGGTCACCGATAGGCTACCGATAATTCGAAAAAAAGAAAGTCAAGCTCTTTCTCTGTGAGGGTAAAAAAAAAGTGTCTTCTTGAAAGTGTGCAGGAGTCAGGGTGAATCCATGGAGCACACATTAAAGTGAGTGCATACACAGGGATGATGTGCAACTTTTTCCGGGGGAGCGTGGCACAGCTATACTGCAGCGAGGTGCAACAGCTTGAAGTCGGCAGTAAACAGAGCCACGAACAGCCGATGAAACGGCAAGGAAGACTGGCAGGAGCCTTCGCTTCTTATGCATAGGCGGGATTCTGTTTTGTCTGACTGCGTTTGTGTGAGTGTGTGTGGTTTTGGGGGCGGATTGTGACTGTTTGAGGTTGTGGATGATTGTTTGTATTTATGTTTGTGTGGGTGTGTCTGAGTGTGTACCTTGTAGGTGTACGAATGAGCCATGACAACAAGATACTATCATCAGAATCGGGCATATCCAAAAGGCTATACAACAACATACCATTCTACCCACAGAATGGTGTGTCATTGTCTGCCCATTAGGCCAGCATTTCGCACCTAACCATCCCTCAAAGGAGGGAACTCTGCTCTGTGTTCCTTCTCAATGCTCTTTGATATTGAGAGGAGTTTTCCCTTGCCCTCATGGGCTTTGGGTTAGGGGGTGCTATATAATTGGGCCTGTGAAGCCCATTCAAACGGTGACTGTGATTAAGGGCTATACCAGTGTGTGTTGATTAAGCTGTTTTGCTGTTTTGCTAAGACCCCAGGTTGGTTATTGACATTGTCTACGCGAGATGTAAATCAGCCATCATTTATGTTCAACTCATCCTCTCTTTGTGCTGTGTGCTCATTACGAAAATTGGACAGTGGGCGAGCCATTGACATACATCCCATTCCAAACAAAAGTTTAGTCCGACACAAAACTGTGCATACAAACTGCAATGGTTAGTTAGTTAGAAAAAAATACACAAGTTTGTGTCAACATGCCAATGCACTACCATAATTATTGAATGTTAAATGTCTGGGTTAGTATGAGCATGGTGGTGAAGAACTCGAACTAAGGATTTATTATTTCTTAGACGGGCTGGTTGCAATGGACTGAAATTTAAAAGTTACAGTCTCGCTCTACATTCATTCATGCAACTGAGAGCGGAGCACTTAATGAAGTGAAAGCTTGAATGCATTCCAATCAGTAAAAACCACATCCTGCTACTTCACTCAATTCTGAGTCACCATCTTTGCTCAAAGCTTCTGCTAACCTAAGTCTCTAAGTCATTAAGTAGGCCCGTGGCGTGTAAATACAGAACCAAGACTTGTGTATTTTTCCATTTGTGGGAACTATTGCAGAAAAACCCCTAACTAGGGCAGTTTGTACCTCCTTAATGTCGGACAAATCAAAAATACAGATATGGAGGCTGCTTAGCCCTCGTTTGGAATATAATGGAAGTCAATGGCTCCCCAACTGGCCAATTTCAGAACGTGTCTACAACAAATGACAGGTTGAGTGGAACAACAAAGATGGATTATTTATATCTTGACATAGATTATTTCATCAACAACCTTGGGGTCTCAGCGAACCAGCTAAATTCTTTGATCACAACTGCATGTTTTGGTACACTTTACCTCCAATGCATAAATAATAGGAGGTCGGTTCAGCAGCCATATAAGATATATGTGCACGTTAACTTGTGTGTTTTCAGGATAGAGAACATTGCAACAGACAGCATTTTTACGGTGTTTCGATGTCTCAAAACGGCTTTGTAAATGTGACTTTAATACTTGTTGGCATAGAGTACATCCTCAGTACTTTCCATAGAATTATTTCCCTCAATCGGTGAATGTAAACAGTTCCTTTTCTCTTCCTCCCCTGCATGTGGGTGTAAAGGAAGAGCAGTCTATATGAGCACTCCTCCTTGCCTGACAGAGGGTGCAGACCAATATTACAATAAAACAATATTACATCCTCGCCCAGTCTGTCCTGGGCGACCTTATGATGAGCATCACGGCTGCTTTTCTAAAGTAGTACTGTGCCACTGTTTATTTATCTTTTATTCACCCAAGCTTGGCTGCGTGATAATAACCTCAACTTTGAATTTATGAATAAATCCAAGATCCCAAAGGCATTAATAATGTTAGGTATCACAGTGGCTCATAAAAGCTCAATCCATTGTGCATGAAAGCCTAGCGAGTCTAATAAACCTCATGGTGTTTTTGCGTATCATAACGGATGTAGGATGTGGTTACGGTTAATCTTTTTGGACGGATGATATATTATAAGTAAGGAAAGGATATATTGATGCAACCGCCTAGGGGTTAACAGCCGCAACATGAAATGGTCCACTTCCACCTTAGTTTCCAAGAACATACATACTTAATATTAGTAATGCTAACATAATGTTGCGAAAGCATTACCCCCCTCCTATCGCTCCCCTCCAGACAGAGCTCCACCGCCTGCATGTCCACAATAGTACCATGTAGCGTGATATAAGGCCAGGCCAGTTCTGATTCTCTTATCATCGACATGCACCCAATAAAACAATCCGTTTTTATCTTGCTTACACACCTGTTTCTTGACACCTGAGTCGCGTTGTCCTACCTTACAATCCATTTGACAGTTGCATTTTGACCATATCGTCTTCACGTCCTCTACTTGTCACCAGATGTTTCCACACTTTTCTCTAAGGTCACAATGTATAATCCCCTGACTACAACCCCTAAATAAGACTGAAAGCAAGGGAATGCAATTCATTTCAAAGTGTTTTTTTGTCATATTTGATGAAATTCTCTTTACATCCCGACAGCAATAAAAACTCTGGTAGATGTGGCCGTAGCAGACCTTTAATAAGCCCGGACAATAATTAATTTCAACCTGAATGAAATCCCTGCGTGCGTTCCGCCCGTGTGCTCATTGTGCATTACCAATGTCTTCCACCAGGCTAGGCAGACCTGTTGCCAATTCGATTCTTTTCGTATAGTTAAGAATTGACTTTCAAGGTTCTTAACTCGATGATCAGTGGCCCTTTTAATAGACCGGTATTAAACATGTCTGCATGGCCAGCCTCAAACCCACAGTTACCTGGCAGTACTCCCAGCTTCACCCAGCCTTTAGAACAAATTGATTGCAGGTGAAGTGCATCGGTGGCCTACTGTGTGACGTCTGTGTGAAATGTTGATGTGAAAACACTATCAGGCATCAATATGTTTGGTTTATTCAACGTATTGTATGCTTCAAGGTAAAGGACGAAAAGTCATAACATTTGTCTACGAGTGCAAAGACATACTGAGGGTCAAACAGTTGGGTAGACAGACAGGCCGAGAGACAGACAGGCAGACAGACAGACATATCTATGTATCTATCTACGTGTGCATGTTTAAACACATTTAACAAGTCGACATACGGTCACGTCAGCTGAACAGGGAGTGTGTGTGTGGTTGGGGGGGGGGGGGGAGCCGTCGACGTTAGGCGCCATGGAAACGGGGACAAAAACATCAACTGAAGAAGAAGTGGCGGCGGCGGCCCCAGTGTGAAGAAGAGCGGGCGACCTGCCAGCCTCTCGGGTAGCCGTTCCACATTTCAACGACATGATGGACGACACAAGTCAGTTTTAACCTTAACAACCAATCAGAGCATCAGCAACTTCCCTCCCTTCCCCCACACACAGGGGCACCCTCTCGCTAAGGGCACCCCTCACATTTTATTTCCTTCAAATTTGGGTGATATTTGGATGACGCGAATGTGTGTGGGAAAAGGTGTGTGTGTGTGTGTGTGTGTGTGTGTGTGTGTGTGTGTGTGTGTGTGCGTGTGTGTGTGTGTGTGTGTGTGTGTTTGTGTGTGTGTGTGTGTGTGTGTGTTTGTGTGTGTGTGTGCGCGTGTGTGTGTGTGTGCGTGTGTGTGTGTGTGTGCATGTGTGTGTGTGTGTGTGTGTGTGTGTGTGTGTGTGTGTGAGGTGCAGCAACTTATCTCATCTCAACAAGGGGCTCATTTGAGGGACATTGGGATTATGTCCCGCCTGGTTATTTAGTGTAATAAGCACCCACTCAGAGGAGAGTACTTCACATTAGCCGCTGGTTTAACCAACTTGTCACAGAGATGACCTTGCGGAAGAAACAAAAGACTGGGGCTGAAAAAAATAAATAATCTAAAATTTGAGAAAAGTAAGCTCTATTAGCCAGGGTGATCAAATAACCTTTTCCTCTCTGAATGGATACATATTTTTATTAATCTTTTTTAGTCATCGGTAACACTTCACTGCTAAACATATTCAAACTGCAAATTATGATACTTCCTGTGTGCCACTCAGCAGTAAAGATATATTAGAAGTATAAATGAAGGAAAGTGGCATTCTAAAAGGTGTGCTAAAAGGTGCTAATGATTCTCAAGATTCTGGTGAGATTTAATATTATACATATCTCGACAATTACACAATTCATCAATGGCATAGAGATTAGTGTTTAATTCTGTCAAAGCACAATTATTCTTTCAATGACAGCATGTAAGGAGCCTGAAAGCATGATTATTGAAAACCAATGGGTCAGTTCTTGGAGCATGTTGCAGCATTTATGAAAGGCTCTTGCTGTATCAGCGGGGATGAAAAACAAATGATTAGAAGCAAATTAATTGATCCAGCCAAGATACTGTTTCCTGGCCCCGATATTTGTGGCATGTAGCTCTGTTTAGCAGGAGCGCATGTGACAACCAGGCTATACTTCCCAGAAGGCAGACAAAAACATGGCACTCATCCCAGAATCAATTATTCTTCAAAATTGGGTTTCATTACAAAGAATTGTAGTCTGTGAGTACAACCAGCAACAGGGCGACATGGGAGGCCTCAAACAAAAGTGCCAAAAGTGTTTTTGCCCTACTCCGTTAGGCGGCTTTCATTCTTTTCCATAGCAAGTGCCATGCGGGATTGATCGAGCATACTAGAGACTATTAATTGATTTGTGTTCTGTAGCTTTCTGCCTTATTAATCACCATGCTATCAATTAAGGCGGTGCAGGCTGCTAACTGCATTAGCCACATATATCATGCTATTTATGTCTGCCACGCGGAGAATGGTTCATTACGTCTAACATGGCCCTCTGGCAGCAGACAAGGCTCCGATTGACCTCTACCTAATCTACTTTAGATGGAGGGTAACCTAGTTGGATGTGCACATCAACGGAGCCTCCCTGCCTCTATAACTGAAAGCCTCCCTGTCCTTGATTATAATAACAATACGATAGAGAGAGCAGCCAGGATATTCAGTCCTTTTATGCATAAGTCTTTTATGGCATGCTCTGAGCTAACATTTGGCAAGCTATTGCCAACCTACTGTATTGCACTTTAAAGCACACTCGGATGGCAAACCCAGTTAGAAATATCATGGGTATTTCTTTAATAAATTGTGGTCAGATGGCAATAGCATGGTTATGCATTCTAAGGAAAGTACTCTCTCAGATGTGGGGCTGTGGTGGTACCGCCGCGCTCCCTTTTTGCATGACCCCCTCCTCACCACTTTTCCCCCGGCACCGGCGTTGCATCACGAGCCCTGTGATTAAAGGGCGGGGAGGCGGGGAGCTGAATCCTGAATTCGGGTGTCTCGTCCTCAACTTTTCTCGAGCACTGTGCAGCGGCACGCTTTTATGTAGCTAGACAACTGCCATTATTGTTTTATTTTCCTGTCGGTCGGTTCTCTGTCTCTGCTATATGTTGTGGCAGAATAGCAGCCACTACTGTATGTCTCTCTCGCTGCCACTCTGCCACGGAGCTGTTCTTCGCGGTCCTCCTGATACTATCGACACCTTTTGTAGCTCGTGATTTATTCCACCCCATCTTCTAGACAAACACACAAATACACGTATGCAAACAAGTACACAGTGTGTTAAAAGATATGTGCAGAAGTGACACCTATTAGTAAGCAATCTGCGTGTTTTCTCTTTCTTTCTTCCTTTCTTTTTTTCAACCTTCTTTATCTATCTCTCTCAGTCTATTTCTCTCTCTCTCTCTCAGTCTATTTCTCTCTCTCTCTCTCTCTCTCTTTCTCTCTCGCTCTCTCTCTCTCTCAATATATTGCTGTCTGGCTCTCCCTCTCCCTCTCTCTCTCTGTCTCTCTCTCTCTCTCTCTCTCTTTCTCTCTCGCTCTCTCTCTGTCTCTCTCAATATATTGCTGTCTCTCTCTCCCTCTCTCTCTCTCTCTGTCTCGTGCTGTTTTCTCATTTCCATTTCCCCTGAAAGCTCCTTGAGGTAACCTTCTCTTCATTTACAGAATCTGCAATGCAGACCGACTTCATTTAGCCGGTTGCTGTGCGGGCTGGATTGGGTGGCGTAGTGATGGTGCTGGTGGGTGGGGACCAGGCTGCATTATTTATGATGAGACAAACCGACAGCTAGTGACAGCCACCCAACAGGCACGAGAACAGCTCTCTCGCATCGGAATGAAGCAATCAAACACATCTGTGGAGTTGCCAGCCCCCCCACTCCACCACCAGCTGAGAACCTGTGAGAGGACGGGCTCAAGAGGCAGGTCGGACCACGCCTTGTTTGCCTCGGCACGGTAATGAGGTAATGGGCAGGAGTGTTTTTTTTTTTCAGGAAAAACACAAGAATTTGCAAAGAAAATGAAAAAGCATAACATTTCTGTCCCCGGTGAGTTATACCTTGGCGGTGGCAGAATGAGAAAAGAAACAAAAAGTCTGGTACAGCCCGAACAGGCAGCAGAAACAGCAGCAGCAGCAGCATCATTTCTCTCAGTTACAGACCAGTCAGTGGCATTTATATGACTATAACCAAATAGCACCGTTCCATTATCAGCCGCTAGTGGAGCCACTCCATGTTTGTCTGGTTTTCTCCTTAACCCTGTGCAGGGGCTGCACTGGCGGACAGATGGGAGGGGCGGGGGGGGGCTCTCTGCACCGTTCACGTTGTGGAAAATGAATAAGGCATGAGGACAAAAGTGTTTGGTGAACACTGGGTCTTTCCAATGGTGGACAGGACGGTTGAGGGCGCAGGGGCGCTGGTAGTGGTGGTGGTGGTGGTGTTGGTGGTGGTGGTGGTGGAGGGAACAAGGAATGAGAGATGGGAGATTGGGTCAAGGGGTTGAGGAAGGTGTGAAAGACGTGAACAGATACACGTGTGTAGTTGTGTGTGTGGTGGGGCAGGGAATAGGTTGGCAGGGCCAAATGTGAAGAGAAATCCTCCGTTTTCAAGCTCGGTATGCAAGGCAAGGTGACAGAATCCCGAGAAGACTCTAAAATATTAAACGCTGCAGCCACGTGCAGGTTCCCCCCCTCTTTTCCCCGCTTTCACTCACACCGTTCAATAATGGAGGATGGTTGTCGAATGCCCTGATATTTCTAAAGTGTGCGACAGAGCGGCGCTCGCTATAAAGTTGAATGTCACAAAACATCACGTTTTTAACAACAAACACTCAGAGAGTGGCTCTTCTGACAAAACCCTGAGATGTCCCCCTGGTTTGACTGTGTCTGTGGGGGTCTGGCTCATTCACCCTCAACACTCCACCGGTGTTACCCCCATTACAACCAGTTAGAGGAAAACCTTGGCAGCCTCTTTTTTCGAATGGTTGTTTTTCCCAACAAGTCCAAAGGGTTTACAGAGGATGTTACGACTTACCATGCTAGCTCCACAGGAAACTTCACAACACGATCAGAGCCTAGACAGGGACATGAAATAAATATAAACCAGAGTTAAAACATCTACTGAACCACTAGAGAGTGATTGATCTACTACATGACCCACAATGCTTTGCTAGTTGTTAAAATGGGCCAGTCTTTTCTCTATTGAATCTGATGCCGTCGTCATCTCATTCAGTCTCAAACTGGTCTCGCGATACCAGACAGTCTGCAATCTAGCTGCCAAAACTGTGAGATTACCTAGAATAACTGATAAGCTTGTTGTTACCTTGCTTATCAGTGTGTGTGTTGGTGTGTGTGTGCATGTACCATGCTTAGTGTGTTGGTTTGTGTGTTTGTGTGTGTTTGCAGGCGTGTGTGTATGTATGCATGCGTGATTCTGTGTGCGTACATGCATGTGCGAATTGTACATTTGAATAGCAGTCCATGAATGCAGTTGATACCGTTCCAATGTACAAGAGTTTGAATTTGAAGAATCGTTGCACTCATAACAGTTGGAATGTGTTAATTCAAGGACTTTTGTAGAAAACTGAAGTAATTGCTGTCGTTGGATTACACTCATAACAGTTGTGATTTGTTAATTCTAGGACTTAATTCTAAGGACCTGCTGTCGTTAGATTACACTAATAACAGTTGTGATTTGTTAATTCAAGGACTTATGTAGAAAACTGAAGTAACTGCTGTTGTTCTGTCAGACTTTATTTTTCTTTGAAATCTGTGAAAATATATTCCTTCTGTTTGTATCGATGCACTGATTCAACTAGAGTGCTATGGTGTATAGACTAAAGGACTTAAATTTTGACTATGCTTGTGGTTAAAAGCACACTTGTCATTTTGCTGATTGCATTATTTCCCCAGGAATAACCTTTAATTCCCAAAACGGATTTGAGCAATTTCTCTGGAGGCCCTTTTTGCACTGGCCTCGATTGCTGATCAAAAGAGTTATTCTGGAAACAGGAGCCTGGAACCCCCCCCCCTCCCGACCAGCCCCTACCAACCCCCTTGGCTTGGGACAGATCTGGGATTAAATGGTTATCTTTGATGAGTTACTTAGCCAAATTACAACTCTCTCTCCAGAGTTATCCTGCGGTTGCTTGACTCTCCCATTTTATCTCCTTTTGGGATCTCATCGGTTTGGAGGGTAATGAACATACAAAAACACATTTTTGGAGATTCCCTTCGTATTTGTTTGTGCTTGCTCTTACTATAGCACAATTTGAAAGGGTTATGTTTGTAACAAGTGGCCGCGGAGAAGGGAAATGCCATACAAAGAGCAACATGTTTGTCTGCTGCCGGATATGCCGTTGAAATGGTTAATAATTGAACCCTTTTCTCACAGATGATTTCTCTTGTCTTGAGCGCTAAGTGGAGCTGAAGACCAACAGCTCCCAGGAGGGTATACGTTCTTGACACGGCACAGTTTCTGAACGCCAGACGAGCGAATGCTAATATTTGCACGGGCCCGCTGATGCAGACAAGTAAACAATGAATAGCAAAGATGTTAGAGCATGACGATAGCATTACAATTTCCTAAGGTTTGGTTTGGTTTACTGCTGAGAGTATAGTTCAGAAAACCTTAATTCACAAAGAATCCTTTGAACATTTGTATGAATACAAAAGTAACCTTTAAGAATCTAAGCTTGTGTCTGTCTTTCTCCTCCTTACTCCAGTCACACCACTTCTACTTTGTTTAACCTCGGGTTCAAGCAGAGATGATCACATACTTTTGTCTTCAGTGTATTTTTGTTACGGTTATTAAGTTGCTGAGATCCACATCTTTACATCACATTGCGCGGCTTTGACTCATTCCGAGTGAATACAAGGAAAATAGTTTCCATTTAGAGCCAATAGGGACACATCTGGGTTACGGTGTATTGCTAACTCATTCCAGTGTTGTTGATGTGCCTTTGGGCATGGCAATTTGTCACTCCTGGTTGCCCGTACACCAATAATTGAGCTCACGGCATTTGCAAGAGTAAGTGAGAACGTCGTTGTTGAGAATGTTTTTCCTAATAGAGAATATTATATTTCAAATACAAATCATCCAGGGATATTGTAGACCGTTTTATTTCCCAAATACTCCCTTTCTTTCATTTAGGTTTTGAGGCAGAAAAACGTCTTCAATACGAAGTGTTGTTCACAACCCATGAGAGGACACATTCAACAGACATAACAAGTAGGTGTGAAGAGTAAAATGTCGGACAATTTCTCCCAAAAAAAGAAGTGACACATCGCTTTAGCTCCATTCATGTCATTTGTGCACAAAAGAAGGTTCAATTGTTTCATGGACTGTTTAAAGACGGCAGGGCCATGGTAAGTACTCTCCCTGTCAGTCACAATGCGGAGGTTTAAGGTCCTCCGGGCTCTAGCAGGGCTGCCAGTGCGCCTCTGCGGATGAGGGTATAGTGAATAGAAAAAGATACCAAATGAGCATGCTTATCCGTGTGCATGTGTATACATGTGTATGTGTGTGTCTGTGGGTGTGTGTATTGTGAGTGTATGCCTGTGTGTGTGTGTGTGTGTGTGTGTGTGTGTGTATGTCAGTGTGCGTGTGTGTGAGTGTATGTGCGTGTGTGTATGTCTGTGTGTATGTTTGTGTATGTGTGGCTGTGTGTGTGTGTGTGTGCGTGTGTGTGTGTGTCTGTGTCCATGTGTGTGTATGCAGCGATTCCCTGGGCGCGCCCGCGAGGAGGCTCGCTTTATACACATTCAGTAACTGTCAACAACAACAATCCCAGACGGGGGAAGCAGAAGGAAATGAGTGGCGAGCACGGCGGCAAGACGGGCAACAAATACAAACAGGATCCGGGAGAAAATGGTAATCAGTATAAACGCCGTGCGCTGTACTCGCCAGTGCCGGATATTTTTTTTCTTCCCCCTCCTGCTTGTTTAGCATTTGCTTTTCTTCTTTTTTTTCTTCTCTCTTCCTTCTTTCTCCGTTTGTGTTTGATGCCCTGACGGATGAACAATGAGCCCATAGACATGTTGACATCACGAACTGAGTAGCCCCGTTTTAGTGTGTGTGGCGCATCTCCCATCTCTCGCGGCAGTGCACACACGCGCACCTTTTCCTCGATGGAGAGGAAAAGTCAACAATACCAGGCGCTCTCTGTAATTGAGCACTCCATCAATTTCCCGAGGATGGCATCGCCGTGGATCCCTTCTCTTAAATGTTAATCCCCCCCGTCTTTCCCTCTTCTTCGTGGGAACTCGTTCCAACGGGCCACTAAAGCCCTCCTGGGCCTGCACGGGTGTGTGTGTGTGTGTGTGTGTGTGTGTGTGTGTGTGTGTGTGTGTGTGTGTGTGTGTGTGTGTGTGTGTGGGGTGAGGGGAGGTCTAGCGGCTTTCTATTTAAAATGTCTCGTTCATGTCACCATGTCGCCCCTGTCGTTCGTGAATGATGGGAGACATAGAGGTCATCAGGGAGGCGGGATGGGGTGGGGAGGGGTCCTATGGGCTCTCTGATGAAGTGGCGAGTGAGCGGCGGTGTGTGTGTGTGTGTGGGGGGGGGGGGGGTGCCAAGTGGAGATGCGCTCGGCGCTGTCAAGGCGACGGCTGCCGCTGACGGAGTCCTAATACCCGGGCTTTAAAAGAAATGAGAAGGAGAGTGAGGCTGGGGCGTCATAATCCCCCCCGCTGGAAAGGTTTTCCATCTGTCACCGAACGCGGTGACCGGCCTCGCGTGATTTCCCCACAGGATTTACAGACAACACGAACGCGCACACACACACACGCACACACACACACACACACACACACACACACACACACACACACACACACACACACACACACACACACAAACACATATACACAAGAAGAACGGCTCCTTCTAATATCACCCACCTGTGAGAGGCAGACAGGCGGACAGACTGGCAGGCTGGGAGGCGGATAGACAGACAGACTGGTAGGTAGCCCGAAAAGCGGACAGACAAAATGGTAGGCAGATAGACTGGAAGGGATGCAGACAGACAGACTAACTGTTTGGCAGATAGACAGATGGTCAGACAAACAGACAGGCATGCAGGCAGCCAGCCAGACAGAAATACAAACAGGCAGGCATGCAGGCAGACAGTTAAACAGACACGCAGAAAGACAGATAGACTGGCAGACAGACAGACGGACAGACAAATACTGCTACAGGCACACAGACAGTCACTGAGGGAGACCGACAGGTAGAAAAGGGGCAAAGCAGACAGATAATCAGGCAGCCAGACCTGCAAGCTGTCATAGGAAGGAAGCCAGCCAAGGATGCAGGCACACAGGCAGTCAAAAAGACAATCAGACAGACAGGCTGGCAGATAGGAAGACAGTCAGATGGTCAAGCAGCTGCAGTACTAGCAGTAACCCACAGAAGCATGTGAACCACTATATTAATTTGAGATGCTAAACCACCTGTA
>NC_136947.1:3809422-3829422 GCF_949987615.1 Pollachius pollachius | reverse complement strand
CTGCCATGTTTCAAATCCTCCCTTTCAAACCTTACCTTTTTGCTAAATAACAGATCAGAAAATTGACCATGAAGGACAGGATAATCAGTCATGGTGGATTAGGGAGAACCGACTTAGCTAATGCCAGACGGGATTCAACAGACGGTTGGTCACTGACAAATGACGACTGCCGGTTATTGGGCCAGAGTGTCATAGCTGGGACGACACTATTGTTGACCTTGTGAACGTATTTTATATATTTTTACATTTGACGTCCTGTTTGACTTCTCGCTCCGACGCCGACATGAAACGGAATCCAGATCTTTTGAAGTCGAGTGTCAAAAACATGACATTGACTTGTGAGGGAATAAGTAATGGCAATAGCACTTGGGGTCCGAAAAGGGCTCCTGGAAGATGTTTGACACGTTCTCAGTTTGTAGTTGCTTTTAGCCTAAGTTTCGAAATTCCCATTCCCAGAAAATGAATTGTTAATTCATCAATTAAAAAGAACATAAGTGGTTTAAATAAGTAATACAGGCAATGAAGGCCCACTTTGTATAAATTAAAGACATCGGTTTCAGGTTTTCGTCTAAAGGTTTCTTAAATCTGATAGGGGCTTTATGAATCATTGTAGTTTGCGAAACATATTCACTTTCTTAAATCGGTCCATTCCAAAATAAAAATTCTCATCCACAGAAGACCACCCAAACCGCCAGTAGTCCCCAGACATCCGGAGGGCTCACAGCACCCTGTGAATTGGAACGCACCCAATCCCCAGAGCGGGTGTAGAGTGGTTTAATTGTTACATTGAGTGATATGTTTGCTGCGCGTCTAACACTGATTCATAAATACCCCCCCGACAAATCTATTGTGGGCTTTGAGGATCTGGCGGTCTATCCCCCTCCCTCTGCCCCCCATGTGAACGGGCGTTGAACCCACACACACGTACACACGCACACACATATACACACACACAGAAAAGCCCTCGATCCTAGTCCAACACCCCCCCCCCCCCCCCCCCCCCCCCCCCCACCAACCTTCCTCACTGCTCATTAAATGACTCATTTCTTGAGTCGCTCTAATGGCTCCTTAATTGTTTATGGGCCAATTTATTTTGTGTGTATAGAATCCTAACACACAGTCTTGGCATACAAACAAGTAATTATACGTTTGGCTGGATAGATAATTGGATGGGCCCCGCTCGGCGATAGATGAATGCATCTGTGGAACACCGCCTTTCAGACACGCTTTGTGGCTGGAAACCACAAGGTCTGCATCGCTGTGTCCAATAGGACCAAATCAATTGGAATATTTAATTTCACCCCGTTCCATTGGCTAATCAAATGGCATTGTTTTATGGTAGATACAATAGAAAAGTTGAACATGTTCAGTGTGATTTGAGGATATATACAGGGCGCATGCTGAGCTAGTGTTGCACATGGGTTTCATTGCATAGGACACAAGTTAAAATCGCATTATTACAGGTTTAGCGTCACATTTTAATATACTCCACTCCCACTGGAAAAAGCCTGAGTTCTACATATGATTGACATATTATGACAAATTCACAAACTCAGGGGTATGTCAAGCTCCAAAAAACATTATAATAATGTATTTATGTTGACAAAACAAATACATAATGTGAATGATTAATCACAGAGGCTGCAATACATTCATCCTGGAGTCATTTTAATCAAAGAGGTCATCGGCATCACAACTACACACAACAAAACATTATCAAACAAGGTGCTTGCATGGCGGAATATCACGAGGCTGTTTGGAGAGTGGCAGCCCTACCGCGGTATATATATATAGCAAGAGCTGGCGGCTTTTGATTTGTGAGGGAAAAAAAAACTCCCTCCTTGTTTTTTCTGATGGGAAATCTTCATCAATGTATAGCGGCGCCAGAACTCCAACCTCGCGACCGCGTCAACCCTGAGCAGCCCCCCCCCCCCCCCCCCCCCCGCTCGCCAGAGCATGAATGATTTATTCACGTGTCATTCCTCATTTGTTGAAACAAGGTGTCAACGTATTTGTTCTGTTGTGCCAGTCAAGTCTGTCGAGACGACTGGCGGAGGTATATCGGCGCCGGGACAGGCTCGTCCTTGAACAGAGGGAAAACCGGGGTAAAGTCAATGTGGTAATTTGCTTTCCGTCGTCTTTTTTTTGCCAGTAAGGGCTGTTTTTTTTTATTTTCTCTGCTCGCTGTTTGTTGCTTGGGGCCGTTGGGTGGGGGGGGGGGGGGGGGGGGTAGGAAAAATGCAATTGCAGGAAGACAATGGCTTTTTGACTCGTTCATAAAAGCCGGGAGGCGACCACACAATGCTTAGGCGTGTGGCGTATGCTTAGAGATAGTGAGGTGCTCTGAGGATGTTTTTTTGTGATGACATGATACACTGTCTGCTTTTTTTTCCCTAACACTCTTTGCTCTGGGCAGCGTCTGCACGTCACGCGCTCTACACATTCATGAATAATTAATTTGTCCATTTGGACTCTAATATCGGATTCAAACAAATTGGATGGCCCTGTCAGATTGTCAGGTAATAAGGAAATTGTTGGACAATCGATGTTTTTTAAATTGTCCATCCGAGGGTCGGACATAAACCCAACCTTTCTTGTTAACTGCCATACTGAGCAGTTCATCAGAATGACTGACTGATGTTTGCCCCTTAGCCAAGAACCACAACAGCCTGCTTGGCTTATCTTTTTGGCCATGTGATCTATTGGTTTAAAGACAATTTCCCCAGGTAGGCAAACATTAAATGATCATGCACATGTGTACATATTGTAAAGCTATGAAAAGATTGCTAGTATTAAAACGATTATATAAAAAGCTAATATAAACTGCTAAACCACGTAGGTTGCTGTTGTAGGTTGATGTGTGCCGTTCTTCTCCAAAGCATTGACTTAGTATTGAGCTGCAAATTTGCATGATTTTACACTACCCTATGCATTGGTGGTTTCAATACCCGACCATCTGACCGTACACAGACATATGCAGGAAAACCTTACTCTCTGACGATCCGAAAGCTTGCCTCTTGTGCTGCTAATCTCAGTTAAACTGTTTTAGGATGCAGATTTAGGATGAAATTAAACGTGATTTTTTTTCTCCTGCGGTTGCGACAGACTTTTGCAGATGAAGCAGGTATGGTCTTATATCTTTCATTATCAAACCTGAACAATCGTGGTTTTTCTATGTTTTTGGTAAACGTTTGACTTCAAACATGGTTGGCTGGTCTCTTCGCTGCCATCACAGCTGTTACCACCAACCTAGACTTTGTCTTCAAAGATCAAATTGATGTGCCTGCTCATGTCAATAGATACCGTCTGTGGTGAATAACTTGCTCCAGACTGTTGAGAGAATTTTATGCAGAAGGCAGAAGGTTTTTGGGGAGATTTAGGCAGTTCTAGGGGCGTTAGACATTAGAATATTCATAGATCGTGGCATACTAGATGAGGGAAAAGATCTGGAGTAAATATAAGCCATTTTAAGTCCTGTAGGGATTTCTTTATTTTGAAATAAATACCTCACAAGTATTTTTATTGAAGAGAGGAGGATTTCAACCACACCAGAAAAGGGACTTTGAAAAATATCTAACTGCAGGTGTTTATACAACTTATTATGTTGTCTTCAGTTTTCATGTCAAAGCACTTACATTTTACAGATCCACAGTCATTTGGCAGACACTTATTTCCAAAACCGCCTACACAAGAGGCAGTTTTACTTTAAACAATACTTCTATCTCCATGATACATCTCAGAGATGGTCCACACACTTCCCCCCAACATGGGAGCTGAGAAATACAACAAAGTGCCCCAGTCAGTTTATGAGAAGTTCTGTTGGGCAGGCAGGGACTTTGCAGACTGTGGGAAGCTTTGCTAGAAGCCTTTGTCTGACAAATCTTTTATTTAACCTAATGGATCCTGCTCCGTATTAATGTGTCATTTTATATGATACATCACAATTCCTTCATAATGCAGCTAACAGTAGTATTTCTGTGTGATGTAGTCCTTCCTGAGAGGATCTATAATATTGCAGACCACTGAGCTGGGTCTTTAAGACGTGGATTCATAAATAATTGGATGTAGCGTATTCCAGTCGTGCTCCCCTGCATGTTTTGTATTTGCATCAGTTAGTATGTTGTGATGGGATGGTTTTCAGGGTGTGTATAAACTCACACCAAGGATTCAGCTCATTCCCATTCATGCACAGACCGTGGCGAGATTCCCCCCCCCCCCCCCCCCCCCCCACACACACACACACACACACACACACACACACACACACCACACACACACACGCACACACACTTAGCCAAACAAACGCACACCCAAACACCTTGGAGCGCAAACAAACAATCAAACACATAAGCCTAGACACATAAACAAACACACTTACACACACACTTACACACTTACACACACACACACACACACACACACACATACACACCCCCACACACACGCACACACACACGCAGGCATGCACACACACACACACGCACACACACAGACACACACTCACTCACACACATGTGCTCCTGTTTGGGTGAGCTTGTCCTCATCCTGTCAGTACCGAGGCTGACAGACAGGCCGCTGTGTTACAAAGGAAGTGGTATGGTCTGACCCCATGGGAATCACTAACTGCACACTGCTGAGGAAAGACAGTGAAGGTGAGAGACCGAGAAACAGGAAAACACAGCAGGCGGACGGACGAGAGGCAGCCTGAGTACTGCAATACAGAGGGGAGAGAAGAGAGAGAGAAAGACAAAGGTTAGTGGAAGCGGAATAGAGAGGAAGAAAGGAGTGTGAAGGGTGTGTGTGTGTGTGTGTGTGTGTGTGTGTGTGTGTGTGTGTGTGTACTGATGTTCCCCTGCTCAAGCAAGACAAAACAGCACCCCTAAAATAAGCTCCAGCATCCTATCTTGTAAGGGCAAGAGGGATATTCAAAGTTCACGTGTCCAATATGCTATTAAACCCCTCTGAAAGTTAGCCCCTAAAAGAGCTCTCTGCACCCAATTCCTGACTGACTCATTCAATTAAATAGCACGGAAGAAAACTGAATTGGAGAAATATCTAAGTTGAGCATTTTTTTAAACAATGGCCATGACATTCTTGACAACCCATTATAATGTTCTTGCTTTCTGAGAATAAAATGAAACCTGATTTATTCACTTGAAAATTTGTTTCTTCTGTCAGGACAGCACATTGTCATATGGAAGCACACGCAAAATGACACTCACACGCAACAAATCCCATTTCTTTTCTGGACAAACCTCTGTGGCAAACCTTTTAAGATAAGATAAGATATGATAAACCTTCAAACCCCGGAGGAAAATTCAGGTGTCATAGTAGCAATATCCCTGACGAGGAGAGGTACAGGTCAGCGTAAGTACAGTATTTTAATTCGTTTGTGAATTATTATGGACCTTTCTGTTGCTAATAATGCTAATGCTATACCTATGTAATACACATTAATGTTACTTCCCCATGAGTCCAGTAAGAAATAGAAAACTAAAGGCACCGGGCTTTGGACATAGAAAAGGTCTAATGCAGGAGGGGATTCTGCTTGGTTGTCCAATTATGATGAAAGGGACATTTGGAAAAGCTGACATCAGAGAGTGGGATTAGCCATAAGTGTGTGTGTGCGTCTGTGTGTGTTTCGCCTGTTTTTGCCTATTTCTGTCTGAAGTCTGCCTCCGAAGCATTTTAAACTTTCTTTCTAGGCTTTTACTTGATCAGAGGCTTGATATGATTTGCGAAAACAAACCCTGAGGAATTCCTCCAATTGAACTACTAACCGTACTACTAAATATATTTAAATTATATTACATGTACATAAAAATGTATTGCTATATGCACATAAGTATGCCGTCAGTATAACGTCATTAAAGCGTATAAAACCGTAGAAACTTAACAAAAACATAAAATTTATAAATTGTTCACAGCTAGTTATGTAATAAGTCATACATCAATTTATAGATGCTTGCGTCCAAAAGTCATTTTAAGGAATTTAGAACTACCAATTTGAATAGGAATTCACTTAATATGTATTGGTGCAGTGCGCCTAGATACGGTATTTCGAGTCTACAAAATGTACTAAAATTGGTTCAGAGCAACATCAATTTCAAAAGCAATGTAATAAACAGACCGGTCGGGTTGCTGTCACCAAGCTCCAATGGGCCAGCAGAGTGTAACCTGAGACCTGGGGGATTTGATTAAAAAAAATCCAGGTGTTTTTTTTGCCAACATTTGGCAAAAAACCTTGTTAAACATTTGAATAAGGGCAGGCTTACAAATACATGCAGCTAGCATGTTGATAGCGGAGCGGGGTTTTGAACGCCCGAGGCCATCACGGCAGAGAGATTTGTACCCACGGTATCTCTCCTGACAGGGCTTCACATTTAGTGTTCCTCAAAAACGCCCAGAGTATTATGGTCTGGATAGCTAGGTAGATGGATGAATGGATGGATGGAGGGATGGATAGCATTAAAGCCAGTTATTCTAAAGGGCCACCACAGATAGATTGATGTATAGATATATGGATGGATGGATATATAGATAAACACAAACAACACACACACACACACACACATGGACACACCTTTAACCCAATTCTAAAGTCTGTATTGATGTGACATTTAAAAAATGAAGGAAAAATTAAAAGGCTGCAGAATGCATCATTCAGCATGTGCTCAGTGTGGCTCAATGGGGGGTGATGACAGCCTGGTGTTATCCTGCTCCACCACAGAGAGCCTCTCTGCCTTAATCTCCACACTGGATTAAGATGTCACAGAGAAGGACTCGGACACCTCTCTATTCTATAGGAGCCGCGCTCTCCCCTGTAAACGTATATATATATATATATATATATATTATAATCTGCTTAATATTCCCAGACTGCAGCTCTGCGTCCTTCTGTCCTTCTACCCTTTAATTGCATATTAAAAGGGAGGTTCCCTGATCTTTGCACATTTTAAGGCGAACCGCCTGTTTTCCAACATGGCCCGTGTACCGCACAGCGACGACCCAAGACGACACAAGCTATTTTGCTGGGAATTAATGATTGGTTATCGCTTTTAATTAATTTTTTTATCTATGTATTATTATTCCTTTTCAAACATATCCTGTCGAGGGAAAGTGTTGATGCAAAATGGGAGGTATTAAAGATTTTTAAGTGGTCCAAAGAGATTAACTTCATTATCCATTCATTCATTTAAATAAAAAAAGGAAGAAAAAGAAAATGAAGAAGGAGAGGAGCAAGAAATATGGACGTGTTTTTGAATCCACACTTGGAGGACGATACCGGTGATATGTAAAACGACTGGAATAATTTAAACACAAGTCGATCTCATTTCCAGGCAGACAAATAGAAGGCGAGACAACAATATGCTGGAACGCCGACGTAATTACTTTTACAAACTAATTTCCTTCCTCTGCTGAATTAATATAAGTCATGGAGAAACATTGTTATTCTGATATTTTGCAAAGCCCCCTGAAAATGTCGATCGACAAGCAAGGTGCAGAGGAACACCATTGGTTACGTAGTGCATCAGACTCACCTTTCATTTGTTCTGATAAGCAGTTAAAACAGTAGGATGACCATGCAATATATATAAAAAATATACAAGATGAATGCAATTAAAAACGACTCTACAGTGCATTTGCTACTCAGCATCAAGCAGGTCCATTCAAATGTCAACAAGACATCTCCCTAGCCGTTACACAATACCTCCTAATTGCACTACCGCACACACCACCCTTTAATACTATCCTGTGTGACCTTTACTTTGAATTGTATAACTCTGTAAGTGCAGATGCTTTCGCGCAGAGGGCTAGAAATTCCAGGTTCACAAAATAAAAGTCCTCCCAAGTATTTCCAATCAACCATCTGGGTTTGATAATTAGCAAAGGCTTGGAGAGGTGTATGAAAAGAAAAAACGTAAGTAGTCAAATGAGCTGGCAAAATGCAGGGTTGGAACAACAACATGGCAGGGGACTCTCACTCTGTGAACCTGTGAGGATTATTTTTATCCACTGCTGCTGTTATCCAGAGAAGTGTCTTCCTACACCAGACCCCTCCTGTATTAGCGTTTTCGACTGGTCCTCCGCTCTCAGCCGATGTCACCGCAGGGGAGCCGGTGAACTCTGACCCCGCTGGTGTGAGCGCCTCTGAGTTGAAGATGTTTTTATTTATTCGTTTTTATTAATTCATTTTCTGCCGTCTTTCTCCCTCTCTCCCTCTATCCCTCTCTGTTATTGCGAGCCCATAAGCGGCGACCTTGAACATAGCGCTTAAGCATCACAGGCAGGGGTGGATGATGTGGACGCTGTAGCGGGGGGGGTGCGTTTCGAGAGGCTGGGCGCTAACCAATCACAGGTAACGAGGCAGGGGAAGGCCAGCGGGAAGCCCTGCGGTCGTCGTTAAGCTCGAGGCGCGGGGCTTATGGGAGGTGGACACACAACGCCGCGACACGTTCCGCCACTTCTCTTGATTCACTCCTGCTCCGCTACGAGTTTGCACTCTTCCTCCGCTATCTCTCTCTATCGCTCTTTAAACACTCTGCTTTTTATTTCCCTTCCCCTGCTCAATTGTCTGTGTGTGCGGGTGGGATCAATGTTTGTGTGTGTTTGTGTGTCTTAGTGTGAGTGTGTGTGTATGCGTGTCGGGAGAGGTCTGTGCCTGGGGGGGATATGTATATGGAGGGTGTGTATGGTGTTTGCATGTTGTGTGTATGTGTGTGTGTGTTTGTGTGTGTGTATTTCATACAAATAAGTATTCACCGAAGCAAAACAATATATATTGAAAAAATGTGGCAGTTGGGCACCTATGATTAGACTAAAATGCTCAGATTTACCGAGACAGATTTAGAAAGATTCACATATTGCTCATCAACAGGAGGGAGTGATGGAGAGGGCAAGGGGGTGAGTAAGAAGGGTCAGAAAGAAGGCAGGAAGGAACCATTGAGGGGGTAGGAGAGATGACGCATGGTGCCAGAGTGTTTTCAGCGGAGAAAGAGAGAGTGAAGGAGGAAGATTAGAGGGAGAGATGGAGAGGGAGATTGGGGGGGATAGAGAACGTGAAGGAGGCGATAAGGGGGGAGTAAAGGGGGATGGAGGAGAGGGGAAGTGCTTTGGGGTGGGGTGGATCTCATCTGTAAGCACTCGCTGAATGACTTGAAGAGTCTGATGAAGTAATCATACCCTGTGTTACATGGCCATAATATCAGCGCTAGCACGCGGCTAACAAGGAGTGCCTGGCCCATCAGTGGGCTGGCATTAATGACTTCTCCCACTCCTTTCTCTTCTGCTTTTCTCCAGCTTCTCCTTCTCCCTTCCCATCTCTCCCTCCTTCACCTTCCTTCTTCTCATGGGGCCTGCCCTATCTCTCTGTCTGTCTCTCATGCATCCCTCTCCTTGTCATTTGGTCATTATTGAGTAGGGACTTAGGGCATCTTGCTAAAGGTAGACATTGAAAACTGGGAATGAAATATTCAGAAATGTTTAAATTATTTTTGAATGTGTAACCAGGCTCTGTTACATGCCCTAGGTTCACAGATGTTTCCCGGGCCCACATCACTGGAACACACGCTTTGTGTTAGGTCTAGTCCCTCTATTTCATAATAATATTTTTATTTCATAATGCTAGGGTTTGTTTTCTGATGAGAAGGCCTTATCTTGGTACTCTGGGTTTAGTGATGTTGAGAAATGGTCCATGTGTTGGTTCATGTTATGGTCATCTATATCCGCACCGCTATGCAAATCGAGAAATATTTTTCTCAAAAGGTTTGTAGTCGGCAGGTCTGAGGTATTGCTGCAGAGCAAACGACTGCAATCAAGTGCCGAAATTCTCCAAACAATGGAGTTCGAAAAAAAAAACAAAGGCAACAGAAGGATATGATTGAGCAGATGACTCATCAGGAATACTGAATGTGTTTACCTAACATAACAAAGTGAACACAACCCGGCACCAGATAAACTCCACTGGGAAGCCTCGCTCAAATAGCTCTCCTACCTGAGATTTTTCTTTACTCCATTATCTTAGACAAATATACAGATAGAACTGATGGCGTTTTGAAGAAATTTACATTCCAAAATGATTTCAGGTTTGGGGTAATTGCCTGTGCACCGACTGGGAGTGTGCTAACAAAAGCCTTTTCATTCTCACTCATCTAGTCTCATCTTCCGTGGTGTGTGTGTGTGTGTGTGTGTGTGTGTGTGTGTGTGTGCGTGTGTGTGTGTGTGTGTGTGTGTGTGTGTGCGTGTGTGTGTGTGTGATCAATTCATCCTGCCAATAACTTAAGATGTTAATGTTATAGAGATTAATTCAGGGTGTCAGTATTTGAAATGAAAGTAATCTACACAAAAAAAGTCTAATAAAGAATAATATTCTACTTCCCAAATCATTTGAGCCACATTCTTCTTAATAAATTGCATATAGCAGACTGCCAAACAGCAGAGAAAATGAATGAGTGAAAGGTGAGAACAGACATAGCACAAGTTTGAATAAGCTAGTCAATTGAAAGCCACTAAGAAATCAATTGTGAGAGAAGAGACAATAATGTGTGTGTGGCTTGTGTGTGGTTTAAGGCTGGGTTAAGCAGCCTCTCCTGGCCGCGAGTCAAACTGATTTGACTCTGGATGCACAGCGACAATGCACCACAAACACCTGACTAATCAATGCACACAGGTTAGACCAGCAATCTCCACACACACTCAAGGAGATCTCTGGCATGGCAGTAAATACAACCTTGGCAATAAACATGGTTCCAACATCCACACCCTGTGTCTTGGTCATCAGTGTTGTGCCTAGTTCATGAACTCGTTCATATTTTGGGCGAACGTGAACTGAACGTACTGTATAACTGCCTGATGAACGTTACTGCGAACTCGTTCATTCTGGTGTCTGTGAACGGCACGCTCACTTGGTTTAACTTCGTTCAATTGGGGGGTTATTTGTTTATCAACACGGCGGATGCGCGCGCAGAAGGCCGTGTTGTTTGACCGGTTGCCATGGTTATCTCCGTGTGGTTAATTTGCAGTTGCGGTGATGTCCGCTAATAACAACAAATAAACCTTGGGCCTCGGGGGCTATTCCCCACTATTCACTTCGCCTTCAGCGAATAATTGTTGACTAATAGCCTCGATAGATAGATAGCCTAGTCAAGTCTTTATTAATACCAGACTACAAAAAATCGTCGGGAATTCATTTAGGTGATTCGGCTCACACAGTATACCCTACAAGACTACTCAGAACAAGGGAGACAACAAGTCTGACTGGACATACACAAAATACATCACATTAACACTAGACCCATGCGTTGATAGATAGATAGATAGACAGATAGAAAGATAATTAAATATGTTCTATTATTTGCCTTGCGGAGCCAGCCAATCCTGTGCTCGTAATGCAAATTAGCCAGGTGCGCCTAACAAAAGGAAGACGTCATGTTGAGAAGTCATACTAAAAACGGATAGCAAGCGAAAGCAAACCAGACTGTATCAATCACACACTTTGCGTCCATTCTAACTTACGGTAAGAGGCTATTCTTTAAATCTTTGCAGTGACTGAATGTTGACGATAAAACGGATTGTTTTGCATAAGATGAGTGTGTGCGACTGTGCGTGTGTCCTTTCCGGCTTCGGCATACTGCATGGTTATGAAGGCCTTGTGGTTAGTTGTGGTCTCAGTGAAGCAGCCTAGCCTTGGAGTTGGATAAATTGGAGTGATTGTGTACGGGCGTGCGAGAGTGAGAGCACACCCGCCGTGGTGATGTTTGGCTTGTTGTGGGCTGTCTGTCAGCATCCGTCGGGTTGGACGGTGTGCTTTGTGTATGTGTTCAATGTACATCTGTCTGGTCGTATTTGCGGTAGATTGATGGTTAAATAATGTCACACCACGATCGGTTATACTTGCAGGCACTCATTTGCAAGTGCACTGATTGCGTGTCCGATTGGCTAAGTTAGCCCATAGCTAGCATTACGCCTTATATTTCTAGATCTTCTGACTAAGTTTACCGGTAGCCTACTTACGACATAATCGCTGTCACTAGATATAAAGAAAACGTTGGCTTTCACTCGGTGCTATTCACTGACAGTAAAAAATAAATTAAAGTGTCGTTATTGTATGCACTGCTGTTCATCGACTAGCTCCAACTTGCTAAATGATAGCAACTCTTTACTCATTCTCCTCTGACCATGCATGTAATTGGCTTTGACCGCCTTCAGTTCTCGGCAATTCCTCATTCGCCCTCTCACGACAGGTTCGAAATTATACTGCTGTGGGCCATCATACGTGTTATTTGCGGTTCTTGCCACCTCTTAGACGCCATAGTTATAGTACTAGGCTGAGGCTACCTTCCACCACGTCTCCCCAACGTGACGTCATCGCCGAATGGCGTTAGAAAACACCCGCTACTGTCAAAAACGATAAAAACTGGACTAACACTATTTTGGAGACATTTTATAAATTACACACATATGTTGAGTGCTTTATGTACCCATTTATCAAAACTTCCGGTTAACCCGCCTTTAAACTGTAATCAGAAAACGCGGTTATATGCTATAGACCCTATATTATCTGTCGTATGAAGGCTGGGACGAATTTAAAATTATAAATACAGTATGTACACTTTATGTTGAAAGTATAGATCGTCGCGATTCCCATTTAAACGAATGGTGTGGTGATTATTCTTCAAATCGAGAGGTGTTAAATTGTGAAAAATGAATTTAACTGTAATCAGACAACGCCGTTATATGCTATAGACCCTAGAGTATCTGTGGTATAAAGGCTGAGACGAATTCCGAATTATAAATATGTACAATCCATAAGTTGGCTCTCTGGCTCATAGCTCAGCGGACTAGAATACCTCCTAGAATCATTGCTTGTTGGCCGGAAACGGAAAGGGGGGCTGTTTACGTTTTGTTGTAGTCTTTTCGCTCGGTTTTCCGTCTCAACAGTAGGGCTAGAACCGAGCGAAAAGACTACAACCAAACGTGAACACCCCCCCTCTTCGTTTCCGGTCAACGAGCAATGAGTCTTCCAACAGAAATCAATGGGATTTACAAAATGCGCTAAATGTGCAATAAAACACGATGTAAACTGTATTTCGCTACGATACTTGATTCAACCACTCTATTTCATCCTAGACAAACCACAAAGGGTGCTCTGTTCAAAATACCGGAAAAAAAATAATAGCTCACAGCAACATATTGAAAAAACGAACTATGAACTAGTTCATTTTTTGGGACTGTGAACTTAGTTCAAAAATTTGAATGATGAACGTTTAACTGAACTAGTTCATTTTTAAATTTGTGAACTGAACTTTGAACTAGTGCACGTAGAAAGTGAACTTTCCCAACACTGTTGGTCATGGAGGTTAGGGTTAGGGTTAGGGTGGAGGTGCCCAGTCACCGATGGCTGTTCCGGGCCCACTGTGGAGCAACCACCGCAGCCTAGCTCCACCCAGTCCATCCAGACAGCCCTGCTAGCGCCATGTCCAGCGACACCTCCCGCTGTCGCGGCAGCAGCCCAGGCCTCCTGTCTCCAGGACGGAGGGGGGCTCTGGGGGGGGGGGGGGCTGGTTGGCGTGTCGCACCGGGCAGGTGTGGGACAATGTTGTTTTGGGGTTTGTTTTATTTTAGTCATGGTAACTCTGGAAAGAGGCCAATTGTTCTTTTTAGGTATGGTCTTCTTTTCATGAGGTGATTTTCCCCGGCCTCAATTAGGTGTGGATTGTGTTCATGTGTGTGTGTGTGTGTGGTTGTTTTTAAGCAGCCTTACATATCCTGAGTGAGACTGATTGGACTCTGGGGCTGGGGTGAGGCTGCACACCTGTTGTGCGTTGAGTAATCAATGAGCACAGGTTAAACCAGCCATCCCCAAACCCGCACTCTGGGAGATCTCCTGCATGGCAACATGGAGCACCATCTGTCTATCATTATACGAAACCTCTATGATAAACTGGGTTGTAACATCACCACCCTGCATACCCCCAGTAGAATGTTTTCTTTTAAGGCAGGCGGGTGTCTAGGATACTATCAGTGATATCACTCCCAAGATGGCAGAATGGAAAAATACTAAAAGAGCCAAACCCATCAAACTCTTCACTTACATTTGAAATATGTCACAGTCAAACTAATATAAAAGCTTCAATGAAAAACGCTGCTTGCCCCTTCATGTCAAAGAAACCCCAGAGAATCACTATGAATTTGTCAGTTGATGTTATTCAGAAATGTTTTCTTCAACTGGAAGAATACATGATGTTAAATGATCGCACGAGGGACAAAAATGATAGACTTGGTCTCTTCTACTCAACTCAAATAATGATAGCGGGGATGTACAGAGCTTGCCTTGTTGGATTGCATGGTTCAGTGCCAATGTTTTTGCCACATCTTAAAGCCTGACACACAAATCTGGCAACATTTGAAAGACGAGGGATGAAGCTACAAAACTGTTATGAACCATTCTTGCATGTGAAGACACAGAATACAATTAAAATGAATAGGCTTGTCCAAGTCAAGTTGGACACAGACATACCGATACATTCATCTAGCCATCCGATCAAATATGTTTATCCATCTGTCAGAGTGACCATCTGTCTGTTTGTCCTCCACCCATCCATCCATCAGTCTATCAATGGTAGCACTTTAGAATGCCTTCAACTCTGCCTGTGTTTCCAGCCATCCATCCATCAACTAAGCTAGCTATCCAGACCATAATACTCATTTTTTGAAGAACACTCACTGTGAAGCCCTGTCATGAGAGATACCATGGGAACAAATCTCTCCGTCTTGATGGCTTTGAAACAGTGGCATCATCTCCGGAGATCCAAACCAATAACCGGTGCTAAGCGGTGAAGTAGCTCGTTGTCTATATATGTGGGCCTAGGATAAACATTTGATAGGACTTTTCTGAGAAGTCTCCTCTGTTTTGGCAGACAAGGTGACGAGTATGAGTCTCATTTGTCAGCTGATTGACAGCCATAACGACCTCCATCCATAGAGTGGCGCTCAAAGGGGTTCATTTGCATATACAACGAGATGGGAAGATTTCTCTTTTTTTTTTTCTTCTGCCAATAACCCAGCTGTTCACCGTGGGTAACATTATGGAGATAATGATCGTACCTGAAAGATTGAGTGCAATCAAAATCTTCTTGGTAAACCCCCCCCCCCCCCCCCTCTCTTCCCCCCCCCCCCCTCCCCCAGGCACCAAACAAACCCTTCCCAAGGATTTGCTTCTTTGCTTCAGTTCTGCACGTTCCACACTAACAAGGGCATCTTCAGGTAACTTGAATCCCAGCAAAAGCCAACGAAGACCACAGTGCATAATTTATTTGCATAATTTATTTACCACGTCCGTTGAGGGTAATTGAGTTTTAAAATGCCCTGCCTAGACTCCCTGATTTATGACTTATCGATAAACACGTAAACTAGTATTGACGATAGTTTAAAAGGCTGTTTACTTTCTTTCTGTACTGACTATACATGAATTTCAGCAGTAGAATAGAAAGTTATGGTGTGAAAAAAGCATAGAGAAGGCCATCCAGGAAGAGAGACAGTACAAAGAAGAAAGAAACATTGATTGACAGGTGCTATACGAATGAGAGACAAGACGGATTTATAGTGTGTCAAAGAGCCCTCTATCCCTGCAGAGGATAAAAAACATCTTCCAAGCCCACAACAACTGGCATTGTTGTTTCCCTTTGCATCATAATCATTATTCCAACTGTGTGTGTGTGTGTGTGTGTGTGTGTGTGTGTGTGTGTGTGTGTGTGTGTGTGTGCGTGTGTGTCTGTTTATGATTGTGTGCGTGTGTGAAGTCTACATGTCTGTATGTGTTACTGCATGCGTGTGTGTGTGTGTGTCTGTGTTTGCGTGTGTGCATGTGTGTGTTAGAGACAGTGTGTTTGTGTGTGTGCATGTGGGCACACACATGTCTGTTTCTGCACGTGTACACTTATGTGTGTGTGTGTGTGTGCACAGGTCAGTCTTCTGTAGTAATATTCCCCCAATGTCAATGTATGATGTCATTCGATCAACAAAGGCCCTCTATTGGGAAAGCAGCCTGTGTCGGTTAAAGACAAGAATCATTCCAATGCTCACTAGGGAACCACAAAAACACACAGTCCATCAAACAATAGGAAGGAAATAAATATAGGACGTGGATACTATATATAGAAAATGATATAGCATATATCGACGTAGCATTAGTTAATCCAATTTACTATAGTGTTGAGTAATGCTTAATTTGGAAACCGATCATGCCCTGTTGTTCTGAACTGTGTGTGTGTGTGTGTGTGTGTGTGTGTGTGTGTGTGTGTGTGTGTGTGTGTGTGTGTGTGTGTGTGTGTGTGTGTGTGTGTGTGTGCGCGTTAGATGAAATTAGGCATCACTACGTCACATTAGATAACATTCCATTTCATTACGGTAGATTATCTTTATTGTGCTTTTCTGGAATTTTTGCTTTGGCTTCCCAATATCCTGGCCTCAAAAACACTATTGTAATCCCACGCCCCCCCCCACTGTGGTCCCGGAATGTGATCCATTTCCAAACAGAGCGCAGGCCGTATCGACAGCACGATGGAGCTGGTGATTAATGCACCCCCCACTGCCCGTTCCCCCCCCCACCCCCCAACTGGCATTCAAGCCTGGAGACATCATTTCCCGTGTGCATGATCAATAGAAGCAACAGCATAAATAAAGATTGGGAAAGGAAGGGAAATAAATGTTATTTGGATGGGGAATCGGAGCCAAACGCCCACCCCCCCCCCCTGAGTAATTGTCATTACCCCTTCCCCCAATTACAGATCTCGTTTGGTTTAGTATTCATTTATCTTTTTTCACTTTTTGTTTACCGTTTTCAATTTAGCCGCTCACACACTCACTGAATAGCGATAGCGCGGGTTGAACTAGCCATTGCAAAGAGAAAAATTGATTGTGGACGAATATATATAAATACTGATTCATTTTTAATAACCGAACGCTTATGACCAACCGGTTGCCAAAACAGGTTTGTTTGGCGAGATTCCCTAGCTCAGAGAAAGAAAAGTATGCAATACTTCAAAGAAGGACTACTGAGTCAAGGAAGTCCATGTAAAACAAACCGATAATAAGACTTAAACTAGTCCTGCTGACCGATAAGCAGATCAACTTTAGCCATTAAAAGTGTTTCAATTGTAGAGGTTTGATTCTGGGATATGAACAAAGTTAAGTAGTTTGGAATTATATAATCAACTAGGGCAGAAGATGATGGATGTATACATATAAAAAAAGGAAGAGGAAGTTGTGTGACTACAGCGAGACTGCTGACCTCTCACTAACGTGACGAAGAGAGATAAAATATGTATAGGCAGCCCACTAAATATAGCCACCGTCTCTTCCATCATCACTCTCCAAGTTTGGTGCTAAAATAAGCAGCAGGGAGAGGGCGTGGGTCATTTGGAAACCTTATTATCTTCTAGGAACATTACAGAGGATTGTCCAGAGAGAGAGAGTGTGTGAGGCTGTCAATGTGCGCGTTGTTTTTTCATTACACCATGAGCCACTAGCTTGTGAGTAAATGGTTTCTATCACCTGCCTGTGAGAGCTCACCTTTAATAGAAGTGCCAAAGTTTATTATTATTGAGACACAAAAAAATATATATATATAATGACACAACTATTGCGTGCAAAGATTCAGTAATATCCTGGTCCTGCCAAATTGTTTGAACGAAATTCATCAAAATTTCATTCGAACAATTTTATACTGTCGTTTCTACAGTATACATACTGAAAACCTCATTTCTATTCCAATGATTTCATAGAGAATCCAAAACATATACGACGTACGTTCTCCATTTTTTTTATTTCAAAACAAACGCCTCTTTATCGGAGAGCTGTCGCAAACCAACCGACCACCGACAAAACAAAGAAAAACAAAAGGCAAAATAAATCCATGAATTAAAACGTGATTCATTGGTAGTTTCCTCAAGTTCAGCGTCGGTTGGCGGCCACTGATGACTTTGAGAGAATAATTAAAGTGCAGGCTGAACTGTTGCCCGGGGATATTTTACATGCAGTTGGGGTGGGGTGGGGTGGGGTTGGGGTAGGACATTAGCAAGGTGGCACGGTGGGGCGGGGGCGGAGTGTCGTCGGCATGGAGAGGGTGGAGGGTTGGCGGGTTGATAATGATTACAGCTGGGATCCCAGCACCACAAGCATAGCTCTCAGTCCAGACAATGTAATCACCTGTCCCTGTGCTTGCAATGTGCAGGTCACTACAACCACCGCAATCGCCTCCTTTCTCCAACCAACCGAAGAGGAGCAACGCAGGAGGGAGGAGAAGGTAGGCAAGTGGAGTGGGTTGAGCGCTGGAGGAGGAAGAGGAGGAGGAGGAGGACGATGGGCAGGGGGGCATCCAGGAAAGCAAGCAGATGGAGGGCTTTATGTTTTCATCTGCCGTAGTCCTTCTGCGTCTGGTGAATTTGAGGGCTGGAACTCATGGGACGGTGATCGGACGAGGTCTTAAATAAACGAGAAAGCAGCATTGAAGGTTGATAATCCGGATCACAATAGCCCATGTCGAGGTGTGAATGGAGCCGAGTTGGGGCTAAGGTAAAAAAAAGACGGGGCTTTCATTTTTGGAGCACCTGCTCTGATGGACAAACGGCGTCCCTTGTTGTTGGTGTTACATAAGGCATGCAAGGCGTTCGCTAACATCCTGAACCCATTCTGTCCTGCGCTCCATTTGGTTGTTGTCAGGAGTGATCGGACAGGATGGACAAAAATGTAATATTGTCTTCCACGCCTACTTTACACTCTTGTCATTGTATAAAAACAGAAAGGTATTGTTGACTGTAGTTTATATTCTAAATACAAATCAAAAATAATAATTATAGCCCTTCAGTCATGTCAGCCCTTCAGTCATGTCGGCTCTGAAGGCAACCTAAGACGGATGCTGTGACTCATTATTTTTTTAACTCCTTTAACTGGCACTTTTATGTTCTGTCGTCCATCATTTGAACATTCATCAAATGCCGATAGAGGCCCATTAAAGGCTGCAACCCTGGCAGACGAGGCAGAGGCGATGCTAATTAACTCTTAACGCAGTCACGTTAATTGGCTTGTGTTAAAAGGTGTTTGCCACCTCTTTCCTCGTTTGTGAAGATAAAGTTGAGCAACTATAGGGGAACACTTTAAGAATGACTGCAACTATTGTGACTACGTCAACAAGGCCATAACTCAGGAGTTGTTGTGAAACAGGGCAGATACTTACAAAAGAGCATGACTTTTTTGTGCCCTAAAGCAAACACACATTTAATAAATCTATTTGTTTAGGTTTTTCTAACTATATAGTCTCATACTTAAGGGCCCTCACGGTAGCCTATATGAGCGTACATTATAGTTATGTTCCTGAGAGTTTTTGATGATGATGCCAACACTTCACAGTCGGGGCAGAAGCAATTGTTTCACAGTTTGGATGTGACAAAGCTTTCAAGGGGGGGAAGTTCCAAAAGAGCGCCCTTGAGATGGTCAAGGGTAGCACTTTATTTATTTATTTTGAGGACTTCTTTTGTTGCGCCGTACAGCCCGGAGGGCGTCCCTTGGAACATCTTCCATCTGAAGCGCCGCGTACGAAGCCAGAACATCTGACGTGCGCTGGGCCAGGTGACAGCACGCTCAGGCTGCCTCTGTCCTCGCCAGGCATGAGTGACATACATTTACCCAGCGTCACTGGCAGAACTTTACTTACAGCCTCACACAGGTGGCACGACTCACGCCCAATCTCACCACGAGTCCTGCTCGATTACGACAAAGAGAGTGAGCGAGAGACGAGACGTGTAGAGGTTTTGTTTTGTTGCGTTTCGTTAGCCTCATAGCGTAATTGCTTGAGTCGTATTTAGGCCAGATTCTGATATCTAACCTAACTCTACTCTCCTAATGCTGCCGACTCACTGTGCCTCATTGGCTGTATCCTGAGCCAGTGCTTTTTACATTCCATAATCACTTTCTGCCTAAGCCATCTATCTGACTAAGGCATT
>NC_136947.1:3756922-3801922 GCF_949987615.1 Pollachius pollachius | reverse complement strand
ATTTTGTGAAACTGAACCTCAAATAAGATTCAACTGATAGATGAGACGATATGTCTTCTGCAAATAAAGGGAATGCATTTTTAAAAAGATCAAAAAAAAAGTGAAAGTGGCTAAAGTGCACTATGAACAAAGCGCAAACAGCAGGGAAATGTTGCTGAGTCTAGAAAAAGAGGCACAAAAATAAACCTATATATATATATATATATATATATATATATATATATATATATATATATATATATATATATATATATATATATATATATATATATATATATATATATATATATAGCAAACTGACCTCCATGTGCAGCCACCACACAGGCTCCACGCGTTTGTCTTCCAGGAGAAGAGATCTGGAGGGGGGTGGACTAGCCCGTCATTCCCGATGTCCGTCTGTTGTCCAATCTGCAGGCGGGCAACGTTGGCCCCCACTAAAACTCAGGCCAAAGGTCAACGGCGGCAAATTAATGGCAAGAAGCCGGGCCACGCGGGAAAAGAGCGGTTACCCACGTGACCTATTGATCCCATTGATCGCCACCTGTTGAATATGCAAACGGCGCCCCCTCCTCCTTACCAAGACGCCTTTGAAGAAAAAGACTGTGTGTAATGGGTGTGTATACAACATAAAAACAAGGCTGGAATGACAAATTCACACATTCACATTCTCTGCTACACTGTGGGTGTTTTGACCCCCACCCCCCCCCCCCCCGTCCCAAAAGTCTTAAGTGTGAGGTTGTTAACCACTCTAAATGCTAAAAACATTATGCTAATTACAGACATCATTAAATCATGTTAAGACAAAAAATTGGAATCTGCTTCATGCCAACCGCTGAATTCGCCTAAACCCATTTTTATAAGAACTAAAAGTTCATTTTTATCACAATGCAATGAATTACCAATGCATGACAATATGTGTTGGGTGTTTTTCTGCTGCTGTTGTTTTCACTCTTTCATTCTTTTCTTTGCATTTATGATCTGCTGTGATTAAGCAGAGCAAAACGTAAATACATTTTTTAATTGTACTTCAGAGTGGTCTTTAGGGTAGCAATTTAAACAAATGGTCTCAGGATCTGAAGTTACAGATTTTAACTCCATTTGAATGTGTGTGTGTGTGTGTTTCAAGTGTTTCAACTTTAGTCCTGTAGATGTCCTCCTTTCTCCCCTTACTCTTGTTTCCCTGCATTGTCCCCACCTGTGTTCATTAGCTAATTGTGTTCACCTGTGTTTTCCCTCATCTATTGGCCTTTGGCTCTACCGTGTGCTCTATGTCTGATTGGCAGTCGTCATTGCTAGAAACCCTTGTATTCTCCAGTGAGTTCTCGTTTTCAGTTATATATTAGGCTTGTTTCAGGTGAGGCATGCGGCTTTGTTTGCCAAGCGTCTCTGGGATGAATGCATTCTGGGATGAAAGACGTAAGAAATACCTGTGATAACTTCCGATGCGACGAGTCACCTGGCTTTCAAAACTCGCGGTAGTTTCAGAATAACAACTTCCGCCTGCTTTTCTGGGCATTTGCTCTCGAATAAGTGCGGACATAAGACACTCTCCTCAACATATCAAAACGTTGCCCTGGTTGGTTGGAATTACCACGTGGAATTTCCCCCGTGAGAAATGACATAACTCCTTTCAGAGAGGCGTGCCTGGTGCCCTCTCCCAAACTATGCATATTAAAAAGAGACGCTGAAGTGAACTTTCACTTCATCCCTCATGTATTTTTTATTTTGAATGAGGGGCTGGATATTGTATAATATGAAATTACAATTGGCGACCAAAATCCCTTGGTTGCAGAAAATTCAACACCTTTGCTCCTCAGCCTGCATCAAATGCGTCAATTTGTCTGCTATGAAGTACGCAAGTGCCACTTGGTATGCCATCCTCCTTGTTGACGAGAAGTTCACCTGTGTCCGCCTTGACGTGATGGGAACTTGAAATGATTATGACGAGTTTGGCCAGATCTTCTAACGTCTCGTTGATAAATGCGGTCCAATGCAGACGATCTGAAACTCGCCTATTGTTTTAACTAGATCAGAAGTTTGATGCTCATTGGGCGGTCCTCTGTTCAGTCATTGTATCAAACACGCCCCATATCGGATAAACCGCGGTGATTGGCCCGACCCGCACCATATCTGCTGGAAATCTGTCAGAACAGCAGGGGGGCCTGACACGAGCCAGCGCGGATAAAACATGATCTCGCAGATTGAACTGGTTCCCTGGCCATTTTAGCCGTGCAAATTCTTGAAATTGTTGTTTGCATTAACTTTATTAAATACTTTTTCGTGCCTGCATGAGAGACTGACGGACTGAGACTGCCCTTCAGTGCGACAGTGGCAGACAGTGTTTGTGTGTTTTCGGGGTAGCGTGGAAATCAGTGAATGAATGTCCAACTGAGTGGTGTCCATGTGTTACGTCGAGATAGTGTTTACTGCTTGCCTCCGTCGGAAACCATTCTTGGTTGCCGTTGACACCCGCTGGTGGTTTCCAGGTGTGTCGCTTCTGTAATTATAGAAAACTAATATTTGGGTGTGAGATTCACAGCAGCCATCATTTGTGTCATATTGTGTCTGTAAGTAACTTAATAATGTCTGTACAATAAATAATTAAGGTAACTCGCTCTATTATATTCCTAAAACAGATATCCTCACTGACCTACTTTGGCCTTTAACGAATGGAAAGTGGTTATCCGGAAATTGCTGCAGAACCGCTGTGAAAAAAAATGAAACACTGCAGTGGATGACTGTGGACGCTGCGGGGAGCCATGTGTGTGCCCACTTTGCCACCCTGCATTGACCCATCATTTCAACATGTTCACTATGACCTGATCACACACAAACACACACACTCGCACAGGTTAATAATTACCATCCCCTCTGAAGCAACGCCTCAAACCCCATTGCTTCTTCAGTCCCTCTGCCTGGCCGCAAAGACAATAAAGAGCTTCATAAATAAACTGGACCCCTGTGTTAAAATGCATGTGAAGCGTGAGCACGACTCAGCACATCTTTGATTCTCCCCGTCACAGCTTGAAAAGGCAGTCCAATAAAGCATGCTCCCTGGTATCCTGGCAGTGCACCTGGGCCCCGTGCTGTGTGGCCCTTCAGTGTCCATGTAACACTGTTATGATAAGCAATCAGCCCTGCGCCGAAAGGCCCCGAGTCGGGCCACAAGTACACACACACACACACACTCACACTCATTTTAAGGGCCCATAAGCATTTTACTATTCTGTTTTTGGTTGAGTGGAAAAGTAGCCTCCTCTGAAAAAGTTAAATGACCGCGTTCTGGTGTTCTCCGGGCATCGAGCATGAATACCAGAACCCACAGGAGAAGGGGGAACCCGTGGTGTGTTATTGATAACTATTCAAATGTTGAGTACTAGTTCAGCTGAGAGCAAAATGGGACTTAATTATTTTTGAATTAAAGTGGCTTGGTTGCTTCTGAACCCAGCTAGGGCAATGCCCGTCCCAATTCGAATGAATCGGGTAATTTTCCATTTTAATGCAAATGAGGAAGACGACGACAGACTTCAGCGAGGGGGAGTTGAGAGCAAAATGCAACATTGGGACCGAAACTCTGGCGTCTGCGACATATCATGCTGTGCGCTTCGCAAGAAGTGAAATGCTAGTGACAGGCACGTTTGATGTGCGCCGAGGGAACGCTTTGTAAAGTATTTAAAACTGGCGGGGAACATATACAATGCGCTCTCACAGAAGGACGACGGAGTAGGCTACCTTTGCCCCAGACAAAAGAGACGGGAGCGGCTTTGGCATTCTGAAACAGAGCAGGGAGAGCATTTGAAGCATGTTCCATGCTAACAACACAATTAACACGTTGATAAAAAAACCTTGTGCTGGCCACAGTCGGAGGAGCAGAGAGGAGGATTCTCCTCTTCTTCAAGCTGCCGTCCTGGGCAGCTGGAGAGCTGCGACGTTAGGGTTGGTGGCTCGGGAGAGCTTAGTGAGACGTCGTGGAACCGCCAGATGCAGCCGAGATCAAAGTGGTGACGCTTCCGTCAAAACATGCGTGGCTCGCGTCTCGTTTCTGCCTCTCCTTCCACCTCGGTGTCCATTATCCACCAGAGGAGGAGTTCTGAGTCAGGGTGGACAGGTTGCTCCCATTGGTGGAGAAGGTGAAGATGGAGCGAAGTATAGGCCGATCCACAATCACAGATTTCACCCGCTTTGTTGTCTCTGCAGCAGCGATGGCTTTCAGCTCCCACACCTCAAAGTTACCTGGAGAACATCCGCAAGATGAGGACCAGTCAAAAACGGAATCAATCAGAACTTTCAAGGCCCCTCAGATCCTCTGTCCATTGACCTTGTTCCAGACCGAAGACCAGAGGTGAACACTCATTCTCTGTTGTGGCACCTTCCCTGAGGAACTGCATCCAAGCTCTTAGACGGTGCATACTGTAAAGCAGACCGGTCTTCCCTTTCTGGTTTTGAAAAACAAACTAGTTCAGGCTTATAATGAGCAGCGATTTTTAGTTTTTACTACTGTATAGATACCTGTTTCGGTCGCTCTTATATTTTCTGTGACACACTTTGTCACTTTTTGTTTTTGAAAGAAAGGACATCTTATACCGAGTCCAGAAGATCCTAATTCAGTGGATCATCCACTCGAGGCAGGGGCACCCGTATCTTAACATCAGGCAGAGATGAGATGCAGCGACGCTGGTTCCAGTGTCCAAACAGCGGTCATCACCTTAGGTGAAGAGAGCCTGACCAAACAGGCTAATCATCGAAGTATATACAGCTTTTACAGTGAAGGATAACCAAAACAACAAACCAAAACATTCGATACCTTGTCAGATATTTCAGTTTGCAAGAAGGTTCTGGTGGAGTGTGTATGTGTGTTGGTGCTGTGTGAGTCTTACTTTCAAGGACTCAATCCAAAAATACTTATAATTTTTTAAATAATAAAAAACTTAAATAATATTAATATATATATATATATATATATATATATATATATATATATATATATATATATATATATATATATATATGATTATGCAAGGTGTGATCCTAGTCTCAACATTAGGCCAACATCACTCCAGCTACCCATAACAGGGTGGTAATGATGTTTGGCGGTGGTTCGCACTTCAGTCATCTCCCCGCACATCTAACACAAATCCTAACACACACACAGACACCTAAATGGTTTAGCGGTGATGCCTCACGGTAAGAAGGGTCCGGTTTCTGTCTGGATTTTGCACGTCGTCCCCATGTTCATTTGGGTGTCTAATTTCCTCCCACAGAACGGTAACAGGCAAGATAACACTCCGCCCCTGCCAACCACCAAGGCAAGGCAAGGGCCCTACACCTGGAGTTGGTTCCTGGGCCTCGCCCTGTGAGGCAGGCAGCCAACGGCTCCTAGCTCCTAGCACAGGATGAGTTACTGCAGAGAATGAATTTCCCCATTGGGATTGATAAAAGTATATAAATATATAAATAAATGATAGATGAACGATGGACAGACACACCCAGACGTAAATACACACAAACACACGTATAAATGCACACAGACACCCACTTATGAATGCAAGAACGCGCGCACACACACAGACACACACACACACACACAAATGCACGCCACATACCCACACACACAGAAGCACACACTCAGACACACATTCATCCACAGACACACCCACACAGACACACACACTAGCATTAAAAGATCTGTGCCTTGGGAGGGAAGCATTCTGCAGAATACCAAAATACAAGAACCACACCAGGTGCCGGGTAAAAGAAAAAAAGCAACAAAAAAAAAAGGGAAAAAGAGAAAAATCAGCCGGTGCCTAAACAGAAATGCATTATTTAACAGACAACTGAGACGCATAAATAGAGCAAAGGCATGACAAGACCCGGGCAATCTGTAGCCCCTAATAGGCCCCTGGGTGGTCTTGGCATGGTCTCCTTGAGTCCTCCCCTCCCTGCCCCCCCCCCCCCACACTTGCTCCCTCGACGCTCAGGATAACACACAGTTCTTGTCTGGCGCTGACCTTGAGTGCCCGTTTCCCAGGCAAAACCAGGATAATTCGGCCCAGTCGGAGGGCCGTGTGAAATAATAGCTCTGCGGTCGGGGAGGGGGACTTGGGGTGTGTGGGTGGGGGGTATGAATGATATTAAAGTGTGAACCGCGGCGACCCGTCGTCAGCTAAGTCTGTGGCGCCCTTGATCTTTGTCTATGAGGGAAGGCACCAGGGTGCCTGCTGTTGCTAGTGGTGCTGCTAGTGGTATGCTAGTGCTAAACAGCGATGTTGCTAGTGCTGTACCGCGGTGTTGTTAGTAATGTACTGTGAGCGAATGTGTTTTTCGTAGGCGGAATCCGGGAAAATCATGAATTTTAACGAGTGGATAGCCGGAGATTATCCAATCACGTTGGTTTAAACCCCTGACCCAATCCAAAAAGGCAGAAATCTGTCACGTGACCGCAGGGTCAGGGAAGGTCATTTAAATTGTAATGTACATTAAACTAATGTTAGTCAAACCTATTTCTCTGATAGGGTTAGGGTTAGGGTTAGGAGTCAGCATTTGAGATTGACTGTCCAATCCTGGCGCTTGAGGCGGGACTTTTCACGGATGCCGCCCACGAAAAACACGCGTCGCGTACCGTGATGCTACAGTACCACCATGGGGATGTTGTTGGCACACTGACACACTGTTGCAATCAACGCGTCTTTTTAACCATCACGGGGTGGATAGCCTGGCACTAAACAGTAAGAGGAACACAAACTACTGTTGGCCACCCAAGCAGCGAGGTAAACCACCCCCCCCCCCTCCCCCCTCCCTCCCGCTGACATCATCGTTACAGGACGCCGGCCGCAGGGGTGAAAGATTCCCATACAGGAGGATAGCCTTGCGGGGGGCGGGGAGGGGGGAGTTGTAGGGAGTGAGTTGGCCGAGCTTGTGGGGTTCAGCCCGCACCGTGTCCGAATGAGATCCAAGAGAACGCTTTGCAGCCCTAACTTTCATCCAATCTGGGACTTTCAGGCCTGCTGGGATGAATACAGAGGGCTCCCTGAAAAGCTCGTTTTTACAATCGGCAAAAGTGCAATCCAACAGAGATATGTAAAGATTTTTATCGATATATATATGTGTGTGAATATATTTAGCTGTTAAACTGGTTGGCTTCCTCTATTTCAAAGACACCTGTTTCTCCATCGCAGTGCCATTCACAGAGTTTAACTTACGGAAGTGCAGGGTTCCAGTGAGTAATCCTCATGGAATACTGGAGGTGTGCAGGTGCGCCACATCTCATTAAAACCCCTCCCCCCCCCCCCCACAGCTCCCCATCCCAGCCCCCGTCGAGTTTTCGCCCTCTCACCGCTCCCGCCTCGCCGCCCGGCAACCATATGGACCCCATACCGACTCTCATTATACGCCACAAAGCGAATTCCTTTCCACCAGGACCGGTCGGGGACCCCCCGCACGCCAGAGAAAAATACACGGCTTATCAGGTAAGTTGGTTAAGTCGGGGGAACCAAGTTGGTCGCATGTGGTCGTGTCCATCGAGTGATTGGTCGATTGTTAGATGACTTGAATCAGATGCCGCCAATCCACCGAGCCACTGTCAAATCAAACGATTGCATGAGTGGAGTTTATAGGAAGTCAATACTCAGGGTGGGTCGTCAGGCTCTGAGGGTCTGGTCGGAGGCAGCTTGTTGCGTGTAACGTGCCCAAGGCCCGAGGATCAGAGTTTAACCGTGAAGAGTGCTAACCAGGGGCGTCACTAGGTTTTAAGGACAGGGGGGGCTTAGCCCCCAGGAGATGCACAGAATGTGAGCGAACGTTTAATTTCACAAACAGCTAACAAAAACTGAGAAATTACAACCTAGGTTGCAGGGAAAACGTGGACTGGATTTCAGTGATGTTGGCATGCTCTATATGAACAAGTGGAATGGACTCGATAACGACGCACTGACCGCTTCCATAAGGGAAACTAAGATTTATGATCACATTTAAGTTAATAACTGGTTATATGATTATTTATCTAAACTCAAATTCTCGCCACATTATATTGAATTTGTCGGCACTTTTTTGTAGAAAAATAAATAAATAAAAAATTATTTATAAATGAACATAAAATTATTTAGGGGGGCTTAAGAATATTGTAGGGGGGCTGAAGCCCCCCTAAAATAGGCCTAATGACGCCACTGGTGCTAACCCATCCTTGGCTCCGCCCCACCTTGTGCCAGCGGTCAACCCCCTCGTGGTCTATCACGGTGTGTCATGTCGCCAATCAAGCTTTGTTTTGAGTGCCTTGTGCTAGCGGGTATTTTTCTGGTCCACCAGCTGTGAATCCAATAAAGCACCTTTGTGATGCAGGTTGGAATAAGGGGTTCACATCATAAATGTGTGAAGGGCAGCCCTGCAGGAGATGTTGTTGGAATCTCTGTCCAGGTAAAAGGGTCCCCATCCAGTTTACTTGATTGGTGTAGATCTCAGCGAGTGGCCCCAGGGTGGTCCAAGTTAAGTTTCTTTTTAATTTGAAAGCAGTTGTTTTACACATCATGGAGGTAAATGAGACGGTGCACATACGATGCGATTTAAATTTTTCTCTAAACTATGTCATATTCTTTTTTTACATTGTTTATTTGCTACGGATCAGACCTAAAAGGACAAAATGTGTAATGTTTTTGTGAAATGTTAAATGTGATATGTGGTTTAGTTTATTCAACATGGACTGTACCCAACACAGTAAAAAGCTTATTTGCATCTGTGGTCCCAAGGTAGGAAAATGTTTTCTTCACACTGGCAGATCGTGTATTAGACCTCCAACAATAAGAGACAGAATAGGAAATGCCAATTTCAATCATTCATCTGTTTTATTGTTTCATTATTGGTGCTGCATTTATGCAGAAAAGATAAATTCAGATCTCAAAAACGCATTACCGGGAGGTACTCCTATGATTGAATTCTAAACCATAATTATAATTCTAGCCTTAATATGTTTTTTGTTTGCTTTGTCCTCATTGACAGGTGATCCATAAACGCTTCATAAAAACAGCCCAGAAATATTTGTATGCTACGTGTACAGTAAATGTAAATGGTAATGTTCGACACACTAACACTAAATGTTCCACTTGGACTCAAGGGCCGGACCTATGCTCACAGGACATGTAATTGAGAAAATGTTTTGCAATTCAATCTCAGTGAACTCACTTTGTAAACAGCGAGAGGCAGGCCCGGCACTAGAGAATCTAGCGTTGTGAATCGCACACTCTGATAAGTATAATTGAAAGTTAGAGGGAGGAGTGTCCCTGAAAGATATGGTTGCATTCTAATAGAAAGAAGCCCGCAAGGTTTGTGTATATGCATATATGCTGTTGTTTAAGGGCTGTTTTTATTATAAATTCTTCTGGGACATGAACGCTTATTTCCTACACAATATTATTAACAACCCCGAACCGATTGGGCCTTGGTTCCTCCACTAGGAGCAGGGCGTTTTGCCGACGTAAATCAATGTTTATGAGAAACGAAGCGCCTGACTGCTGATGAAATGTTCTCCCGCGTGTTTTTTCTTTGAGTGATTCCATGCGTTTAACATTGTGTGTGTGTGTGTGTGTGTGTGTGTGTGTGTGTGTGTGTGTGTGTGTGGGGGGGGGGTGGGGGTGGGGGGGGGGGGGGGGGGGGTGAGTGGGTGTGTGTTTGTTGTGTGTGTAGGGTGTTGAAATTTAGACGGTACGGGTCCATCGGTCACTTTATCAATTTTATTGAAGTATTCCTGGAAGACCGGATCAATCAGGGTAGTTAACCCTGGAAGGAAGGAATAAATGTTGACTTAAGGTGCACAAATGGTCGCTGTGATGGTATTTAAGAGGAGGTAGGCGGGGGTGTTTCTAACGTAGCGACCTAAGCTATAAAGGTTTAAACCAATCATTCAATATGAACCATTGATGATCATGTAACTTACACAGAAGAGTGAGACAAGTGGAAGGCCTCATACTAAATTTATCAGCTAAGGGAGATTCCAGGGGAAAGAAATGAAAGAAAAGCAATGAAACTGTGCAGACTTCATGAAAACAATGAATTAGTGGCTGCAATGCAATTAAAAGAATAAACAGCTCGAAGGGAAAGACCTTGCTGAACTTCAGTTCATCCATTGACATTAATCGTTTACACATGTCCCTATAAAACACGTGTAATTGTTTTAATAGAGCAGCCCTTTTTTTAACAAGTTTTGCAATCTTTTTTTACAACAAAAACACGGACACTAAAAACATGTATAAAACCAGAACGAACAGAACCCAGGAAATAAGAAGGGCAGGAAGGTCCAACCTCCGCAGAGTGTACACGTGGCATTCTCCGGTTCAACCTTCGACAGACAAAGACTCCTGTCCCTCAAGCGTTCCTGCTGACCAGCTCCTCCGTCAGCTACGCTATAGCTCCAAGTCTTACAAGGGGCAGGGACACCTACCGTTTCTACAGAGGCCTCCCTGAGTGATCCAGCGACCCCCCCCCCCCCCCCCCCCCCCCCCCCCCTTGTCTGCTGACACAACAAAGTGAACATCTCTTTAATCAGGTGACAAGCGCAGGGAAATTAAGCGGGCGAGATGGAGCGGCCCAGCGGCTGGAGAAAGTGTCTATACGTCTATATATATTCTTTCCCTGTTGCTAAAAAGCTAAAAAGGCAGTGGTGGTGGTGTGTTCGTGTCGTGTCAGCCAGCTCATCAGGAAATTGGGTCGTCAGCTAACTGTCAAGGTGCATTGACCTGACCGGGACGGTGGCACAGGCTAGCTGCCGCTTGACGTGTCAGACTCACCTCCCAGCCAATCAATCCTTACCGACAGGGGAAGTGATCCTTTTTATTTGCTGAGAGAGAGAGAGAGAGAGAGAGAGAGAGAGAGAGAGAGAGAGAGACACACAGAAAGAGAGAGAGACACACACACAGAGAGAGAGAGAGACACACACACAGAGAGAGACACACAGAGGGGGACACACAGAGAGGCAGAGAGAGAGAGAGAGACTCACAGATAAAAAGAGAGAGAGAGACTCACAGATAGAAAGAGAGAGAGAGCAAGAGAAACTGGGTGGTTTGGGGTCTGTTTCCTGTTTGTTCTTCATCACATTTATCTTAATCATCCTCATCTTCATATTCCTAATTTCCTTCCCATTCATCATAATTGATCTTAATGATAATTCTCATCTCCTTGTGCTTCGTCTTTTTTCATCATCGCCACTGTCAGATGTGTCTTGTCCTATATCTGTGAGAAGCCAATGCAGGACATGATGAGATTCCCTCCAATATTAAAAATACCAGAAGGAGGACTGCAGTGCCACTACAGTAGGGCTGTGATTTACAGCCGATTTGACAAGGTTCCCTATGATAGTGCCTTAAGCGGTACACCTGAAGGTGAATGATGGAGCAATTCATTTACATCCCGGTTCTCATTTTCCTCAAAGTTCCCAGAATGGAGTCTTCCGGCAGTGAGGAGACAGGGCTGGTGCTGTTCTTAAATTCAACTGCCAGGCCTCGCTGTCCGCGCCTGGTGCAATCTGGTTTGATCTACACAGGACTCACTGTTCTATAGTGGGATTCAGTCTGGGATAAATGTCCACTGACGTGTGATGCAGATGACCTTAGAGTGGTTTGTGTGTGTGACATCGGATTGCATTTTAAGACTGTGTAGTCTTAGTCACAAACGTCAGACTAGTAGTGGGAATTGTTGTTGCGAAGAACACACCACTAGGAAGTGTTAACAGTCAAACAACATGGAAAAATGGAAAAAAGGAAGCATAATGTTGCTTTTAAGACCAACACAGGTTTTCTCAGCACCATGGTATCTAAAGACTTACACATCAAGGCTCGCTCCTGCTGGGTGCACGGATATGAAAACCAGGTTGGTGGCCCGAGAGGTCAAGCAGGTTGGCTGAGGCTGGTCGGAGTGCAGCCAAGGAGAACAGCTTTACGTGTTCCGAGTCTGGAGTCTGACTGAAAGACCAGGTCTTTCTGACTCCCCTACCCACCCCACCCTACCCTCCCCTGCCCACACACACACCACAGGATAAGACACACATACGCGTGCATGCACTCGTGCACACACAGTCACCCCAAAAACACAGACACACAAACACTCTCCTTCCGGACAGCTTGGACATGTCAGCTATCTGGGACACAGTAGATAGGCTCCCCAGGGAGAACTGAGCAGAGAGAGAGACATATAAAATAACACTTTTTGTTCACCTTGGAGAGACCATTTGCCACTTGCTGTTGTTTTCCTCCACAATGCACTTAAAACTAAACCAAATTCAGGAAACGGACTGCAACTTGGATGTGTCTCCACCCTAGTTGCTGGTTGGGTTGTTGGTGCATTGTTTCATAAAGGTAATGTAGAATGGAGGAGATCTGACTACAATGGATTTTAATTTCATTTCATTCTTAGCTCGGACACAAAACAATATGGCAATATAAATGTAAAATGAATGGAATTTATCGCATTGTATGCAAACACACACAGTAAGAGTAAAAAGAAAAGCAATAAATATAGACTAAGAAATAGACTAAGCGCAAGTGCAGGAGTTGGAAGACGCCAAAAAATTTCTGTGAATAAGAAGTGTGTGTGTCTGTGGCATACAAATATTAAATAAAGCATGCATTACGGTTTCATAATGCAGTTTAGACATTTTCTATCCAAAGAACTGCACTTTCTTTTTATGTAGATCTTCAGCCGCAGTCAAAATGCATTTGTCACATTTCAAGCAACACAAAACAAGCAACAAGGAGAAGTATGCATAAACCTTTGGGTTTCCAATCTGACCGCTTTAGTGGCTTATTTGGTGGTATGAATATTTAAGAACGCCATCAGATAATCAACATTACAATAAACATAACATAAACTTTGCAGGCATCTGGAACATTGCCATAGCTGGGAGGAATATGAAATGCCAAATTCAGTGTCTGTAATCGGTCTGCTGAGAACCGCCTCATGGCAGTGATATTCCCTCATCACGAAATTTGTTAAAGCAGGTGACTTATTGGGATTTAGCTGGGATTTATTTGGCGGGAGGTAATTAGGAGGGGACTGAGTATGCAGCCTTGAGGGGCCCCAAGGCTCAGGGTAAGTGTAGAGGAGGTGAGGTTCCCCATTCTCACCCCCTGGGGTCTGCCGTCAGAAGTCAAGGATGCAAAGGGAGGGGTTAAGACCCAGGATCCTCAGCTTGGGGAAGAGGTTTGCCAGCACAATGGGGTTAAATGCTGAGCGCTAGTCTATGAACTCCATCCCACGTACGTGTTTCCCTTATCCAGGTGGGTGAGGGTGGTGTGCGTAGAACTGTTGGGGCGGTATGCGAGTGAAAGGGGGTGTCAGATGTGAGGAAGGGTGGAGAGGAGACAGGTTCTGACTAGCTGCTCAAAGCACTTCACGATGATGGAGGACAACACATCCTCCAGAAAGCATCGGTACATACACACAATCATCATCTATATTGGACTAAACAATAAGGACAGCCAACCCAAATTCATCATATTCCCCAACGCCACCATTTACTTCCCCATCATCAATTATTCACCCGCACTCACACCATAACAACAACAGAACATCAGTCCACATACCTCCCCTGCCTACAAAAAATCCCTTACGACACCTTTACTACAGATCCTGACATACATTGGAAACCTACCACAGCCTGACACATTCGCTCCCACTGGTGTACCCAATTACATTTCCAGTAACACAGAGCCTCACTCAGAACATCCACAATACAAACACAAACAAAGACACTTAAAATCCATCCACTACACATTAAACAACAACCTGGACCCTCTCGGACCGGGCACCCAAATACTAGAATTGCTGAACATCTGCCTCCCCATCAATAACTTTTAACATTAAAGAACATTTTTAAATACAGGTTAGAACTATGGGCCAACCAGTGCTTTTTTTTTTTTAAGTTACTTGGACTGACAACGTAGATTTTACACCCAATCAGGGCTAGAGGACACAAGCGTCGACAGGCCAAGGAACGCAAGGGAGAGCAGCAGCAGCAGGTGTTGGGCTTCAGCAACGAGTGGCGGAATGTCACTAAGGCCCCGTCCACACCGAGACGATTTTTTGGTGAAACCGCGTGAGTCTTGTGCGTTTCGGCTGACCGTCCAGACGGAGCCGGTGAATCCGGTGCCCGAAACCGCACAATTCTGAAACCACCCTCGGAGGTGGTTTCAAATCTATGCGGACCAATGCGGTTTCATGTTAGGATTCGTGTGGACGCCTGAAACGCAAACGATGACGTCATTAGCCCCCCACCAGCTGGGGGACGTCAGAGTTGCGTTGAATTTTTTATTTATTATTTTATTTGTATTATTTTTACAGCTTTAAATAAAGCCCCTTGATACATTTAATTGCTAACTGTACATTAAAAAAAGTATTTCTGCTCAATTTAAAAGGTTGAATCTCCTCGTGACTGAATGTTTGTATACAGCACGCAGGCTGTATGCGCGCAGGCTTGATGCGCTCCACTATTATCTGTGGAGAACCAGCACCTTGAATATTTACTACAGCGTTTCTACAGCTCGATGCGGTTTCGCATCGAGCTCCGTCTTTACGGAGATATTCCTGAATCGCATAAAACGAAACCGGATCGTTTTCACCTGTTTCGGCTCCATGTGGACGGGGCTTAAGAGATGATGGCTGCAACAAGGGTTTGTAGCCTACTCACAGTTAAGTGTTTAAGGCCAATGTCAGGGTTTCTCATTTGAGATTACTTGTGATGCTTAGAATACGTACTTCTCTTTTAAGTTTTTCTACGATTGGATCTCTCAGGCTATTGAACATTAATACTAAATAAAAAAAATAATTTGTGAAATTGCACCGCTTTAAATCAAGATCCTGCTTTCGTCACTATGTGAGTTGGCAATATTCCCCTCATTTCTAGGATTTTCTATACTCTGATTTTAACTTTTCAGTCGGTGACATTTTGCACATCATTAAATAAATTCCCGGGCATGGATGGACTTTTGAAATTATGGCCATATGTTTTATAAAGACAAATATTTTACAATGGCTTCTACAAAAGCTCATCACTGTAGACTTGAGGTTGCTCGCATCTGAATTCTTGGAAATGCAGGCAGGCCTGGTGTTTGCCGTCCTAATGATGCACCAGGATGGGCATGTTGCCCTGCAATTGGCTGGATGGTCAAGAGTGGCACAGTGTACTTGTGGGAAATGCGGGGACACGCCTTAGGACTGGGAGAGATAATGCAGTCAGGGAACCGGCCATCTGTGTAGGTAGGCTGCCATATTTCTCCAAGTACTGTTGATGAAGTCTACTTACGTATTCAATGGCAGTACAGCGGGAATGTGACAGTACTTTGCCAAGCCAGAGAGCCAGGGGAAGACCGGGAATACCGTTATGGTGCCATTAGGCGTTCAATTGACTGGCAGCATGCCCCTTTAGGCTGAAGAAACTGGCTTGTCATTCCCTCTTGCTGTGCATGAAGGATTAACGACAAGTTCCCTGATTCTCATGGACATCGTCTGTTACACATGCTTTGAGTAAGAATCAGAAATTCCTTCTCATTACTGGCCCCTTTGATCGGTAAGTGAACTGCAGTCCGCTCAAGCTTGTGCAATTTAGATCACTGGAGTGAGAGCTCTGTCGGGTGGGAATATAACAATGCTCACCTCTTGTTATAATAACAAATAAATAAATATTCTGTAATCTGCACTTAGTTGTCACTTCTTTTCTTTTTTTCAGGCAAAACCAGCCCTGTTTAACACAAAACAGTTACAAATGGTCATTAAAAAACAAAACTATCCATTGAGGTAATTGTCGTTCAAGATGAAACAGAATTCCTTCAAGGAATTAATGAAGCGACATTAGAGGCTGGAAGTTCTACGAAAATGTCTTTACCAGGGGAAAACGTTGACAGGGAGAAAGAGGTAGAGAGATGAAGAATCTGCCTGGTTGGAACTTTCTGATAATGTTACAGTATTTTGTTATTCAACTAAATGCAATCTGTGTCTTGGTTGTCCAAAAGGCTTCCAGCTACTCTGTGAGACGCTGAGAAGAGAGAAGCACAGCATGTTCCTGAGATCCACAGAGTGACTCCGACAGGATGACATTTTTGCCACAATCGGGAACACCTCCTCCTGAAGAGAGAGTAACCGGAGGAGCAATAACTTGAAGAACAAAAGGAGAAGGAGAACCATAATGTGACTTCTATGGACAAGGAGATCATTCCCTCAAATAAGCTGCCCAGGAGCTTAGGTTCAGCCGGGCTGCTGAGAGGGTTAAGAGGTGGCTGGCATGGCTGAGGCTAGATGGGCCCTCCATATAGAAATGGACACCTTCAGGAAGGAGAGGACTGCACACCGGATCTAAAGAAAGGCCTTCGGATCTGAGAAGTCAGTGATCTTATACGAGAAGGAGGACTTTGACCTGGAAGAATCAGAGATGGCCGTGTTGAGGAAGGAAAAGAGAGAGCTAAAGGTGAAGATAGGGATCATTCACAGGGAGGAGAAGTTGAATGAAGAGGGCGCCGACATGGCTGAGGATAGGATGGCCTTCCAGAAGGACAGGTCAAAGTACCGACTGCACAGAAAGGCCTACATAGTGGTTAAGGATGAGATCTCCAGTGACCCAGAGGCCTTCTGTCTGGAAGGGGCAGAGTCAACAATAACATCAAGACTCTGCACTTGAACCTGAACCCGAACTCTGTCCCTACCTACAGCACAGGCCCTGTGCTGAAGAAAGCTATCATCTTTGATTTGCCATTTCAAGGAAGGAATGGCAAGTGTGGAATTCTGGACACTACTCTGAACCCCAAACTGGCAAGACATGGTAAAGCAGGGACACTGCGGTAATACCCCTTCCCTTCTCCTTTTTACAGTTATAATATTACAGTAGCTCTATTTTATAAACAATAACTGCGGTTAGAATGGTAATTGCATTTCCAGACTTGAGATTTCACTCTGTGTACTATTTAAAATAAAAAATCAACCAGCTAAAATTATTCAGGTAAAACACACCAACAAAAATACATCTATGAGTCAAATCCATACAGACAGACATGTTCCCGTAAAGCGAGGCTCCAGTTTGGAGCCTTTTTTGAAGAATTCTTATTTGAAGAATTTTGTGGAATTTTCCACCAAATGCCACCAAATTTGAGGTTATAATTTATTGTATAAAGAGTTTCAAAATTTGAAAGGACCCCACACAGTATCTGAGTGTATACTGTGCTGTTGTAACTCAATTTATTTTTGCTGGCAAGCTTTGTCTAATTAATCCATGATTATTGGCCGCTATCGTTTTTCCTGGCAGAAAATAATTGGAACTGGAGTTATGTTGTCTGCTGATTGTTTTAGAAATTGTTTAATTACATTATGTGTGTGTTAACAACACAGTAATTATTGTTTCATAATTAAAAGGATGCTTCAAATCGACTCAGGAACATTCAAACTTACCGAACGTTAAGGATTTCAATATAGGGTGGAAAAACAAAGAGAATATACAGGACGACCAGCACTGCTCACCCAACAGGACGGTGACTTTGCCTACTCTGTCTAAACCAAGAGGGCGTGAGTCATACAAGTTTAATGTAATGTGTTGCCAGGGGGGCCCATGTATAATTAAACTGTTTCTGTGGGCACCCTCCTGCAAATGCTGCGACACTCACAGGGAATTAGGTGGGAAGAGGGTATTTGAAACACTCACAGGAGGTGCAAATAATATGCCATGCTATAGCCAGGGAAAGTGTGACACCCTATATGTATGTTTACAAAATAAACACACTTTTCCCTGGATTTTATTCGTACTTGGTCGGTGTGGAGGAATATATTCTACGTTCAAATATAGTAGGATTGTATATATTGTGATTCCTGCAACTGAACAGACTGCACTCTGGAAGTTTCTCCATCGAGAGTTTGCCAGCTTGCTATCAGGATTATCACACACACACACACACACACACACACAATCATCCCACACACGCATACCACCCTCCGCACACTCAGACAAACATCCACTCACTCACCCACACACACACATATCCACTCCACTCACTCACACACATACCCCCACTTCCCTGCACACACACACACACACACACACACACACACACACACACACACACACACACACACACACACACACACACACACACACACACACACACACACACACAAATACCCTCCTCCTCACACTCACGCACACACATCCACCCCCACGCACACATCCAACCAGACACATCCGTTAGCAGCAGAGAGTTGTGTCCAAGTGTGTCGGCCGCCCCGCTACACGCCAACACCGCTGCACCGTACACGGCCAGCAGTGTGTCAGCGCGGCCACATAATGACCTTCATGAGTCAGCCATGCGACAGTTCCGCAGTGGGGAAGGAGCCGTTTCCAGCGCATCAATTATAGGTAAGCGTGAGCTGGGGTGACGGGCCGCACGCGAAGCCGTGTGTGGTGGTGTGGGCGTCGGGGAGCTCCTGCACTATTCATGGCGCCACCATCTGTTCCCTCTCTGAAAAAAATAGGGCCTGGTGTCCGGGCGCGGGCAGCCCCTCTCTCTTGGGCGGGCCCGACGCCGGCCTTGACCCGGGGTGCGGCGCTCGCTGCAGCCTCTGGACGGACGGAGGGCGCCGCTCTGAAATCAAAAGCCGCGACTCGCATATCACCTTCTGACGCGTGCTTCTGAGCGCCGGCCAGAATCTGAAAGCAGAACAACGTACTGCGGTGGACACAATCAGGAGCAGAACCGGCACTGTGTGTGTGTGTGTGTGCGTGTGTGTGTGTGTGTGTGTGTGTGTGTGTGTGTGAGAGGGAGCTGGGTGTGTGTTTGTGAAGGAGACATGTGTGTACCAGTGCATGTGTGTGAGAGCGAGAGAGGTGTGTGTGTTTGGAAGTGAGAAGGAGCTGGGTGTATGTGCAGGAGAGAGGTGTGTGTGTGTGAGGGGGCAGTTCAGGGCTGTCCACAGCAATAACTAGGGTCAACACTAAAGTGCCAGGGTTCCAGCAAGAAGGGCCCGCCACGGAGAGATCTGAAAGCCCGCATTAGGCAGCAGCACACATGAAACATAAATGATGCGCAATATACTTTTTTCCAGTGCGATCGCTGAAGACATTTTTTTTTTTTTCCAATCAATCCGTGTCAAACTGAGGGCCATTTTTCTTGTATAGCTCAGACTACAATCGTCCAAGCCTCTCTGAAGTTGTCTTCGGGCCCCGGGGGCCCGGCGCTTCCAGGAGGTGATCAGAACCAGCCGAAGGGTTAATTGAAAGCGTTGGTTTGCACTTGCCTACGTGTGATGGTAAAGTAAATCAGGGGCCTGATTGAATGTAATATCCAGAGTGAGTGTCTGTGATGGGACCCAAGCGCAATCTGACGGAGGCATCTTATCAGTATGCAAATTGAACAGCTCACTTTGCTCATTATATTAAATGAGCCGCGACTGAATGAGTTTGTCTCAATTATTTCCTTGTGAGCCGGGCGCGTGCGTTGTTCGCAGCTCACACAGAGGTGTTTCGGTGAACCTATTACCGTCAGAACCAGGGGTTTAACTAGTGTGCTTCTAGCCTTCGTGGCTTATGCCTGAGGCGTGCACGTGCAATCGCACACACACATACATACACACACACACATGTGCGTGTGCACACACACAAATGCACAAACACCTTAGCTTGCACATGCGAAAGCACACACACACACACACACACACACACACTCTGTAATGTGTATTGGCCCCCCATTGGGATGTCAGTGGTAAAGGATGACTAAAAAAAGCCAATGGTATCATTAAAGAATAGAAAGCCCAGTAAGGTATAAGGAAAGGCCAAGCTCAACCTTGCTCAGTGTGTTGCTGTAATACTTCTTGGCAGGGGGCGGGAATTAACTATCTCAAAGTACAGATGAGGTGTAGGGGAAAATAGACTAACTATGAGACGAAGCGATGTACAAATGTTAATTTATTTTCGAACATCACAAGACCTAGGCGGGCACTGACGTCTGCAAGTGCTTTTTGATTTGCATTCGGGAAAATTGTTTTTTTGCTCATTTGTTTATTTATTTAGGGGAAGGGAAACATGTTAAGGTTGAATCCTTTAAGCTCTGGCAACAACTTGTGATAGTATAATTTTTAGCATGCTTTCGTAACGGCTTCTTTGTATCCTTTAGCATCCACTTTCTGGTATGCCTTAATATGAATCTCTTTACGATGTAAGCTCCTAAACAGCCTTCACATCGTGGCATGACACTGGAAAAGAAGAGATGGGTTAAATGTATAAGACATGTCTGAACATATGTTGTGATTCTCCTAGACGAGACAATTTTGTTCGAACGGTTTCTATTATGCATTGACCATGAAAGCCTCTCGCCAGTTTCTGTCCCTTCCATACAAGTTTGTGTGAATACATTTGTACCGTGTTTTGGATTTTCTTTCATAGCGGAGAAGGTGTTGGCCTTCACATAATTCCCCTGCTTTGCTTAATGCAAATGCTAAATTCTATAAGTAGTATCCACTTAACACATAGAATATGTTAATGTGATTTTTTCAATACTTAGTGTTAAACTAGCACCATATACATATTTTTCAGACAGTGTTCACATGCCCAAACTTACAATATGGAGCCCCCTTTGCGATGAAGATGGAGCAAGAGCAACAATAAGAGCAGTGAGACTGAGAACCCGAGTGACACCTATTGGGTGAGGAAAATGCCAGCTTGATGGGGCCTGCCAGTGACCACAGAAAGAAGGTGACATGCTGTCACGACCCGGGAATCAATCTAGTGGTCCTCTGGGTGGCTTCGTAAAAAAGACATGATGCCTCCACAGTCCACCGAGTTTTCTACACATCAACACCAAAGCAATACGAGAAGGCTAGAGGCTGCGCCAGACGTTTTTAAACAATGTATTTAACCCCGATTTAGGTCATTGAGATCAAGATTCTCTCTTGTCCAAGAGAAGCCCATTGGACATTAGGGCTTTTCCAACAAAGACAAAATACCACCAACTATGTTGTAAAAAGACTGATAAGAACATTTTCTATATACTGAGACAGACTGTATGGATATAAAGCTTTAAAAAGGTAGAAACTAGTGTGTATATTTAATATAGATAAAAATAGATATAAAATAAAATTGTAATTAGAAAAATATATACTAGTGTTTATAGAAAGGTAGAAACTAGTGTGTGTATATATGTATCTATAATAGATTTATAGAAAAATAGAAACTATTGCATTGAAATATAGAAATGTAGGAACTAGTGTGTGGAGAGAGAGAGAGGAAATAAGGAAGAGAAGGGCGGAAGGCAAACAGGAAGGGGAGTGTGGCCCTTGGGCTCCTATACCCTGGCCCTAGTGACAGGTGCCAGTGCTGCACTGAGGTGAAACTGGAATGGCCGCAAAAAATGGTTTTTGTTCCTATATATCTACAGACTAGTGTGTGGATAGATATATATATATATATATATATATATATATATATATATATATATATATATATATATATATATATATATATATATATATATATATATGTATATATATGTATATATACAAACCATACCAAAACAGGCAGAAACAGAAACAGGTATAGAACTCAGAGCAGGTCAACTTTAATGCAATACAGTGGATCATGAAGAGATCACTCCACCGGCTGCATCGCAGCACAGAGACGTGTCCCTTAGGATACCATCAACATAGCATAGATGCCCATCAAGACTGCAGCAGCCCTACTGTATAGTCCAACTAAAGAACACAGCCCCAGCCTTAACCTTGTATTGTCAACTTCAAAGCACCTGGTTTCATCCAGCTGGCTTTGAACCATTGATAACTTTTATTTATTCACACGTTACATTCAAATTCCTCAGTCATAAAAGCTTGGTAATGTTATTCTTCTACATTTAATTTCACAAAGAACACCCCAAGAAATGATCTCCAAGCCCTTCAACAGGTCTTTGTTGAGCGTTCAATAGGGTTTATTGTTTCAACACTGCCCCCATGTGACTGAGGCATGAACATGACGTGAACGTCTCGGGCTCATCGAAGGGCGCGTCCCATTGTGACTTGACGTGGTGGCTACGCTGTTCACGTTATCGTCAGGAATTTGACATTGCGCCTCTTCTGATGAACCCCTAACCTTGTTGCATCTTTGATCGCATAACTACATTATTGGTGCGTTTTCTTGCACGTTGATGTTTTATTTTATTTGTAGTGGTTTCAAGTGACACACCTGCATCTTGTTTGCGGTGACTGCTCTGCCCCGCTATGTCGGGTGTTGATGCTGGGCAAAAGGCGGCGACCCTTTATTAAACGTGACCTCTCTCCATTTCATAGAGACATAGGCTTGAAATGAACTTTCAAATCAAATATGTTCTCTGTTGTGCTGACCGACCTCGTCCTAGTCTATATCTGCTACTGCAAGCAGAAGCACCTGAGGATTTTTCATCATAACCATTGCTGTCCATCGCCTGTCAATAAATATAACCTTTTCCTTTTAAAGCAGCCTTTACTTTTTTTTTTTGTACTTTTTTTTTCTGGTTGGAATTATGTAAGAACATACAGGATCTTGTCTTTTATTTTGGGGGGAAAAAAAATTATTCAAGCCAATATGGGGTCGACCTTTTATGTTATGTTAGAAGGTTACAGAAAAGATCACATGACATACGACCCAAATCACAAATTGTCACTTCTGACACAGAACCCGAACAACTATAGAGTCCAAACTCCCCGATTGAGTCCGTCCCCCAGGAATCAACCAACACGTCACCCAAACCTGACCACTTCACCCCCCCCCCTACCTCAGCGGACTTCCTCCTTCCTCGTGGTCGGTGGTGGCTAGCTGGCAGCCACGGTCGGGAGTTTCTGGCGTGGCCATTTCATGAAATATGAAACAGGACGGCAGCGGTTGACAGCGGTGTCACAAAGCATCAGCGAAGGATGAAGGCACCAAAGACCCGGGATGCCTTGCCTGTTGCACTGACATCGCTGCGGCTAATCTGAAGGTACAGAGACCTCGCGGCCGCCTGACCATAAAGACGGAAAGGGAGGCTCAATAATTCAGCAGGTGCAATATGTCGAGGCGGCTAGTAGCGCCGCGCCACACTCACCTGCCCCCGCTGTATGTGTGTGTGTGTGTGTGTGTGTGTGTGTGTGTGTGTACGCTTTTATTTAGCCTTTCCACTCCTGCTAAGAAAAACAGTGTGAAAAAATAAGTGTTCTTTTTTTTGTATTAGATCTATCCTCGGTTCCTTCGCTGCATGTGTAGTGGAGGAACACACATACGGAGAACCTTTAACCTGACATCTAATCAGAGTTGCAATGGACGTTCCGCACATTTGCAGACTTTTCGAGTGTCGTTCGCCGCTTTGAGGAGTGGAATACTCCATGTTTACGTTATTTATAAACCAAAATGATGCATTCATCAACCGGTTCCGCTACGACCCATTTCCTCTTGCCCTCTTTTGTCAGTCTTTTAAAAAGAAAAGCACACGCGCACAGACACACACACACACACACACACACATGCACACACACACAAAAACACGCACACTCGCACACACACACACACACAAAGATGCGTGCAGAAACCTTTCTCAGGTGTCGTGCGTCGGTTTCATGATGCACGTGTCGCGTCGCCATGACAACAGGAGCCGAGCAGAACGGCACCCGGCAGGTGTCACCTTTGCTGTCTCACCTCTGGGGGCTGGCGCGTGTGATGATGTCACGTTGCGTCCAGGTTCTGCTGCTGCTGAAGGCTACCCAGTAGGTGGTGGGTAAGAGAGAGCGAGAGAGACAGAGAGAGAGAGAGAGAGAGAGAGAGAGCGAGAGAGGACATAAGGAAGAGAAGGGCGGAAGGCAAACAGGAAGGGGAGTGTGGCCCCTTGGGCTCCTATACCCTGGCCCTAGTGACAGGTGCCAGTGCTGCACTGAGGTGAAACTGGAGTGGCCGCAGTGTGATGTTGAGGAGTCATCGCTAAAGTTATGAGGGCAATACACAATGCAGAGAGGAAGAAGAAAGTTTCCCATGCAGAGACCTTGCAGGGACCTGGATTGGACCCGGTGGCTGTCTGTGTATGGCTGTCTGGGATACTGCTTCGTGAGAGGGAGAGAGGAGGAAACTCTAACTCCTGAACTTTTTTCTGGGAATGAAACACATCCAACCGTGTTGTAATCTTGACAAAAATAATATATTCTCAGCTTTCCGTCAGTGTTATTTTTGCCGGAGAGAGTAAATGGATGGGGCCTTATGTTTCAACCGGTTTCATTGGATTACTCTGAGAATCCTCCCCAAAATTTTGCTTGTGTTTTTCCTCAGGCTGTTCACTGATTAAGTTCTTTTCACCTCTAATTTTGGTGTTATAAAGACATACATGAATATGCATTCTGCATAAAGAGCTCTGCAATGCCTGCAATCATCCTTTTAAATCTCACGCCCTTGCTTCTTGAGTCAACTTGTACAAATATTAGGCATATTTCTACTTACTGGATCATGATTGGCTTAATGTATTTGTTGGGACTGAAAATGTGTTTGCAACTGCAAACTAAATCTTTCCCTGTTCAGTTGAAGAGGTATAGGCAGTCTATTGATGAGTTCCACACTTATAACAAGCCGTTAGTCATAGTCATGCTTCAAGGAAGATTAGAGCATACAGAAAAGTTTTCTCCATAAAACTGTTCTTTGACTCCCTCACCCATTACCTACCTCTCATTCCCACCACTCTTGTGAATATATGTGGACTTAGATCATTGCCTTTCATTTCATTAGAACATTAACCTTTTTGCATCCCTACCCAGCCGTCAAATACCTTGTATGTGCCAAGGTACTTTCACAGTAAACCTGGTTCAAGTTTGGCAATTAAACCTGTTTGGCAATCACCCCCGTGTTCTGCCAGAATCTTAGACAGAACATTTCAGGGAATTGTCTAAGTGACTGACAGCAGGCAACCTTAAATCTTTCCTTCTTCGTGCCTGCATGTGAGAGCGGGTGCCTACCCACCCTCACATGCATCCAACCCACACATCCATCTGCCCATCCCTCACACCTCCTTGGCCTGGGTTTCCAGGAGGACCCTTGCTGTGGAATGGCATGTTCACCCACCACAGGGGGTTCAGGAGCCTGGAGTTGCTGTGGAGCTTACCTCATCCTGAGTAATGACCAGAGGATCCCAAAAAAACGTTAACAAATACGGTTTACTGATGTATCAACCCTGCTATGCATTACTGATTATTCTACAATCGAGCCATGACCTAAAGAGCGCAGTACAGACAAGAAATACAGAAGACTCATGGAACGGCTTAAGGCGAGATTACATTTTATTACAAAGTGTCTACAGCTTGGAATCAGCGTGGATAGCAACGAAAGGATCCTCATCTTGGTTGCTGATCTTGAAGTGGGCACGGCCATCGCCGCCCACCTGGATCTGTTTGCCGCTGCACCTTCCGCCATCTTTGTTACCGGAGACGACATCACAGTATGTGCCGCCGGGCATGCCGGTGTTAAGAGTCACATCCAGATTCCTGAGATATAAATTAGAGGATTCAGGTTATCGGGTTATCGGGTTATGGGTGATGGTTGTTATCGTGAATAGCCCTTCTGGTCTGCAGAAACAGTCAAACTAAACACGTTATTTAAATATTACATTTTTGTTGAGCTTTATTTTGTTTTTGAGGCCAAAAGATGATAAAAATTGTGAGAACCTGCCAATTATTTGCTTATTTGAGGGCTTTTAACACCTCTTCGTTGATGCTAAATAAGAAAATGATGATCTTGTTTCAAGCCCAACCCCAAACTATCTGCCGCCCTTACCAGTCGTCGTTGTTGAAGACGATGAAACCACGGTTACCGCGTCCGAAGGCGACCTGGTTGCTCTGGTTGTCCCACCAGTTGGCGTGGGGCTGTCCATTGACCACATTACGGAAGGTTGCCATGTTCCTAGCAGGAGGGAAGCCATCAGACCTTCATGCTGCAACTCATACTGTTGAACATAACTATAAGCATCGTGAATCAAACACAACCGATCTACTGTTTTATAATCAATAATGTTAAGAGCATAAAGTTCAACAAATATATTGAACAAAATGTGTCTCTATGCTGATTAGGAGTTCAAGACTTCACCAAGGGTCCCAGGGTGAACCCGTTTCAATGTAGGAGCCGTACCACCTAGAGCCATAGCGACAGCACTCTGTGTTCTCGGAGGGGGGGGTGCAAGTGCCCTGTCGTCTGCGCTTTGGGGACTCACTTGATCTGACGCCACCTGTGCTCACACACCCAGCCGTCTCCACACGTCTGGTCAGGGTTAATGGGAACCGGCTTGGTGGCTCCGTTGCCGTGGCTTGGAGGACCGATCCAGTCATTCTGGTCCTGATGCGTCGCATGACGGAATGAATGGATGGATGGATGGAAAGATGGGTGGATGGGAATGGTTGGAGGGATGGATAGTTAATGAATAATGAATGAATGGTGAATAAATGACGGATGAATATGTGAACGAATTCCTTAACTAATGGATGATAAGAATAAAAGAGGGATCAATAGATTCCTAAATGGATTGACCCTCATGGCGAATGAATGAGTGAACGAATGAATGAACTCATGGAATGCATGAATGTATGATGCATCTTCTTTCGGAGCCGGAACGCACACATACCTTTCCGTTGACAAAGTTGCGGTCCCAGCGGAAGCTGGACATCACCCTGGCAACTCCGTAGGGGTGAGCGAGCATGTAGGCCACGGCCATCTTGTGGATCCTGGGGTCCCAGAAGGTGGCGATGGCGGCACCACCGGCACCATGGCCCCTCTGGTTGTCGTGGTTGTCGATGAAGACCAGGGCGTTGCCATCGGGCATGAAACCCCATCCCTCTCCCCAGGATCTGTTTCACGTTTTACGGCAGCTGATAAAGTAGCTGTTTGCTTTTTCCAATGCAAGATGTACTGACTTGCAGAAGTTTAATAGCACTTGTACCCAAAAAATAAATCAGAAATTGCTTGTTTGTTAAGAGCAAGGGGTGTGTGTTTTTTAGTAATTTTCAAAGTGGAAGTGGAAAGAAGGTTTCATAACACAGCGAAGGGAAATAACGGATGTCCTACTGGCACAGCATTTTCACAAGAAGCATACTTAGTGTAAGACAGCTTCTCCCCGTTCCATTTGCGGAAGATTGTTCCCAGCCTGGCACCATATTTGAACTCAGTCACTCTTCCAAGATGGAAGTACTCCCTGGACGTAATGGGCTCACCACCGAGATCAATAACCTGAATGCATAAAAAAACACAATACACTCGGTTGACGGGTGAAAAAAGGTCTCCCGAATGATTTTCTGTTTCCGCTGATATTTTTTTGTTATAGCCCCTCACCAGGTTTGCTTTAGAAATCAATCTTCCACTACTTCCACTTGCCCAACCTGTGCCTGTGGATCGATACCAGGTGCATGTGTATTCATGCGCATGTCATTTACCCATGAATATCGTGTGTTAAATGAACCGTAAAGAAAACAGAACCGGCTTCTCCGCCCTTTGCTTTCTTCTCCCAACAAATTAAGATTTACATTTCAACAACTGCTTATTTTTCTTTTGTTTTGGATGGTTGGGGTCATTGCATGTTTGTTGTACTCCAATAAATTACATTAAACATGAAAAAGATAAAGTGGTAAAAATCGACAAATGTACAGATATAAAAAGGTAAAAACTCTTAAAACAAGAAGCCGAGTCAATCCCTGGAGCCGTACCTCCTGGTAGATGAAGGGCCGGGAGCCTCCGGAGAACCACTTGGTGTTGAGGTTATGCAGGCGGCCCAGGGTGTTCTGCAGGTCTCCGGGCCACATGTGCTTGCAGGCATCCACTCTGAAGCCCGCCACGCCCATGTCCACCAGCTTGTTCATGAAGTCGGCCACCTTGCCCCGGACGTAGTCCTTCTCCAAGGCCAGGTCCAGCAGACCCACCAGTCGACAGTCACGCACCTTCAAGACGGCGTGAACACAGAGATATCTGGGCCTGAATTTATGTTTGATTCTTTTTTATAACTTTATTGTTTGATTTTGTTTTCTTGTAAGGCCGGCCAGCTGCTTTAGATAGAGCGGGGGATTTGGACAGCGATTGTTAGTTTAGCTTCCTGGTGCTTGCATATACCTGTATAGCCTGAACATTAGGAAAGGCTATGTTTTGTGAATTGAATGCAGCTGTACTATGCACCAGCGATATAATAAGAACGTTATGAGATATACATGTAAGGGCTGACTACTACAGGATATATGATATTGAAATAGATTATTGTAGCTTAAGCAGTGGTTGATAGCACCCTACCTCGGCATTCAAACTGAGTCTGTCCCATTAATACCATTATTACATCATTTTGAATTTGAACCCAAGCCAACTCGACATAAAGAGCTCCCTTTTTCACTCTGATATGAGGGAACGCTCCTCTGATGAATGTTAACAAATAGAACCATCCGAGGCTGCAGCCGTTTGTTCGGAACAAGCCTTCCTGACTTTAACCTGACCCACAAATGACTCTCATTCATCGGGCATCCTTCCCCATGGACACTCATCCACTGAATACCTGATTGGCATCCCCATAGTTCTCGATGTTGCCGCTGCCCGTCCGGCACTTGTGGTCGTTGAAGTCCATGTTGGTGAAGGGGATGCTGGGGAAGTCCTTCCTGCTGGCACTGAACCAGCCCCCACACGAAGAATGGGTGCCCTCTCCACCACCGGCACCACACATGTGGTTGATCACCACGTCCACGTAGATGTTAACCTGCCCAGTGACAGGGGGTGGGAGGGGGAGAAAGATAAGGTAGTCTTAGTGATTGATTTTACACCGTCATCGCTCCTTAGATTGAATGCTGTTGATTGCTAGATTGCGATTGCGGGTATTTAGCTCCTTCTGTTTTATTACTAATGTAATTAACTTAGCGTTGGCACTTAGATAAGCACCATATAAATACAGTGGATACATTCTTATTGCTCTCAATAAGCTTTTGTATTGTTGTTATCGTATTGTTATCATTATAATTATTATTAATGTTGACTGAGTAAAGATGCTTCTAGAAGCACAAGCAGCACTCTTCATACTCTTGCAATCATTACATTTGTGTTCCTTTTGTGTTTGACTTGGTGGTTTGGCTTTCTTGTTCCTTGGAGGAGCCACATATATCACACGGTTAACCGCTTGAAACTATGGCGTTAATAACAAGCCTGGGATCTTAAAAATTGAGATTTATATTATGGCGCTGAAGCCCAACAGTGTGCAATGGCAACCTGGGAGATTTTTATATTGTTTTTATGTGGTTGTACCGATGGATGTTGTATTATTTTATCTTTTTCTTTATCACAACCTTTTATATTAATCCATAAAACCACCCGTCAAATATTTTTTTGTTTCAATGGATATTATCGAGCATGAAATAGGCTTGTTTTGTCTCATTCACTTTACAACAGGTGCTCACTGCTAAGGGTGTGAAGGGTCATAAAGCAGGGGTCAACGAGGTCCCTGATAGGACACAAAAAAACACTTGAGTGTGACGCAGCGTTAGTCGTGGTGGTTCTGCCTTACCCCGACGTTGTTGCATCTGGTGATCATGTCTCTGAGCTCGTTCTCGTTACCCGAGCGGGAACACAGGTTGTAGCCGGTGGGCTGGTACCTCTGCCACCAGGGATACCACGGGCTGGTCAGTGTGATGTGTTCATTAGGAGGGGAGATCTGAAACACAGTGCACGTGCCATGAAAACCCACCATCCAACACCAATCCACAGTCAGTGCATCGAGAGTTCAGCGCATGCCGTTAACCCTCAGACACTGAACCAGAAGGCATGGACCTTTCTTTATGCAGGTTATCAACAATTTAGGCCGTTTGTGTATACTGCATGCGCTTCGAGCTATTTGTTACATAAAACGTTTTTGTTCTGTGTCCAGATTCAGAACAAAAGAGATAGCTTCTACCGATGGCAAATGCAGGGGTACATCATAAAGTATGTTATGTATTTGAAAAAAATACAACTAATACAAAAGCCAGTGAAAAAAAGTCATGAATAAGCCATACAAAATGTAGACAGAAAATGAAATATCAATGTAGAATCATTAGTCATTATTCCTACCAATGACGAAACACATTGATTTCGTCAATGCTATTCAGACAGGCCTGCTGTCAATGGCGGTTTTACACGGGGGGCCTATGGGGGCCTGTGCCCCTGTAGACATGTCCCTGCCCCCCCCCCCCCCGTGTCCCCCTGTGCTGACCAAATAAAACAATTATGATTTTACTGATTTTACCGAACTAATGCGACGCAATGTTCTACACGGGTAAATTAGAGCATCGCACCCATGTCAGTATCCTTGCTAGGTCTAGGCTACACAATGTTGTGATGTTAACCACATATTTTCATCGATTTTGGCTGTTGCATTGGGATAACAAATACATTTGAGTAAGCTATCTGCCCGTGTTAAGTAGGGAGGGATGGTTATGCAACGAAATGTAATGCATGGCCCAACGTTTTGTTTCTTCTAATAGCAGCTATCATGAAATGAGGAAAGAACAGTAGAACAGGGAAGTTTCCTTGGAGCTCTTTATGTGCAATGTGTGCGAGATTGCTGTAACGCTTCCTGTAAGCTCAGCCTCTTGGGAACACAGTTTCTCCACACTGAAACTGATCAAATAAATAGGAAATGGCACATTGTTTTGCACTTCGTACCCTGGAGTTTTTTTTCACATTGACACACAGTATTTTTACCCTGTACTTTATTTTTTACTTTTTATTTCTAATGGCCCTACCTCTTTTGGAAGCTTGTATAAAACACATTTTTATACGATTTTGATGATTTAGGGCATAAGCTCCATCAATTTAAGACAGTTTGACCGAAAAATGCAGACTGGTGAAGTTATAAACTCTAGTACAAATTAAATGTTTGATGATTTTAAAGTTAAATAAAGTTTATAATCTTTAAATATCATATTTTGCCATTTATTTTGTGGCCCTCTGGTTAAACAATGGTCCTTCCTTGTCCCCCCTAGTCAAATATATTTGTCTAGAACCGCCACTGTTAGTGTCTCTTTTGTGAACAGGTGCAGGTGTACATAAGAAAGAATAAATAATAAATAACCAAAGTATGTTGGTTATTTAAAAAGTATAAAACTAATACGAAAGCCATCGACAGAAACAGCCATGAATAATCCATACAAATGTAGACAAAATGAAATAACAATATAGAAAGAGGCGCTATCCGTCATTTTTCTTACAAATGACAAAACACATTGATTTCGTCAATGCCCCAATGCTATTCAGACAAGACCTGCAGTATTCTCCAACCTGGCTAAACAACCGTGCGATAGAACACAACTGTCACAGCGTACCTGAACTCCAGCATAGCCGTTGGGGGCCAGGAAGCGCTCGCACTCGGCAGCGATGTCCGCCCAACGCCACTCGAACAGGTGGACGATGGCCGTCCTGCCGTGCTTGGTGTGGGGGTTGTGTTGAGCGGCGCCGAGCCCCAAGAGGGCTAACAGGATAAACAACTTCATGACGTCCTATGGAAGTTGAAGACGCGAAAATCGCCGGTATGTAGCGAGAGTGCTCGCCTGGGCATTATATACTTGCAGGGTTTTTTAATCCGACCAATTAGGAGCCTGGTGAGCATCAATACTTTGCCTGCCGGGCAGCTGTGCTCACTCGTGTTTTTCACAGGGTCCCTGGTTATTATCTTTTTTTTGGATTCAAGAGCAAATGAGGGCGGAAGATATCAAAAACCTTTGAGAAACAAGACCAATGTTTGTGTTTTTACAGATCCTTCAAAAGATGATTGAACTCATATTTTTGAGAGATACTAGACTGCATATTTATACTTTGTAGGCCTGCGTGTTTGTGCTTTCTTTTAGTTTTGCCTTGTTTTTTTTTGTTTTCACTCCTTTGAATGAATGCAAAACCACAATATCTATTTTTTTCATATTCTTTTAACCCAATGCACAATTCTTTTTTGCACTTTAAATATGTGATGTTGAAAAATGATATCACTTTCTCACGGTAGCCCTTTTGAGGTATTATGTGTGTGTGTGTGTGTGTGTGTGTGTGTGTGTGTGTGTGTGTGTGTGTGTGTGTGTGTGTGTGCGCGTGCATGCCTGCAGGCATGTTTATGCAGGCATGAACGTGTGCATGCATGTTTGTGTGTGTCTATAAATATCCAGTAGGTTTTCAGGGATTACGTGTGTGACCTGACCTTAATGTATTGCAAAATGGGAAAGCGGCCCCCCTACTGATGAGATAACGCTTTATGAAACACTCAAAGGGGTTATGTTATGTGGAGCTGACCTTGGCATGGATTTTTCTGTTTGTTTATTGATTATGGCTTCTGTTTTGGAAATGTCCACGTCAGAAATAGTTTAAGTGTATTTTTCCCCGTCATATATCATTGTGTCACATATTAAATGCTGAATGCCTGATTTTAGTTGAGCTGGTTGACCAGTTTTAGCAATAGGTCTGCCTAGCCTGTTGAAGACGCCGGTCACGCTCAATGTTTTCACAGGTAGGCGGGTATTTACGGATTTATTTTTCATTTTTCCTAGCATTTGAAAAAAAAAGACAGCATAACTATAATATATTCAATATAGGAATCATTATTATGAGAAAATCCTTGAATAACCTCCCCATTGTGAGTGTATACTACAACCCATGCCCGACACAGATAAGGTGCTTTTCTCAGTGTCAAAGTTCGACCATGCAAGAAGCAACGTACACACATAGGTTTTCACACAGGAGCTCCCCTCTCTGACCTGAAACAGGTGCACATTCATTGCACAAACATTAATTTTCCCAGGAAAATGGCTTTTTACTCCAAGGGGTACATTGAGAAACTAAAGTGTAACCGTGCTGGGCGAGCGGCATAAGGTTACGCTGGAGGCAAGCCGAAACACAGGGGGAGAAAGATACCACATTTCTCCTCATAGTCACACGAGAGCATAGCGTATTTAATATTCACACAAGACAAACTCGTAAAAATGTTTATTCTCAATTTTTATTTGTATGCCTCTGGAGTACCCCCAAAATGGCCACAAAGAAAAAAAACATTTTATTCATGGTAGATTATTAATGACTCTGTGGTCCGTATTAAACTGATTACAGTTCTAGAGAGCACGTGGATTGCTCTCCAGGAAACTGTGAGTTAGGACAGGGGTGGTGCAGCACACTTTGACACGACACTAGCTCCCCCAACGGATCCAACATGATATTGCCAGCCACATTTATGCGGCGGTGATGTCTTGTTGCTGTAGGTTTATAAATATATCAAGATTTTCATGTTGAAATAACAAAAACACATGATTCATATAGAAACTTGTTTAGAGATCGCTGCCTAATTATTAAAGCTGGGTGTCATTTCAAACGTATCGTGGCAGAGACTTCTAGCACACTGGAGTCTTGCCTGCAGGTAGCCCACTAAATGTCATCAGGGCTTGTAAGTGTGCTGACCTGTTTTCAATGATTTCCAGATATAGGCCCAGGGATGTACTCCAGTGCCGCTCTGTGGTGCAGCCAGCACACACACACACACACACACACACACAGTCACACACACAACCACACACACACACACAGTCACACACACAACCACACACATACACACAGGCAGGCACTACCACACACACAAACACACACACACACACACACACACACAAAGACAAATGCATACACACACACACACACACACACACACAGTCACACACACAACCACACACACATACACACAGGCAGGCACTACCACACACACACACACACACACACACACACACAGGCACAAGCACAGGCACAACCACACACACACTCACACACATACACACACAAACAAACACACACAGACCGAAAGACAAACTCACACACAAACGCACACACACGCACACGCGCACATACACACACACACACACACACACACACACACATACACACAGGCAGGCACTACCAAACACACACACACACACACACACACACACACACACACACACAGGCACAAGCACAGGCACTACCAAACACACACACACACACACACACACACAGGCACAAGCACAGGCACAACCACACACACACACACACACATACACACACAAACAAACACACACAGACCAAAAGACAAACTCACACACAAACGCACACACACGCACACACACACACACACACACACACACACACACACACACACACACACACTCCTCAAAGCCAGCAGCCTCACCCCTGCAGAGAACTTCAGTCGCATGCGCTCATCGGACCTGACACACACAGGGAACGGTTCCGGATCACCTCCCTCAGTGAACCCTCTCTGAGTTGCCTTCATGTAAATGTCCAGGAGCCAGATAACTTTATGGCTGGATAGAAACACACACACACACACATACCCGCGCACACACACACACACACACACACACACACACACACACACGACACACACACACACACACGACACACACGCACGCACACACACTAACACACATACCCACACACAAACCGACACACATACACACGCACACACACTTGCACACACACACACGCACACACACATGCCAGCCTGGGGGGAGCGCCACCGTGAAGTGCTGGCAGAAATGGTGTCATTTACAAGGATGATTGGCAGCTATAAAAGTGCATGGAATGAAACTTTGACAAGGGACAACAGAGTTTTGTTCTTTTATATGTGAGGGGATAATACGGAAATAAAAACAGTACAAATAGTACAAATTTGACAAACATAAACCTTAACTATATAGTAATGATTCTGTAATTTCTTTAGGAAAGTATATGTATTTGAATGATCAATATTAGCAGGGGCTGATAATGAATAATCAACAATTCATTAATACAAAAGAATACAGATGGTTTTTCAAATAAAACCTAATAATAATTTAAAATCAAAAAGAAAAAGGATTAATGGAAAAGACGACAAGTAATTAGCATCCTTTACCTTGTTCAGCATACTATGATTTTCGTTTATTCCAGCCAACATATTACTCACAGGGCTAATCCAGGGTAGTGCGGTGTCGTCGCGCCATCTTGTGCCACCTACGCCCTGCTCAACATCTGCCTTATTTCATGCAGAATGGACTTTATTTTTATCTCCACAGACTTCCCTTCAGACCGGTCTCAGACCGTCTGAGCCTTTGTCTGAGCTGTTCAGTGCAAACCATCTGCCCTTTGAGTTGACATTCTGTACAATAGTGAATTACAAATGTATTGTAATGCAGATGTTACCAAATTAAAATAAAAATTGCCCCTGCTCAGTCTGTTTGATTCCCAACTTTTAAACACAATGGGTTAAGTAGTAGTCTGTTTAGTATGCCAGTCGTCATTTCATTATAATATAACAACATCTTTTTTCATATTGAATGAACTTGAACTAACACGGAGGTGAACTCTTGCTTCCAATTAACATAATTTTCATCATCGTATTGCCACTACTACTTCACATTTCAAAAGATGAAGGCTGAATTTAGCTATTCACTGTGTGGGTATTTAAATGACCACTATCTTTTCTTTCACGTATTAACCTATCATGAGAACACAAACGCTCTAAAGACAGGAGCTCTATATTGATCTGCCTTGCATTACAGCTTTTATTATTAATAACACAAGTGATATGCATCGTATAACCACTGAGCAAGGTTCTTTGATGCACTTGATGTCAGAGCTCGGTGTGAGCACTAATCTAAATTGTAGCTAACTAAATGTTGCACTAAAGGGACACAATAGTTTGGATGTTTATTTAGGTAAATTCACAAAAGGTTGCTGATATTGGAATTTCAAATATTATTGACAATATTAACAACAACATTTTCCACGTACATATAAGTATATATCAGGTTATAGCTGATACATAGAAAGACAATGAAATAAAGATTTGCGTTCAAGGACTGATTTGACTTCCACACTCTTGCGGCAAACAGCTGCTGCATGCGTTCGCCTACTGCGACAGCATAGAGCACATGGCGCCCTCTGCTGACCAGAAGGCACATGCTTCATAACCAAAGAGTCGTGTTCTCCACGCCTTGGAAACCTTCAACCATTGGAAACTTCTTAACTATAAAAAAAAAAAAAAAACACGACAGAGTAAGATATCCCTATTCCAAATGTACAAACTGTCCTGCGTTCTTTGTAACAGGAAATACGTGTGCCAGAGCGTCTCTGCATGGCTCCCGTGTCTGATGATGAATCACAGGCCTCCCTGGGTCTCCGGTGGGATGAGGAGGAGGCAGCATCATCTCTACAGGAGCGTTTCGTTACCATGGTACAGGCGAAGACCATTGGCTCTACTTACTGTTTTTTCCCCATGGGTCTCCCCTCCTCAATATTTCCAGCCTGACTGGGGCTGTCATGGACTTTATTTTCCGCTACAAGGACAGCGTGGAGCCATACCTCCAGAGGGGATGAAGGGAAGTTTTAAGCAGGGACAAAGCGCCTCTTTCATGGCCCACTCTGGGTGAAAGCAGGTGAGGAGGGGAGACTCGGCAACCAACCTCCCACCCCCATTTCCTCACGGCTCTGTCATGGGAAAGAGTGGGAGAAGCAAGGAAATGTGTGCGTCCGACCCTCAGTGGGTTTGCTTAGCATAAGCAGATGACGAAAGGGGAGAGAGAGAGGGAGGGAGTGTGTGAGAGAGAGAGTGAGAGAGAGAGAGATGCGGAAAGACCTTTAGGCTAAATTAGAGGTGTGGGGGGGGGGGGGAGAATGCGAGAAAAACACAGCAAGAAAGAGTATGAGCGATAGGAATGAGGAATGTGAAATATATAAATAGAAGGAAGGGAGGGGCTGAGAGAGAGAGAGAGAGAGAGAGAGGCGATGGAAGGTGGGTGCCTCTCTGCCCACAACAAAGTGCATGACATCATCAAAGGCACAAAGCACGCTGGGATATGTTTAAATCGAGTCTTCAGACAACGTTCTCCACCCAAGGTGTATCGACAATCAATCAAGAATCCTGTTGTGCGAGGTAAAAGAGAGCTCACGGGGGTAGAAGACCCAGCCGGCATTGTGATTGGCTCATCCACTAGAAGAGCATCAGCTGCATGAGTAATTCTATACCTGGGCTGCAATCAGTGACATTGCATCACGCACATTGATTCCGTACAACAGTGTACTGCTGGAAGTTTGAATCACCCCCGCCCCCCTCTTGTAAATAAGCGGGTTTTTTTCGAACAGAGGGGGGATGGGTCGGGTGGGGGTATTTTTCTAGGTGTGCATGCCTATAGCAGCGAGCAGAATGCAAGTAAGCCCTGTAAAGTAGAAAGAGATTCTCCGGCTCTTCTAATGGAAACTTTCAGCAGGGCTTCCGTCTTTCTCTCTCTTTCTCCCTTTCTTTTTTCCCCCCTGGATGATATGTTGTGCAGATGTTGGGAAAAGATTTCCATCTCACTGCAAAGAATAACAGGGGCGGGCGGAAGTCCTCCAGGAGATATTCACGGTCTAAGACTTGCGAACGCGCACGCTCCACAAACACAGTTCCAGACACACGTGCATGCACGCGCGCACATACACACACACACGCACACACACACACACACACACACACACACAGGAACACACACACATACATAAATACATACAGGCACACATGCAGATACACACATTTGACTATTTTGCAAAGGCTTGTTTGTTTGGAGACACATGCTTTCCCACATTCCGATAATTAGCAGAACACATGTCCGTTGTAATCCATCACAGGGAGAGAGTTGCATGCAATCGGTAGCATTTAGGGTTGCCGTTGCATTCAGAATATACCATAGACGTGTGTGGATTGTGGTGACTCGCATCACCTCTCACATTCACCTTCCCATGGAGTGTTTCTCCGGACTGTTAAATAGGCTACAAATCTTCCCTCACATACTTTGTAACGAGAACCATTTGAGGTATTTTAGAGAGCCGACAGGCTATCCATAGGCTGTCGCACACAAGAATGAGCAATAATAACCCTTCATATAAGGGGAGCCCATTCTCTGAGCTGCCTGCTGGCCCTGGCTGGAAAGTTATCCGCGAGGAAAAATGTAAAAAAAAAAAAAAGAGAAAAAAAAATTACAGATGGAGTCAATTTTATGATCCTCTTTCACAGTAGTCAGCGGGAAATTAAAGGTTTGCTTTCATGGTACCAAGCCGAGCTCCAGTTTTACTGTGAGCAACATTCCCCGGCGTGTAGCTTCAACGCTTTGCAGCCCCGGCTCCAGCATTCACTTCTCCTACCATGCATTCAGCGGCCTACTGTTTGCACTTCAGAAGATAGGGAACTAAAGAGGTTTGGATTATGCCCCCTGGGGTATCCCGCTCTGATACATCAGAGCGGCCCTTTAGCTATTATTACCAAAATTTCAAAAATCCACACACTTACAAAAGAATAGCCCGTGGTGGGAAAGAGAGGGTGTGGGCACATTATTTCCAAATCAGAGCAAGTCATGGCCTACAGTGAACGACGCAGTGGATTTCTGTGAGAGTGGAGAGAATGGAGCGCCCCGGCTCACCCAACGTCCTCCCTCCCCCTACCTACCAATCCCCTCTTCACCCCCTCCCCTTCACCCACCCCCCTTCCCAACCTCTTACAGCCTGACAGTGAGGGTTGTCTCAGAACTCCTCTTTTCCATGATATCACTCCTGGCTTTGAGGCACACAGAGAGAGAGAGAGAGAGACTATGATTTTTATGTTATGTTATTTCCCCCTCACCTTAAAAGAAGGGGGGGGGGGGGGGGGGAATGCATAAGAAGAGCTCCTGCCTTGGTTAGGCGTAGCACACGAAGAAAAGGGTGAAGCACGCAGACACCTTTCAAATAACACCGCATCAGCCTGCCTCGCTTTTATCCGGCAAACGCCGTGGCATTCACTCTGAATTCACCGCCTGCATTCGGCCCCGAGACAAGAGAAGCCTCTCGAATATACCGCTCCTTCCCCCGACGCACTGCGGGATACCTTGTTATATCTCGGTGCAGCGGGGCACCCCCTTATACACAAATGCTCCTCGGATGATGAGGTGAATTCTGTGGACGCCGAGCTCACGCGGCGAGCGGTGAGCAGGAAAGGCAGCGACCGCCCATCCCCCGCCCCCCTACCCTCTGTTGAACCACGGTAGCAAGCAGCGCCGGTACTGAGCAATATCTACTGCACTTTTTTAATTGGACTGCAGCACAGCCAGGGCCCTACAAAAAGCCCTCGCCGGCGTCTGGGAGAAATAGATGAACGTCCTCGGCGAACCGGTGGCAATGTGCGAGACAGATGTTTCTCTGCGGCACAGGAGCTAGCTAAACATCACCTGCATCGACTCTTCTCTTCTTCTTTTTCGTTTTTTTTGTCTTCCCCTCGAGGAAAAAATAGCTTAGTCTTTAAAGGGATAGGTCGAGGTATACAGGGCTCCGTCGCGTCTTAAAGAGCATGTGGTGTGTGTATATATAGCATGCTGGGGGCTGTGTCGTGTGTGTGTGTGTGTGTGTGTGTGTGCATGTGTGTGTGCGCGCGCGTGTGTGTGTTTGCGTGTGTGAGTTTGCTATTAAGAGTGTAAAGATATGCCGCCTGGCTGCACGGCTTGTTACAAAAAAATAATTCCGTGCCAAGTGTGTTTGTTCAGCTCTTTATCACGATGGCGGTCTCAAAGGGCTTCACAGGCCCGTAACTTGGTTTTTTATAAGGAACAACAACAGAGCCCGTCTCTCTCCCTCACTCAGACAGACACGAGGAGGAACTCCCAAAGGAGCGGAGAAGCCTTGAGAAGAGCCGCATAATTAAGGGTGTGCGTCTTCGTGGGATGGATGGCAACAGGTATGAAACGCTATGAAAAGGCGCTCCGTGCCTTTAAACAGGCTCAGCCCACCGCTTTGGTCCCCAGGATGCTTTATTTGTTCAGGGATATGAAGGGTAGCACCAGCCCTTGGGTGGTGTGCTCCAAGATGCTGTCATCAGTGGGCCCAGGTCCCACTCTCAGTGCCATAACGGTAGCCAAGCCTTACCTCCCTCCGAAGCACTTGCAAGCACACACACACACACACACACACACACACACACACACACACACACACACACACACGTGTAAATACTCAAGCACACACACACACACACACACACACAAACACTCACAGACACACGCACACACACACACACACACACGCACACGCACACACACACACAGACACACACGTCACTCACGCGCACACACACACACACACACACACACACACGTACACACTGTATCTCACGCTCGCACACACAAACACACTTCATGGGAAGGGGCACACTTTCTTGCAGAGTAAGGGAACAATGGGAGACAAAGAGCGCTGTGTGCTGTGCCGGGCTGCGGCTGTTAGAAGTACATTCCACGCACAGGAGATCAGGGTCCGGATCTCGCTGAGAACGAGGCTCTCATTCTAGCGTCGCAAAATACCGAAGCTTCACCGTGCTACAGAGGTGAACGTCGACGTAGCCCGTAGTGCGCCTCACAGCGGCAATACCACAGGAAAAAGAAAAGGGCTTAAAAAGCACCGGCACTTTGTTAGCACGAAGTGTGATTGATGGCCGACGCTGGGGGGACACGGTGCAAATCCTCTGACTCTTGCTCTCATTTCTCCTTCTTCACTTGGTTGCCGGGCTGGCTTAAACATACACACATGGAGTATTAATTAAGGAACAAAGCTCCCTCTCTTTTGCTCTCTCGCTCTTTCTCTCTTTCTCTTTTTTTTATACTTGTCTCAATCTGTCTCAGAAGGGGAGATGGAGGAGATCAAGAATGAGGAGGAGAGAGAGAGAGAGAGAGAGAGAGAGAGGGGGGTGAGAGAGAGAGAGAGAGAGATAGAGAGAGGGGGGGGGGAGAGAGAGACAGAGAGAGACAGAGAGGCAGATAGACAGAGAGAGAGAGAGAGAGACAGAGTGAGAGAGGGGGGGAGAGAGAGAGAGACAGAGAGACAGAGAGAGAGAGATTAATGTTTTAAAAGCACTGAAGGAAGCCAGTGGCATATTGAAGTGTTTTTAACCCAGTTTCCCACTGGAGCCATGCTGTGCTGCTCTGGGGTGTATTTCAGGTTTCAGAACACAGCGAAGACGTACATCTGTCTCAGGGAGCTCAGAAGAGGCTCTCTGTAATGCACCTAGGGCTCCTCCATTTCATTCTCCTTTCTATATTGACTTGCGGTCCAGTATTCGACCTAGAATTTTAACATAAAAAGCAGACAGTATTTGCTTGGTTAACTGCATCCTTTTGTCGAGGAAATTGGGTTTTATTTAACACTCATCACGTATCTGAGTGTTAGGTATAGTCAGACTTGTTGACCCTGGCCCCGTCACACAGACACACACACACACACACATACACTGTCGCATGAAAGCACACACGCACACAAACACACACACATACACTGTCGCATGAAAGCACACATGCACACAAACACACACACATACACTGTCGCATGAAAGCACACACACACACAAACACACAAAAACACAGACAGACAGACGGACAGACGGACAGACGGACAGACGGACAGACAGACAGACACACACACACACACACACACCAGACAGACACAGATATTCAGGAAGTAAATGTTGGAGAACATTCACGAAGCATTCTAAGGGGATGCTTTCCCAGGTCCCTCTGCTAAGTTCTGAGAGTTTATTGAGTGAGCATTACCTTGTCTGAACCCTTTCTAACTGTGTTTTCGTAATCTACAAATATTAATCTTTAATCTGTAAACTTAAATTCACAGAGGCCCATGCTACTTCACGCATGTTAACACATCAGTGCATTTTTAAGTGAAGTTGGTTTAATGTACTGTCGTTCTGAACACTTAATTGCAGTTTTGAATTTCCACCACTAGGGGCCCCCCTCGAAACTCGCGCCGTGCGACAAATTGCCTCTCTGCCCTTCTCGAATAACCAATGACTCCGTGTGCTCAGTCTGGAATTGGTCGGTGCGTTTATTGGCTTCACAAACGGTAGTGCTCTTTTGTTGGGACGCTTGTGTAATCACAGCAATTTGTGTGTGTGTGTGTGTGTGTGTGTGTGTGTGTATGTGTGTGTGCGTGCGTGCGTGCGTGCGCGCGTGTGTGTGTGTGGGTGCGTGCATGCGTGCGTGCGTGTGTGTGTGTGTGTGTGTGTAGGTGCGTGTGTGTGTGCGCGCGCAGGCGTGTTCATGCGTGTGTGCCTGCACGTGTTCTCGCATGTCATTGCTTTTAATCAAAACATTCAGAATCCTGTCGACTTTCCCTCTTATTTCCCTACTAAATCATCCTATAAAAAAAATGACATGTCACTGAGTTCTGCTGACTTTTTAACATGCCTGCAGTTCTCTACGCTCCGAGCCAACCCCATAATCCCGGGGCATTATTAAGTGTATGTGTGTATGGACATAGCTGGGAGAAAGTGAGGGCCCCAGCAGCAGTCTGTCGGCATTAGCGATGCTCAAGCCTTAAAGACAGCCCGGTGATGACGACATGTTAGCAGTTCCACCGAGCAGGCTAGGCGTTTCACGGTTTCATTTGTCAAACTAGGGTCTTTCTTGGTCGAGATGTTTGCCTTTTTTTCCTCCCTCTTTTTTTTTTTATGTGTCATTTTCCCTCGTGCGCATGGTCTGTTGTTGAAAGTTGAAATTGTTGTTGCTCTGCCACATTTTTGGGGCTCAAAATCTTTTCAAACAGAGTCAAACTTGTGGCTTTCCGTTCACGCTCCTATCTGACACCCAGTGCTTAAACCGACTACAATGTGTCCACATTTCTCCTGAGCTTACACCAAACAAAAGTCTAGAAAGTATAGCTTCTAACTCTGTCTGCGGTTATTTGTGCATATGTGTCAGTGTGTGTTTGCGTGCGTGCGTGCCTGCGCACATGTGCATGTGTGGCATGCTCACATACCAGTGAGTTTAAGGCGTGGACGGTTGTGGATCTGCTCAAAAGGTTTAAGCCTACATGTGATTTTCGACGTTAAATTTGTTCCAAGCCATCAATTTGGTGAGATGCCCTTGTCCTGCTGGCCAGTAATAAACATCTATTCCGGTTTCATCCAGTGCACTGGAGCTAACCGCACGCAAACATGTGGCAGCACGCCCTTTGCCACCAAAAGTAGAATCCTATATGCACGCCTATTATACGTCTTATGGAAGATGTGTGATTCAGGGGCAGCAATCTGGTGCCTTGGGAGCCAATGCTGGGACTAAATAGGCTCAGTGGGCTTCCTGCATTGAACAGAGACTTTTTCTGTACAGCCTTCAGTATCTTACATTCAATGGGCTTCACCGGCGGTTTATTTTTCGGTGTCTTTCTTTAATGATAATACTTCTCGACCCTCAGAGCTGTCACATCATATTCACTGCATCCATCCCAGGCACGCCAGACATAGTTTGGTAGGCAAGGCAATGTGTTGCTAGGTATCACCAGATTGGTTTCATCCACCACGGAGACTTGATCTTGGATTTGAGGGGATTGTAGTCATTTTCGAAAGAAAATGAAACAAAAATAAAAACTTTGGTCAGATTGTTGCTCCCTTTGAAACACACATGCACACTATTTGATTTGTTATCCAACCAGATCTTATTTTTTTGTTATAGCTGAAAGGTTAGCCTTGTATTGCCCATAGAGAATAGAAAATCACTTTGAATATGGACCACAGCACTGAAGAAATAAGAAAAGGTTATATATTCTTAGCTTGTGCTGTCTTTTTATTCAGTAGAAGACAGCTCTTTCATATGGTTTGGGTTTGAGATAAGAGATCCCTTTAGCTATGCTTTAATAGTTGAATGGATCGTGTTGCTGCTAATATGATTCTGCTCCAAACACGACTAACTCATTTTTAAATATCTTACTGGCCAGAAGTGTTGAGAAATATTATTATAATTTATACCATACTACATAAAATACTTTACATAAAGGTACATTTATTAACCACTAATTCATTTAAATGAATGCAGTAATAAGCACAATTATACAGCATTAGCATAGGGATAAGGGTTAGGTTCACTGGATAAGGGTTTAGGGTTGGGCTAGCCCTGAACCTATTCAATAATGTATAAATAAACCTTAGATAAGATGACAACCATGACCTAAGTTAACATGAACATTAAATACAATTAGTTCACTGTTAATTAACTGTTAATTAATGATACTTTGTTAGTTAACATATTTAACAGTAAAAAAAAAAATGTTGCAAAGTGTTACTCATATTATGTTAAAAACCCATGCTGTGACACATTCTCTTGCAATGAGTGACACCAGCCCTACACCAGGGACCTATGCAAGGTTTTCCTCACAGCTCAAAAGTTTTTTTTTCCAGTTGGAGACGAGTCATCTCGACCTTCTGCCACTAGTAAAATGAACCCAATAAAATATGCAATGAAAATTCTCTTCATGCGCACGTTTTCCAAATCAATCCGCATTCACGCCCAATTGCATTGTTTCAACCCGTAGCCTCTCTGGATCGGAATCTACGATCTGAAATCAGTCAGAGCGGTCGGAGCTGGACTCGGTCCCGGCTCTTCGGTACAGGTCTGTACGGTTGACAGGAAAAAATGAAACATAGAGGGAAAAAATGCTACCTGCACTGTGGTAAACGCTCCGCTGTCTTTGGAAACAGTGACACTCCTATTGAGGGAAACGAGTCCACATGCGGGAATGTGCTCTGCTTCTCTCCCTCCTGCTTAAGTGATTCCAGACGCCCTCCTCCTGCTATCGGGTTTGCGGGCGTGCGTTTCTGTGCGTGTGTATGTATGTATGCATGTATGCGCGCGCGCGCGCGCGCGTGTGTGTGTGTGTGTGTGTGTGTGTGTGTGTGTGTGTGTGTGTGTTTGTGTGTGTGTGTGGGGGGGAGAGAGTGTGAGTTTGAATGTGTGTGTGTGTGTGTGTGTGTGTGTGTGTCCTTGCTGTGTCCTACACACAGCAAGACCCACATTGTGAGTGCGGTTGCACGTGCAGGGGGCACACCCACGCAGGCTCACCCACTTTCATGTGCAAGCTCTCTCTCTCTCTCTGGCTCTCTCTGGCTCTCTCTCTCTCTCTCTCTCTCTCTCTCTCTCTCTCTCTCTCTCTCTCTCTCTCTCTCTCTCTCTCTCTCTCTCTCTCTCTCTCTCTCTCTCTCTCTC
>NC_136947.1:3740592-3753092 GCF_949987615.1 Pollachius pollachius | reverse complement strand
CAGATAAGTTTTTACTTTACTCCTTCTTTGATGTGACGGTGCCTGGATTAAACCTCTTTAAAACCGGATTTCGACTTTGACGTTACACATATTCAGTCCGTCAACCTTTTGCGGTCATCATTATTTTTCCTTCAGGTCTTTTCCAGGGAACATCGTACTTGCTCTCCAATTTTTGGAATCTCGAAATGTGTAATGAAAGGTCATCTTTAAAGCTACAAATTGCCTTGCATTTACTGTGCCCACAGACTTGGCTGGACAATGCTAGGGCTGGATCAAAGAAGGACCCTCCTGGGAGATTGGAAGGCACCTTCTTGCGTCTCAATCACAGCTGTTCTCCTTCTTCCTGTTTGGTCTAGGAAGTGTTCCACATGGGTTGGCAAGACACGCGTGTGAAGACCGCCAGACTCAATGCTTTTTCACCTGTGAAATGTATTAAAGTCTGTCAAATAATTTACCATTTTGATGACGTCACCTTTGCACAATATTCATGGTACAGGTGTTCAATGTGTCATATTGACCTTTATCTATTCTGACCTGCTCTAAACACTGACCAATATATGTAGAAAATTAGTTTTGGTATGGCCAGTTATCACAGTTAGAGACACAAATGGCTTTCCAGGCCCATGTTAGATAACACCATCTCCCTAAAGCCAGCAATAAAAACTCCCCAAAACCCAAAAGGATGAAGAACCATTGAGTTGGGACACAATAAAGGATCCTACTGCATTCCAGCGCCTGAAGAGAGTTCCTGAGAAGGCGGCTGAGAAGACATTGAGAGAAACAAAAATGAGAAAAACATTTCGAAAGAATGTAGGTTAACTCAGCAAAATATGAACGCAAAAACCACAACAGGTTTAAAAATGTTTACAAAGTCCAGTATTTCAACACCCTGGAGATGTTTGGGCTGTATCTTTTACCCAAGTGGACACGTCGCTCCAGTAGTAAGAAAAATACACATCGACACTTTTTTTTTCTTCTCCTTTTTTACAAGGTGATGCGTCGGTCGGAAAGAAAATGACTCCCTGAACACAGTTTATAGGGCTGGGAACCGGGTGTACTGCTCCCTCGGAGAGAGGTCATGATGCGGGGATTGCCTACTGCAATAAACAGGCATTAGTGCTTAGTCACTAAAGGATGACCAATGGTCTAGAACTCTCCCACTCAAGCCAGAAAACAAAGCATCCACAGAACCCGAGACTTAATCGAAAAGTTCTCTGCGCACATGCGACCGGGATTAGGCAGTTGATGTCACCTCTTCCTTCAAATCCATCTGTGTGACACACAGCTTTTAGTTTTCACACACACAAGCAGTTCCACTGTTAGTGATTTATCTGCAGCTGAAGACACAAAGCCAACCCTTTGAGAAACAGCTTCATTGTAAACAAGCCGCCATTGTAAAAAAAAAACAACGTTCCCCCCCCCCCCACCACCGGATTAAAGGTCCCTGAGCAGCGCTAGGATTGATGACAGGGAGGTTTGGAGTAAACCACAGCAAAGTGCTGCGTAATGGGGAACATCTTTGGCCCGTGGCCACAGCGACTCCCAAACATCACCCTCGCACAGCGCTAGCGGACTCATCAACGCGTTACTTTTACCATCTGCGGCAAACAAACAATTTATCTTGTCAACGTCTCTGCTCTCTCTATGTATTTATGCCTCTGCATCTATGTGTGTGTGTATGTGCGAGTGTGTGTGTGTGTCTCTCTCTCTCTCTCTCTCTCTCTCTCTCTCTATCTCTCTCTAATTGCCTAGTAGCTCTCTATACATCTGTCTATCTCTCTGTCTGCCTGTCTGTCTGTCTAGCAGTTATACACCTCTATCTACGTGTCCCCATCTTCTTACCCTCTGTTCTAATATTGCCTCTCTTCCTGTCTGGATATTGCTTAATTGTATGTGATTTCCCCCTTATGCCCCGTTCCCCCCAATGCTCGTTGTGTCTGTCTGTTTGTCTGTCTGTGTGTGTGTCTGCCTCTGAATCATTAGATTTCCTCGCCTTGAATTCCTCAAATGTGTGTAATAAAGCCGGACACGGAACTCAAGTGGTTCATCCCCCTCCCTACCCCAGACTCACAGGCCCCTTACTGCTGAGACTTGAGCCTTGGCCCCTGAAACATCAGGTGGTCCCTGGGGTATGTTTACAATATCACGGACCTCCCCCGGCCCTGAGCGCACCACCCCTAGTGCACCATGATAACACCCTGCCTAATCCTGACAGGAAAAAGGCTTTCATCATCTGCAGACACCACCATGAGGATACACACACACTAACACAGAGGGAAAAGAAAGGCTAGAAATGGGTCGGTATAATGTAGGTCACCTCTCTGCTACAGCTGGGAGTGACACAACGCCCGGGCCGGTCTGAAATGGATACACACATACACACACACACACACACACACACACACACACACACGCACACACACACACACACACACACACACACACACACAGACACACACGCACACACACACACACACACAAACATGCTGAAGCACACAAAGACACCAATATAGGAATTGTGACGGGCCCAAACCAACGACCAAAGACTCGAAAGATTTGAAGATAATATTCTCCCCAAATAATTTATGGCATTATGATTGACAAAGATAAGCGTGTTAACAGAACAGGCGGGGTCCAAACAGATATGCACTATGGCGCATACCTCTGCCAGAGAATCAGCTTAATAGACGTGGTCCTGGCTTGGAGGGTGCCAATTGGCTGCTCTGAGCTGGCAACCCCACAAGGTCACCCCCAACAATCATCATCAACCCTGACAGACTTTTCCCAGACCTTTCAGCATCACTTGTTGGTGATGTTCGGGCCTGTGCAACCTCAGGCAACTGCTGCACGTAAACAACAAAACCAGCTGTATGCAACTTCAACGCAACCTATTGCAGCACGGATGTGTGCCCTGTTGCGCACATGTCGATCAAATCGAAGGCGCGACCGCGACACGACATCCACCCAGATGTTGCAGACTACAGCTAACCAAGCTTAGCTTTGATGCTAATGAACATTGAAATCTTGTAGCTGCTTCTATCTTTGAAACGTTGATACACTATTGGTTAAACATAGGATGTGTGTTTACCAGTCATGGTTTGAAAAAAGGGTGTGACTTTTTATTTGGGCTCTATCATCCATGTGATGCATTTCGAAAAATCCCAATTTAGTGTACATTTGGTGTGGTGACACATAGGCGTAGGTTGGGCAGAAGAATCCATTTTACTGTAAATTGTTGGATTGCGTGCTCGCAACGGATTGGAACAGACTGTGCAGAAGCATGTTGAAGCCTTTACGCAAATCTTAAGGAAGTAATGCAGCTTTTTGTGACCCTTTTGGCTGGGTAAAGCACTTTTTACTTGGCCCGTAGTAATAACCGACGCACCAAATTCTCAACTTTTGGAGCTTTCACGCTCACAGACGTGTCCCACCCACTGCCACGTCCCCTTTTGACCGATAGGCACGAGAACTCAATCTCCTCCTTTTTGGCCCATATCTAGCCGCCAAATCTTGTGCAAATCCGCGCTGATATCATGCATACAGGGACAGTCGGACGGACACGCAGACGGGGTCGAAACTAGTTAACTTCTCACAACTGCCATTATCAACACGATAAAAAAAAGCAGGGAAAATATAACTGACACATCATGCTAACACAGACACATAGGGGAAGACAAACCACTGCAACTCAACACAAACGAATACTCGAAATAATTTATTATTAAGTTAGAATAGATTTGCAGCAAATTTGGTGGGTGGTTATTAGCCAAGGAATATGTGATACACTTTTTAAACCCTTTTCTTATAATCCTACTCTAAATTGTGCAAACAGCCACCCGCCCCCCCCCCCCCACCCACACACACACACACACACACACACACACACTGGAATGCAATGGATTATTCCAGGAAGTCCAATAAGTCGATATGCTTCCTCTCTTTAAACACACTTTTGTTCTCTTGCCCCTCTGATCTGATTTCCTACACCAATGGGAACTAGAAAATACATTCCCTGCAGAAAAGGCAATGTAAGTGCTGTAGTGCAAAGTCGGGTTGAAAATATGCTTTAGTAAAGCCACATAGTTTAAGTCGAAAATAATAAGTGGCTTAAATCAAGTAAAGGGATTTGATCTAATTCAACTTTTAAACTGTGATTCTAAAAAAGATTAATTTATATAGAAATTCTGTTTGGATTTATTTGAAGCTGCAAACGTTGATTTGTTAAATGTTTGAACGAAGGTTAACGGTTAAATGGACCAAGTTGCAAAGTTTGAAGTAGTTGAAGTGCCATTGACTTCCATTGTAAAAAATATATATTTTAAAAGTAGGGTATCTTAAAAAGTTTAAAATATTTGAATGGAAGTGCGCGATTCCAAGCTATCTGAACATTTTAAAATAAGAAAATTTTTCGAAGGAGTAGGGTCCCAAAGTTTGTAGAGAATAACAAAGAAAGAAAGAAAGAATAAAACTTAAGAAGAACAATAGTTGAGCGCTGCATGCAACACTCACCTATCACAACTAGGAAAATCATGTGTATGCCCTGATATGTTAATCTGTTTAAATCAATGAAAATATATACATATCAATTTATTGCATTTTTGCATTTATATAGCGCTTTTGGTGTGTGTGGACACACATACATAGTAAAACATACCATTCTGCCGGCTGTGTTTCTAATTGTTTTTCTCTTCTTCCAATTGCTGACTCAGCCAATTTCATGAGGGACCTTATGAAATGTGAATGCTTAGAACGCCGCTAACCCTGAATCCTTTCAACGCTCATTAGGTAAAGGCAGTTAAGGTACCACTCGTGGCTATAATAAGCATGCCCAGACAGACACAGCACATTCCTCTCTGTGGTTATGCGGCCGGCAATGTCTAGTACGCCTCCACCTCTCCAGCTACAACCCACTTCACTCGCACACATTGTCAAACACACACATGGTCACAGACACACACACACACACACACACATACACACACACACACACACACACACACACTCATGTTGTCATATGCTTGCATGCATGGCTCGCACACACTGAGACACACACAAATACATTGTCAGACACATTCACAAACACACACACACACACACACACACACACACACACACTCATGTTGTCATATGCTTGCATGCATGGCTCGCACACACTGAGACACACACAAATACATTGTCAGACACATCCACAAACACATACACACACACACACACACACACATATTGTCCTATGCATGCATGCACGGCTCGCAAACACGGAGACACACACACACCCACACCCACACACTGTCAGACAAACCATAGGAGGATCTTGTGAGGTAAGGGTAGGTTCTGAAGAGGTCACGGGGGTCATGGGCCAGCTGAGCGGTCAATCAGCCTGGGAGCTCTTTCTCTCTGCCAGGTAACATAACAACCCCGCTGCATTGAAAGCTTTTCATTCTCACATTCCACAGAGGAAGACTAATATTGTTCTTGAAGTTACAGCATTCTCCCCCAGCATTGAGTGAGTTGTAAGAGTCAAAAGACAGCAGAGCAATGGAGCAGGTATTCTGAAGAGCTACCCCAGGACCCTAATTGTACAAAGAATGCCTCGGTTGTAATTGTTATGCATCAGGCGTGCCCACAACACGGTGGGACACGAGTGAGACACTGAATGCGTCGTACTTTGCAAAGAGAAACATCTTGACACTTTAAAACTGAGAAATCCAATCCAGCAAGTCAGAGTAGAAATAGCTCTCTCTATAAGTACAAACCTTAGGGAGGTAAAGAACCAATCAATACTTTGTCAAATGGCAAACGCATAGACGTTAAGGTACAAAATAGGTGGAAATTCAATCCATAGCAAATTAAAGAACTAATACACAGGGATGCATGAACTTCATCCTACATCAGGCAGAGCACTTGGGATTGTGTGGCTTTTCTTAAATGTCAAAAATGGCTACATTTCTTTTATGTAATAAAACCATGAAATTAAAGCTATTCAGGAACATAATTGTATCGCAGCGGCATTCAACTGAAGTGGGACTTTAAGAAAGCAGTTATGATGTACTTCAGTGACGAGAAAAAACAATCACCATTAAACTTTGGCTCTTACGACTGAAGATTGAAGATTTAAATATCCACATTCGGTCATAAGATGGGGCTATATATTATATATGTATACAAAAGATGGTCCAAGAAATGCTACATGGTGCAATATATTGAATCAAGTTGAAGTCAAGCATGTGCGGTGAACACAGTTCATCTCCAGAGAGGAATGTATATCTTTTTTCTACTGTGCCAGGTTTCACTGGCATTGCTTTCCTTGCATTTCAAAGTGCTCTGATTAAAAAGCTGCCTCCGCTATAGCAGGACAAAGCCAAAGACCCAACATTTCCCAAAGCCATGTATGTGTTTTTAGTAGCTGCTCTGGGTTGTGCCCCACTACTTATTATAGAATAATTATACAAATGTACTGGCGTTGGCAGAGCAATGCCTGAGTTGTATAATCATACGCTTCCAACTACTGAGGGAGTCGCTCCTGAGTTAAACCTTGCTGAAAATTGGAGGCTGTGTATTCCCACCTCCCAAAAAAAAAAACTGCGAATCTATAAGAAGCCTTTTGATCTCCATCCTACATGTCTGACGTCTACCGTGACCGTTTAAAACAGATACTAGTCATTTACAACAACAACAAAGTATTGCGATTTAAGGCTTCGATTTCAGGGTTTTCTTTGTAGGTTCTCTTTGAATGCAGCATGGTAGCTTTAAATTAAGCTAATGGTTCCTGGCAACAGTCCCATGCATGCAACTTGAACTCTCGAGGTGAAGCCCCAGGGCCTTTATCTGCAAACAGTCTTAAGCCTTATAGCCTGATGTCATATCTGAAGCTAGCTCTTGTTAAAGTTGAAACCCGCAACGAAAAACATTAAACATCCTTTGTAAAAGGTGATTTCATCACTTTTATGGTTCCAATTTGAGACTGACGACCTGAAAGCTGTTGTTTTATTATATTTTCATCCTTTCTTATGTTTATCCTATGTTATTCATCATCATTAACCAAATTGCAGATATACAGAGCTCCATCATTCCTCAGAAAAAAGAGGTATTCCTCAACCACAGTATAATAGCAGATATGTGGAAACAGCTGCTATCGAGTTTCCCTTGATGGGAACACGGATGTTCTTTTGCATTATGCTGAGAGGCCACATGTGAGTATATCTTGTCATGACAGATTGAGAGGGTCATTGGTGGATCTCAGCCTTCTGTCTACAGTGAGCTGTATGGTAGATGATTCAAAGTTGTCTCACACTTCCAACCTGAAGGATCGCCTTTAAAAAGTCCAGTGAAAAATGTCACTCGTTCACACTAAATTGGGCTTTGAAAGTATGATGCTAGTGCAATCCAGTCCGCCTCTTCATTGCCGATTTCCAAAACAGACCGAAAGCATCAGCTGTTCTTCTCATCACAATATTACACACTCCAGACCACATTTCATAACAATTGCGCGTACAGGAAGGTATTGCGCATGTGCTTACTTCATGCAGGCCCTCGTGGCTTAACACAGATGTTTTATGGCAGAATCTTCAACAAATAAAGGTACAAATAAATCATCAAGTGTTTATTTTTGTGCAGCAGCAGAGCAACAAACACGCTCTGTGACGACTTGTGTTAATATGCTTTTGGATAGCCATTTGTACCCATTGATAGATGGGTATGTCCAAGCGCACTAATGTAAGGACCATAAGCTGTTATATAAGCTGTTGCGCGTGATGTTACACATGAGGAAAAGCACTGATTTGATTGGTTTAATTGAACGTTAACAATTTTGTATATTCTTGGTGATAATTGGTGTAATTGTTAACATCCCAGGAACATATATCTATAGATATACGTTGAGCATCGGTGTGGTGTGATAACAGATCAGACGTAAACACTGACGGTGTTTCTACAATGTGGTTCGTGTTTGCGTGATGGCCGCTGCCATTACACTGTCAGAGACGCCTTTCCCCGTCACACGAGGGAGAACCGGAGCCAGGGGAAACACTCTATGGCTACCACCTGTGATTCCATTCTCCGTTCCAATCATCTTTAACCATTTACGTTGCTCAGACCCATGGAGCGGTTCAGGGGCCAAAAATAAAATAAAATGAAAATAAAAAAACAAATAGGGAACGTTCTCTCTCTCTCTCTCTCTCTCTCTCTCTCTCTCTCTCTCTCTCGCTCTCTCCCTCCACGAATTGAATTTACTTAGTCTGGAAAAGATTTTGCTTTTTGGACACTCAAGCCTCTATATCAGACATTTGTTGGCGTAGAAGTAGCAGCTATTCAATCTCCAATTTTCTAATTTTTGGGCATTTTGTAAATGTCTGAAATTACCACTCCACCCAAACACTTAACATTATTTTATTTTAAAAGCAGGCATGCCCATATCAAGCTGTTCCATCTCCATTCCTCAGTCAGATAAAGGTCTTATTTGGAGAGACCTATTTGAGAAAATTAGGGATTTCCTTTCTTCACTCTATTAATTACCCTGAAATATTTGCAGTGAATCACTGATTGTCACTGAAATAAAAGGCGACGTGAGGAGGCATCTAGCCTATAGTGCAGTTTAACTCATACACTCATATACACGCACGCAAGCACGCACGTCCCCACGCCCGAGCGCGCACTGACCAACCGGTCCCTGCAATTGAGGTGCAGGCACGTGGGTGCTGCTGCTCGACTGATGCTGCGGTGAGGGACCTCTCGTGGAGCAAAAGGGGCGGTACTTTGAGACAACTTTCCAGACTAGTAATTTGATGAACAGAGGATTTTCCACTCTCTCCGGTCGCGTGGTTCAGGATCGTGCTCGCCCAGCCTCCCGTCCGCGCGCCACACTCTGGGAGTCGCTCTTTGGAGTTTTTTTTTTCTTTCCTTTCTTTTTTTTAAGGAGACGTTTACCTTCAGTCTGGTTGCTGGGTTCTGGGACAGCGCATCACAAGGGCCTACTTTGGCTTTAAGAAGCATCCAACACAATTTTTCCACACATGGCTCTGTAGTAGAAACAGATTTTTTGGGGGGGATTCGTGGATTTTGGAACGGACTAAACTTAATTTAAAGGTGTTTTATCCGTCTGTGGAGTGCTCACGATGGAGATGAAAAGATGGTCAACGAGGTGGAAAACGAAACGGTCGCTTTGGAATTGCTCATTAACCACTCTCGTCACACTGATTGTCGTTCTGCAAGCTGACGATGCCAGAGCAGGTAAGACGTTACGCAGAACGGCGCCTTATGGTTCGCGTCGCATCACTGTTGCGCTGATGGGCATCCTTTGTAGGCTCACTTTCAATATAGTGGAAGGGTGACGCTGAATGACACGTTGTTAGTATGTTAACATGTTGACCGTATTATATGTCTGAATCAGATCTAGATCTTAAACAGATCAGAGAAAATGAAAAGCATGAAAACAAACAAAATAATTGTATTGACGTTTAATTTACACCCAGCACTAATCCTAGCCGTTGGAATGACAGCCTATAACAAGTAAATGAATTGTATTTAAGTGTGTAGAACCATTTGGGCGATTTTAGTGGCTAAATCGAACGTATCATGGCCAGTGTGCGCGTATGTGTGCCAGCTAAGTGTACAACTGCAAAATGCCAACTTAACCTGTTCATTAACATTTCCTTGTCACTCGTTGTCCGCCGATTTGTAATGGCATACGAAAATGACGAAAAAACGTGAGTGAAATCGTTTCGGGTGATAGGCCTACACATTCGGAGAGTATGTGTCCCAGCAACGGAGCCAGGATGGTTTTACGCATCACTTTTACGCATCGATTTTTTTTTACTATGAATCTTCAATGTGTATGACTGATGAAAGTATAGACTGCTACAGTTCTCGACCAAAGTTGACAGAAGAATCAGCGAAGCGGGTTTTGTTTTTTAATTTCTAATTCATCTCGGCAAATCTAATTTGATCTCGCTATCTAGTTTCCTCGATTGAGTGTGGCCGTCGGTCTACTCAACAAGTCAACGACACACGGAGCAACATCCGAGAGAAACGTCCACCTCAGTTTCACCGCTGCCTAGTTATGGATGAATCCAAGACACAAACGCCCTCAGCATAACAATACAGGCACCATTCTGTAACTGAAGTTCAGGAGTTTGCCTTGTGCGGAGAATCACCGTTTCTCCGCACTATCCTGGTTCCCACTAAGTCCAAGAAGGGGCGTTGATGGAAAAACCTTTCTGGAGTTTTTCCCCCCCACTTAAAAGAACATATGTAGGTTGCATTAGCTGCCTGCGTTCTTTGAAGAATATATGGCTTTCTTTTGTGCCTGAGGTTAGGAAAGACATCCACCCTCATCAGCAGCTATCATCAAATATCAATGAATGTATGTTTTGGATTACTATTATTATAACTTATTTTTTTTACTCCATGGCTTTGATCTATCTATTATGGGCTGGATGCAATCACAAAACAATATCAGTGAGAGTGGACGGTAATTTAAGGTCTTATAGTTATCTTTTATTTGTTTGTACAAATTATCTTTCACAAGAGCAACAAGAGGAAGAACGGTGGCCATCAGTGTGACTATCCTCCCAGGATGCATTGCACTCTGCCTGGACATTCGGTCCTTTACCTACCCCCCCCTTTCTGCCCAAAAAGAAGAAACAACCCCCAACAGTGTGCCAATGTGTAATTGTAGAGAGCATACAATAAATTAAATAAATAAATTCAAATTCCACAGTGGCACAGTTTGCCAATCAGCCAGCGTTGGTCTCTCTCGGTCTGATTTTTAAACGTGACCATAATTGCATGATGTGCTAGCAAACATTTACAGCCCTTCCAATGTACTATAATTGCCACTTGGGCTGCCAACCGTCAGTCGATGGCAGTGACTTGGAAAGGGAGAAAAAAGAGGGAGATATCTGCAGTTCAAAGCCACAGAGCCATGAAGTCATGTCACAGATTTGTATCCCCCCCCGCCCCCATGTATCAAACTCAAAAGCCCAGACAAATGTGATGAATATGCCGCATAATAGTATACTTTTGTCTATTGCTTTACCACACTATTGCTTTATAATCAACTATTGTTCACAATAAAATATTTCTAAAAGAATGGTTGTGGGGGGGGGGGGTCAGTTGTCTAATGGTTTTAGCAGAGGTGTCACACGTCAGAGGGTTCATGTTAAACCCTTCCTGTCTGAGAGAAAGAAAATGTGCTCCTCTCTCTCCCTCTTTCTCTCTGTCTCTCTCTCACTCTGTCTCTCTCTGTCTCGCTCTCTGTCTCTCTCTTTCCCTCTCTCCCACTCTCCTTCTCCCTCTCTCTCTCTCTCCAGTTAGTGTCTTGTTAACATGTTGGGTAGTTTATCACAGACTTTATTCAACTGCGGTTGGCAGGCTGCCGTGTCGCTCAGAATGATGTGTGAAACTGTCAGCCGAGCTCCAAGGCCGGGCCTGGTGCTGCTGCTACTGCTGCGCTACACGCCCTGAGCAGTTAGCCTGCTACAGTGCTCTCCTTTTGGACTCGTTGCTCCCTGCTCCTCCTCTGTCTCTCTCTCTCTGTCTCTCTCTCTCTCTCTCTCTCTCTGTCTCTCTCTCTCTCTCTCTCTCTCTCTCTCTCTCTCTCTCTCTCTCTCTCTCTCTCTCTCTCTCTCTCTCTCGCTGGTGGCTCCTGGGCCTGCAGCGCTGCTGTACAGTGCGGTGTGTTGCCTCCCTGCTCCTGGGGCTGGTACAGCTGGTCTGTTGATTATGGTGGTGGAGGTGGGGGTTTGGAGGTGGTGGAAGGATAGAGCTGGTGGGGGGTGGAAGGGTGGTGGAGCTGGAGGCGTGGGGGTGGTGATAGAGGTGGAGAAATAGGGGTGGAGGGGTGAGATAGGGATGGGTCGAAGGTCACGGGGTTGGGGTGGTGGTAGAGATGGAGGGATGGGGTCGCTGGAGGGAGGGAGCAGTGGTGGAGGTGATGGTGGGTGGTGGAGGCGGAGCAAGGATGGGTAATGGGCGGGGGTGGGGGTGGGGGTGGGGGTGAACGTATGGTGGTGCAGGTGGAACCGGGAGGGGATCAGAAGGATGGAGTTGGGATGAGCCGACGCCTTAATCTGGCCTCCTATAGAGTTAGATTTCCTTTGCCGTATCCAGGGGCCGTATCCAGGGGCCGTATCCAGGGGCCGTATCCAGGGGCCGTATCCAGGGGCCGTATCCAGGGGCCATCAGGCGGTGTTGAGGCTGTGGTGGCGTGGAGTTTTGGAGGGAGTTTGGAGCTTTCCTGAGAGGGGGCGGCTATAGGCAGAGGGATTGGAAAGTAGGGAGGAGGAGGAGGAGGAGAAGAAGAGGAAGAAGAAGAAGACGAGGAGGGGGAGGGGCAGGAGGAGGGCGGGGTTTCGGGGGAGAGGGGGAGGGGGGGGGGGGGGGTGTTCCTGGCCAATTCAGCACATCTGGAATATATGAGGCCTTGAGGTATGCAGTAATGCAGAAAGGCATTCAGAAACTCACAAAGAGACCTTTAGTTCAGCTGGGCTTTGTGTGTGTGTGTG
>NC_136947.1:3723092-3735592 GCF_949987615.1 Pollachius pollachius | reverse complement strand
CACACAACAAATTCTAAGCGTGCCTTGAGATATGAGATAGCAAACGTTAAGTGAAGCCCAGGAGTCTGGTCATTAGTTACGGTTGTAGCAAAGCACAGTTCTTTGACAGACGTAAGCAGGGGGGGGTTTTTTGGGTCGCTTTTTACAATCCGTTCCATGTGCTTTTGTGGCCGGGCTGGAGTGTGGGTTGCACTGAAAAGCACAATACAAAGAATAACTAATACAATGAAGCACTATAAAACCCCATATCCGCTGGAGTCTTGTTAATAGGCATTCTCTATTACCTGACTACTCTTTAAGGAGCCACAAGTTGACGAGCTGGGACCTTACAGGATAAAGAAGGTTGCACACATTTATTGAGAAAACCAAATAAAAATAAAAACAAATTCTCTCTTGTTAATTTTATGCTGAGCTTCTCTTCGGTTTGGCCGAATTGGAAAGGGAAAAACGTATACGGGCCACAAACGAGAGTGCTGCAATATTTTTCAATTAGGTTATTGTGATTCTTGGCCTGCAAAGAATGGTCTGCAAAACTTTTCGATGGAAATTCCTAAATGAGTGCGATGGAGCGAAATGGGTGTAGCGTTGGCCGCTGTGGAGGAATCGAAAGGTGTCAGAATGTCCTCAGCCTGGATAATACAGCTGATACTTGATCCTCCACTCCCTCCACTGCCTGCCTTTCTTCCCTCTCCGTGGACTAACAGCTATTCTAAAGCAGTACTCTTTTTAAGCATTTATTTGACTCTTGAGTCCTAAGGGAAAACGCCAATAAGAATAAACTCAGTCCAATTGTCTAGACTCAAAGGTTTTATGTGAAATGAAACCATTTAGGCGTTAATATGTTATTTTGCAATTAGGTAATTAGAAGGTAATTGCTCCAGTAATTAACTTTATTTAGATGTATGCGACGAGTACCTGAGACAAGCGAACACCTGCATTTCATGTTTTGCTTCCCTATTCACCCTGTAAAATACATGACAATGCTGAATCAGGTATTGAAATGGTTTTATGACGATACCATTCTTTGTATGGATACAATGTATATTGATGAAGAAATGCACTAAACACCAATCAAACAATGACTAATATATAAGCTTAATCTTTATCTAAATCTGGTTAGATTGTCCTAAATTGTCTACGGTAGGCTGACATTTGGAAACCAAATCCCACCCTTCAACTCAGCTGGAAAAACCTTGAGAAGGGAAAAGGGTATCCCCTCTTATCTCCATAAATTATTAAAGAAAAACAAACTACGCCAGTAGATTCCCCTGGAGGGGGGGGAGAGGGTAGCCCCATTAAAACTACATTGATCATGTCAGACTCTTAACCAAAACACACCTCTCTCTCTCTCTCTCTCTCCCTCTCCCTCTCCCTCTCCCTCTCCCTCTCCCTCTCTCTCCCTCTCTCTCTCTCTCTCTCTCTCTCTCTCTCTCTCTCTTTCTCTCTCTTTCTCTCTCTCTCTCTCTCTCTCTCTGATCCCAAGGAGGAGTCTTCCCAGAGGACTTCTCCATCCTGTTCACGGTGAAACCCAAGGTGGGCCTGCAGTCCTTCCTGTTGTCCGTGTACAACCAGCAGGGCATCCAGCAGCTGGGCGTGGAGGTGGGCCGTGCCCCCGTCTTCCTGTACGAGGACCAGAGCGGCAAGCCCGCCCCCGAGGAGTACCCCCTGTTCCGATCTGTGAACCTGGCCGACGGGAAGTAAGTGATGAGGATGACGATGATGATGACGATGAGGAGGAGGAGGAGGATTAGGATGATGTTGAAGATGATGTTGATGATGTGCCGGTGAGGCACTGGTGGCTGGTGAGATAGGGAGAGAAGGTAAATGTGTGTGGTTGGTAAAGAATGGTTTTCTCGATGCCCATGGTTGAGGAGTAATGTAGGGTCTGTTCCTCTTTGGCTGCTCTTTGTGACCCCCTGCTTCTCGTTATCTGGGTGGGAGGCAAAATTGTGTTCACAGAAACCAATTAAAACCCAGCATAAAAGTGAGGATTCTTATCAGAGCAGTTTACATTTGAAAGTGCCATTCGCAAGGTTTCAGTGGACCGATGCTGTGCACCTGTACGCCTGGTTGTCTAGACAGTTGAGAGTTCAGCGAGTTTATATGAAACAATGTATGGTATTTTTACGGGCGCTTTTTCTTGCGAAACCTGCTTTTCCCATTTATCATTTACGCGCACTACAAGCCAAAAGAAACGAACCCTTTCTGCACTATTCTCTACTACAAACACATACTTCATCTGTATAGTTTATTATAGCATTGACACAAGCCACTGATGACTTATGACTATTGTTATTATTGTCATATGTTCAGGCAAACAAAAGGCGTATGGAGCAAATTGGACAGGAATGTCAAATCAATAAATGTGTAAAACTTAATTTCACTCCCTCTCCTTCTCCCTATTTCCTTATTTATTGAAGTACAATGTTGAAAATAACAAGGATTAGACAATTGGCTGAATATTCATAAATCCCTGAGACTGCTTATAAAGGGAATACAAAACTCTTTGTGAGGCAATCTGGTCTCCCTTGAAGAAATGCAAAGCAGACTCGTTTTGATGAGATTGCTATTTTATGTTAATGACAACCAGAAAGAAAAATCTGATTATAAAAAATACCGTAAGGATTCCGAATGAAAAACATGACTTGGACTTTCAACAAACTTACTTACTGATGGACTGACGTCCTCCCTCCATGTCCAGATGGCACCGCGTGGCCATCAGTGTTGAGAAGAAGACTGTCACCATCTTTGTGGACTGTAAGAAGAAGGTGACCAGGCCACTGGCCAGAGGCGACCAGGCTGTCATCAACACAGAGGGCATCACAGTGTTCGGCACCAGGATCCTGGACGAGGAGGTCTTTGAGGTAAGGCGGCCATATTGTATTTTTTGTTGCCATTTTTTGTTTCCAAAACTTCTTTATTTTGATCCGCCCATGTGTCAGGGCAACGTTTTTTCCCCTGAAGTGCCTTAGAAAATCTTTTAGTGGAATCTAGCGGAACGGACTTGGCTGAAATGGAATTCAGTATCATAACTAGATTTTTATTTGTGTATAATCCCCCAAAAAATAAGATTCATTGTGCTATCGTTCCTTAGAACAATCCCTTTATAGCTACATAGGGATTGAGTCCACTACTACAGAGTCCCCTATGATGCATCGCCATGTTTTTAAAGTTGGCCATAACGGACAAAACCACTCTAGAGAGGTCCCATTTAGGATTGTTATTACCACAGTTGCTTTCTTACTTTTACGCTATGAGCTGTAGCTATTAGTCTGGAGCTTTCCAGACTAATTACCTTAACACAATTGATGATACTATGTAGGAGCCTCATCACTTGACACTATGCTGAACGATTCTGTTGTACGGATTTGGAAGAACCTTCTGGCAGCTTCAGGCCAGAACAGGCCCCCCGGAGCCTCTCCTACGACGTTGGGAAGGGAGGTGTGAGGGGGGGGGGGGGGGAGGTATTCGGTCTGCAACTTCACTGATAGATACCACCTTGAAACCAAACTTCTCACAAACGACAGATTTATGATGAAACACATGTGTGTTTCTGATTGGCTCAGAAATGAGAGCCGGTTATGTATACGTACTGTATCTCCTTACTAATGTGCATGGAGTTCTCAACAAGGCTTTTTATTCCAATGCACGCCCGACCCACATAAAGGCTCTTAATGGCTGTTTTCCATTGTTTACACAAGTGTGTGTAATACAAGAGCTGATGAGATGGTTCTGAGCTGAAAGTGTTTCAGCTGATTGTTTTGTTTTGTTTTCATGTGGATGAGATTGGAAGCATATTGCAGATCTTCCCAAGAGTAGGCCATCAGAAAAAGCAACCGTTGACATTGAACGTCGGAATGCCCTCAGCATTCACAGAGTCCCCTCATTCTCAGAGTCCTTGCGTTTAGTTTTAATTTATTTAATTTGTTAATGAATGCTTTTCGACGGAGCACAACTACAACGTTAGCTTTGTTTTCACAGTGAGCTCGAAGTATGTGGCAATGTTCCGTGGCAAATCGCTCAAATTCAACAACAGTGGAAAACGTTGACCTGACATAGGGACAATTTGAATGGAATTTATTAACAGATCCTTATGTTTGTATAAGAAAGGAAGAAATGACTACGACCCTTACACAGAATATTGGGTCAGCAAATGTACTTTTATGTTATTTTAGAAGCATTTCATCCGATTTTAACCCAGGATATAGAGTGATATTTTGACATGGATATTTGGGGTTTCCTGTTACTCTGAGGGAGTGTTGACCTTTTCAACTATCTGAATGTGAAGACAGTAGACCAGTTTGCGCACTGTGTCGCTAAGCGGCTGCTAAATTCTGCCAAATCTGAACCATGTGGGTCAAACATTATGTTATAAATAGGAGTCACTCCACAACGACTAATATCTAATGGTGGTTAACGAGGGAATGTTTTAAGGAGAAGTAGCTCTTGGCCCTGCTACAAGATGAAGCAATGCACTTTATTCCTTTTTTTAGATACATACCACACACTAAAAGAAGGTAATAGAATAAGGGAAAAGCCCACTTGCTTTATATCTAAGCATATTCAACTGAAATTACAGCTCAACATATTTGTTTTTTCTGTGTTGGGAGGAATATCATTTCTTTTACTTTTATTTGTTTATCTCGAGGATGGCAGATTTCTCACACATTGGATGGTTCCTGTAATCAGCGTAATAGCCAATTGCAGAGCTGCCGTGATTGTGGCCCATGTGTAAAACTATGGAGCTCTTTCTTAAGCTGTAATTATTCCCACTTTGAGCTTAATTGCCTTGGGTTTGTTGACTACGCACTGACTGTTTGCTAGCAAACTGCACACTAATGGCCTCGTCCAAAAAGCCCACAGACTCCAAAAGCCAAAAGCCGTCTTTGTTACTTCACTTGTGAAAAGATGAATGGAGTTGTGGGGAGGGGGTGGGGAAAGAATCCAGTATTTTTTCTTTTTTTCTCTATGCAGGCCATGTTTAAGGGATTAGCATTATACCATGGCATTAATTCAACATCTGCATTTGCAAACAATCAGTATACCTTAGAGGCTTTGCAGCGTTTTGGCAAATGGCTATTCGTGATAGTGAGACGGCTCTGCACGTTTCCGAGTGGAAAGAACATTTGAGATGATTATAAGAGAGCTTCCCAAATAACAGGTCTGAATAGGCCTGTATTTATCTAAAATAAATCCTCAGCGTATAATAATCAAGAACACATTTGAAGCTATTAGTCTGGTGCTTCAGCCCATTTACCGTACACTACCTACCGTTGGAGCAGGGGGAGGAATAAAGGGATTTTCAGCCTTTCCTTTAATTCTTTGTAGCATTATTACTGTAATGAGTGTGCAGGACCGAGGCTTACTCCCATTATACAATCCATTTATTCATGTGGTTTTATTGTATCGAATAGGCAGCAAACAATGTGGAACGAGGCATGGCCGCCTCTCCCCTTCCAACAGCTTTGGAGGTGCTGCTGCTGGCTGCAGAGCCGCACTGTGTATAGTCACTGTCGACTACCAGCCCGCGCACATGTCAATAACCACACGCAGAACAAACACAACATGTGCTCGGCAGATCCGCTGATGGGTTTTTGTGATCAACAGGGGACAGATGCTCAGGCAAAAATTAGAAAGCGTGCCATCCCTTGTTTTCATTTATGACAATGCTGAACAGCTTGCCCTGGAAGTGTATATGAGAAGAAATATTAGCCAGACATTAGGAGAGGGAATGCATTTCAAACAAGTCAATCGTTAGGGTTTGAGCTCTCAAGTTGCTCATTCGGATGAACAGGGGCCTTTTATGTTCCTGCTAATCATTAATCACGGTTAATTTTCCTTGTCTCATATATACAAGGATATTCACATCAGATGTGGTAAAAGCATGAGTCTAACGAAAACAACCCTTTAGGATTTAATCCGATCCTCTATTATAACTGCAGAGAAACCTCCAGGGCCAATTGTTTGACCAATTAATCAAACTCTGCCCGATCTCTCAAATAGATTTGTAGGAAAATGTGGTTTGGCACGTCTGTTCCACTGCATTAAAACAACGCTGAAGTAAAGTTAAGCGCACCATGTGTTTGTTGTTGGCTGTTGACCACGTGGCTCTTCAGAAGTAACGCCAGAGCCTTTTGGTCCCGTGGCGAGTCCTAATCCCGGGACTCAGTGAGACCGAGGCCGGCTGGAAACCCCGTCAGCGCCGACCACCACCAGCTGTCAACACAGGGTTACCTTCACTGCCGTCGCACTCGCAAGCAGGTGTTGGAGGTGAAAGCAAATGGGAGTAAGGGGCTGGGAGTGGAAAAATAAAATCAGTGTGTGTGTGTGTGTGTGTGTGTGTGTGGGGGCGGGGGGATGCACGCATGTGGTATGCTTCTAGAGCAAGCAGCACAGCTGTTTAGAAAGATGTGTTAATGGCCCAGCCTTCCGACGCCCCACTCCCCCCTAACTCTTCCCTTGTCGTGAATAAATATTGTTTTAAAAAATGAAAAAATTGTGACACCCTAGGCGAGTGCGGAAAACACACTGGTGGATGAATTGTGTGAGCGTCAGGACGTGTGTGTGTGTGTGTGTGTGTACGTGTTGTGTGGACAAGAGAACACACTGAATCAGCAGGGAAGAGCGTAACAGGAGCATGGAGATAGAGCACGAGGTTGAAATACTTTTATACGGTTTTCTTTTTTTTTCTTTTTTGTAAATCCGGGGTGACTCAGTGGTGACTCAGTGTGCTCCAAACGTGTCCGTCAAGAGGGACCGTGTTTGGGGGGTGGGGGGCTGGGCGGACCCTGGGAAGGCCCTGGTGTACCCAGGGTCCTGCTGTGAATCATAGTTTATGGTGCACGTTGGCAGCGGACTGTGCTTCATCAGTTTCACAAACTTCCTCTCTGGCCTGCCACGCAGCCGTACACACATGCTGCTTCAGTTAGGAGGGCGATCAAATAGGCACGTAGGTCAGGGTTTAGTGCGTGAGAGAGAGAGAAAGAGACAGAGAGAGAGAGAGAGAGAGAAAGAGAGAGGGAGAGAGAGAGAGAGAGAGAGAGAGAGAGAGGGAGAGAGAGACAGAGAGAGAGAGAGAGAGAGAGAGAGAGAGAGACAGAGACAGAGACAGAGACAGAGACAGAGACAGAGAGGGAAAGAGAGAAGGTGTCGACTTTCATAATTTTTCTATTTTTGATGCATCCTGGGAAATTAAAGTATGGCTTTCACACTCAACACATTTTAATTGTAATCAGTCAGTGTACCATGAGGTATTTCACCAGACATTAAAGTGCCAAACGCGTTCTCCCACCTCTTTCTCTCACTTAAAATCACTATAGGCACACTTAATGGAGGCTCTTGTAAAACATTGTGTTACCATGACCATGGCCCCTTTCCAAACAACACTGAGAAGAGGTGCAGACCCTTCGCACTTCGTACTTTCCCCCAGCGCCTCTGCGGGGTCTTGTATCCCCTCAAACCCCCACCCATATCAGGTTAATTTGACCCTCACTCACTACTACTTCCCTCGCTAAACTCAATTATAGTCACATACCGCCCCCGGAAATACCACCAGAAAGCCATGACAACCCCACAGAACCCACACACTGAACACCGCAAAGAGCAATCGCTGCAGATAAATCACAGGGGCCGAAAGGAGGCAGGACAGACAGAGAACAGGCAGATGAGGGATTCATAATGTATGAGTTTTCACCATTTTTGGAGCTACTGTGAGAAGAAAAGCATTAATATTCAATGGGTGCGGATTTTTGTTTGTCCCACTACTTAAAACTTGAATGTCAAACCTCACCACAAAGTTTGTCAGTAATAAAAGCTGGGAAGAAATCTGGAGTTTGTTATTTTTATCTGCTTTTTCTGTCAAAATTTGTCGTCTGCTGGCATGGTCATTTCGTTAGACTAGCTTGTTCTTCCTGCTATGACACATTCACAACAGTTAGAAGGAGTTTGAGGAAGGATGTGCTGCTTACAAGCATGTCACATTTGTGTATGCATAAAAAATGCACTAGACGAAGAAAGGGGACCAATTTAGGAAAGTACCAAATGTTTAAGGTGCAGCTAAAAACAAACTGAAAAATGCGAACTGAAGTGAGAACCATCTGCTGGTCTGAGAAATGGCTTCATGGGGGTGTTGATATGTGCAGTACTCTTTGGCGCAAATATTTTGTAGACTAAAGTGAACACATAATTCATATGAATATGATGGACGAGAGGCAAATAAAAATGCCATTATAATTTTTGTATGTTGTTAATTTAATATAATATTTGTACATCGTTTTTTATAGTAAAAATAAATATTATAATTGAACATTAAAATAATAGATATATATCCAAACGAATTGGATCAGTTTTAATTTGAAAAGATGTTGAGCAAATTGTAGAATAGTTTCTGCCTTGGCAATCAGGATTTGGACGAATCATCCTGGCAGTTAGAAAGTGTTTGAAACTGATACAATAAGAAAAGAACAGTGTTCATTGGCTGCCTCATCTCTTCCCTCAATGCTTTTCTGACATTGTTTACTTCTTGTGGTTGTTGTTTTTTGCTTGTATATTTTCCTTTAGTTTGCAAGCAAGTCTCGGTCTGTAACCATGGCTCATCCAACGTGAGATATCTTCAATGCAGTTTTCCCTCCCTCTGCCTCTTTTTAACATGGAAAAAGTCTGAGTTATGAAAAGAATATCAAACTTTGGAAAGGAGATTCGTTTTTCTTATTTCTTCCTTCGGTACATTGCACTAAAACAGGCAAATCTTTGGATGCAATTGGCAGTTAATGGCAGCGATTTTGACTGCTTTTTCCACTTGGAGCTTCTGAAAATACGCTTCTTAACGTAGTTTCCTCTTGGAACAGCTCTGAGTCACAATTGGCACGTCAAACTTTGACATGGACTTTTTCAGTCCGGGGATAACGGATCCCCCCTCATACTTCTGGTCACCTGTGGTATCGAGTTCCGTCTTTGACACCTTTTTGTTTACTCTGCAAACCTCCCCTTCATGAGATCATCAATTGCATGTCCAATGCAATTGTGCTGCTATGATGATGACAGCCAGCTGTATATTAAAACGGTCCAAATCATCTTTGCAGCTGCAGTGGTTCTCAGAACGGTCCTTGATAAGATTAAAGTCTCATTTAAATTTCCCCCGTCAAAAAGCACAAAGGAATGATGGTTCCCTTGGCGGGATGATAATCAGATGCTGTCATCTGCGAGTGACTTTTCTTTATCTCCGTTATTCATCTAGGTGTTAAGAGGATCAACATGTCTGTACATAGTTTGGAAAATCCCATGAAGTATTGTATGTTATTGGCAGATGTAGCTTTAAGCTAATCATGCAACAATCCCTAGTTTATGACTTGAATTGCAGGAATAGCTACTTTTGACACACGCACCTTTGAAGATCCGGGAGAGGTGTAACTGTATCAAAGAGCAATGAACATCAAAGTAGTGACCATCAAATATTGTTTGAAGCAATTACAGATGAAACAGTAAAATTGAAAGAAAAGGAAAAATGTAGGAATACATCACTTTTTTCACTTTGCAATTATATATTTCATCACCGAAATACCAATTGTGTGCATCGTTTTTTTCAAAAGTCTGTTTATACCTTACATTGTAATAACATAATAGTTCCCTAGGCAAACTAACATGTGCCAGGGGTATCTGAAGGTGAATTGACCAGTGCCTAACTGCAACTGCTCCTTGACAAGGGTCAGTGTACGGTTTTAAGGTGTTGTGCATGTAGGGCTAAAAGCTGTGCAAGCAAACACTAGTGTGTTTTACCTGTTTGGAGGGGCAGGATAGGCCCAAAGGTTATTGGATGCATACCGCAATGTCTGCAGAATATGAAATGGCAACTCTGACAAGAGGGCCAAATCTCTTGGATATCAGTCACAGAAAGTCCCTTTGTACGAAACTATCTGCCAGATATTACATTTAGCTAGGATCACAAACTGTGCATACACCCTCTTGTACGAGCATCTTGCATTGTTGACAATAACAATATTGGATTATTTTGTTTAGTTTGTTTGGTTTCGTTCAAGATTTACAGATTGCAATTTCCCCTAATGTATCAAATATCTTTCTATGGCATTTGTTGTCCCTTTCTAACACACTCTTCAAACAAGATGATGTCATGCTCGTGGGAGTTAACAGCCCATGCGCTAGACTCCATTAACGACAACATTAATCCCAACAAGACCCAGGGAAACTCCTGAGACTGCATATCATTTCTCAGATCTGGGGCCATCAGTAGCCAGCAGCGTCTAATCAAAGCTGTCTTGAGTTTTCGGAGGGGCTCAATCATGTATGCAGCCATATGCGTGCGTGTGTGTGTGTCTGTGTGTGTGAATGCATGGGAGTGTGTGTTTGTGTCTGCACGTATGCACACGACACATCTGCATGTCACAACCTCCACGTCAGCAATCACAAAAGCCCCTTCCCCCTCCCTTCCCTCGGAGTGTGCTCGTGATGGACGTCTCCCGCGATCCTGTGTGTTGTACACCGTGGGTTCCCCCCTGCCATGGGCCTGCCTGAATTTCATGGTCTGCTGCGGTGATTTGAAACATCACCGTTTAGCTCTGAGCGAGATCAGCCGGGCCGGGCGTCGGGCTGACGGCTCTCAGCGCCGTCTGGGCGTGTGCCTCGCGCGGCTGGGGAGATGACCTCTCCGACTCATCCCCCTCCATCCTTTTGCTTGGTTTGAGGGTCTCTTGGGTTCATTCCCCGTCCAACATCTGCAAGGGAAAAATACACAAAACAGAGCAGCCTGTCCGGCTGCAGAGGAATATATATATTTATGTGTTTCTGTCAGTCTTTCTTTGACTTCAGTTGTTTTTTTTTTCTACTCATGGAATAGTGAAGCAATCACTTTGAATTGTTTCTGTAATTGATTTCGAGGAACTCGTTTCTTAACTATTACCTTTTTTGGCACACACACACATAATCACATAAACAAAACACACACACACTAACACATACACATGAATCATTTCATGATGGACATACCCCCCCACCCCTTCCCCTTCCCCTCCCTCCCCACACACACAGTCACACACACACAGACACAGGCCGAGATGCCGCAGCAGTTCTGCTAATAGAGGGATTTTACTGTACAGCAGACGGCTGATTTACTGCTGCCTGACCCTTTCCAGACTCTGAAACACTGCTGTAGATCATTCCTGGAGAACTGCGAAAGACCTCGGAGATGTGTTTCATTCAAACCATAACACAAACGTCAACAGAGAAGAGAATACAGAGAGAATGCATAAATCATTTCATGTAATTTGCCTGGTGTGTTTGTGCGTGCGGCTGTGCGGTTGTTTGTGTGTGTTCGCGTTTGTGTGTGTGTGTGTGTTTGTGTGTGTGTGTGTGTGTGTGTGTGTGTGTGTGTGTGTGTGTGTGTGTGTGTGTGTGTGTGTGTGGGTGTGTATAAAGGGGGCCAGACCCCTTCAGTTAACGTTATCCATACCCAGGTGGGTTTGGAAAGAAAAAGACCCCCACCACCACACCCCACAAACTCAGGTGGGCTGAGGTAACCCCTCTGTGGGGGGGGGGGGTCTGTCGTAAATATCCTCCACATTGGTGGAGAGGAGAACATGCAGTTTCTGATTCCTGGTAGGACATTTCTGTGGAGAAGATCATGCAAAAAAAGTTCAATATGAAGGCTCTTTGGCTGGCTGGCTGGCTGGCTGGCTGGCTGGCTGGAGGGGAAGAGGGGAAAGACAAGAGAGAGAGAGAGAGAGAGAGAGAGAGACAGAGACAGAGACAGAGACAGAGACAGAGACAGAGACAGAGACAGAGAGAAACAGAGAGACAGAGAGAGAGACAGAGAGAGAGAGAGCGAGAGAGAGCGAGAGAGAGAGAGAGAGAGAGAGAGAGAGATCTAATTTCCTTTTCCAAAGGCTCATGAAAAACAGACGGCCTAAGATATTTCACATAAGTACAGACTTTGGTTATTTATCTTCTCATTCTTCCAGCGGTTTGAGGGCCAGGGCTGTGAAACGGGCCTTGCCATCCATTATAGCTGTTCGTAGGTACTTATAGTTACTAGAACACACAGACCGACGGCAGACACCTCAAAGAACCCCGGACCTGACCCCTTTAATTGCCTTTAATGCACTCTTTCTTCACGTATTACTCTCAAACTTTGGCGGCGACCCTAAGTCCTGATTCTGCTAATTCAACATGGAAGTGTGATCCATATTGGTTTAAAATGCTGCCGGGGCGGTCTCAGCACCATTGCGTATGCCCAGGTTTATTCTCTTTATTCCAACGTGTGTTCCAAGGTGGTACATATTTCAACAAGAACGCCTTTGTGTTCAGAAAAAGGGATGGCAGTAAAAAAGAAACAAAAATCTGTGGTTTGACACGGCCCTGCTCATCGTGTTTGAGGCCCTTCACTTCATATCACGCTCAACAGCAGAGTGGGGAGCGAGTCTTTCCCTGGAGTAATCGACATGGACGTCTCTGATCGTCTATAATCCAATAACATGAATCACATTCAGATG
>NC_136947.1:3639749-3719749 GCF_949987615.1 Pollachius pollachius | reverse complement strand
TCATCCTTGCCCCGTCGGGAACCCCCCCCCACACACACCCCCCTTCCCCAGAACCCAATTTCCCCGGAACACAGTATCACCGACCCGCATGACGGGGCTGGGAGAAGGCCACCTCCTGTAATGGGGAACAGCGATTCCCACTTTTGTTGTCCTGACGGTAGCCAGCAGCCCTCAAGAGGGCCTCCCACACCCGGCCGAACCTCCAAGACCCACGGGATCGGAAGGAGGGCCAGCGTGTGCCAACCGTGAAGTCTTGAGTCAAAGCTAAATTCTCCCGCATCGATGGTGTACACACGTCTGAGACGGGCTTAAGACCTGCCATGACCGTCATAGCTAAGCCTTTCTGCTCGGTGCCCGGATGGATGAAGGAGGTGGTTTGGATTTCTGGCTTTGGAGTCGCTGGCGACAATGTGAAGTTGAACGTCTTTGATGTTTTCGCTCGGGCCGTTGGAGCTGGTGTCCCTGCAGTGTCCTCGGAGAGGTTGCGTAACAATTTCGTGTTTGGGGGGGAGGAGGGGAGGGCGGTGGTTTTTCATAAGAATGCCATAATTTTGTTTCCCGCCCACGCAAAGTTAGACATGGAGTCAGTGGAGTGAGAAGCAGAAACACAATACGTTTAGTCATGGAATCAAGAGTAGCACAGATAATTAGATTGCGAGAAATCCTGTCAGATATTTGACTGCCAATGTTGGAGCCGCGGTGGCTATTCTGCTTCACGCAGACGGACTATTGTGATTTGAATAAACTGTTCTAATGGATGGAATCTTGTTTGCTATCTCTCACTCTATGTTCTGTTTGTTCTCTCTCAGGGTCTCGTCGGCCCTCAAGGTCCGATCGGGGGTCCTGGTGAAAAAGTAAGTGTGGAGAGAGTTGATCCATTCCCCCGACTCAAAAAAGAAGGGTTTTTGTTTGGCTTTGTTTGGTTTTTTTGTCCTTATTCGGGTCAATATCTGTTAAGTGATCCAGCAGATATAGGCTTCTGCCTTCCAAGCCAAACACTCACTGCAGGGATGTGGGATCCACACACAGACACACACACAAACACACATATACAGACAGATGGCGATGTAGACAGCGATACAGACAGTCATTTCTCACAGCCCAAAAAACACAACTTCTCAAAATACAACATTGAAGGATCCAATATTCCAGATTGTGTCATTGATTTCATAGATAGTTGTAGTTATTATTCTGTGTTTTGCTTCATTGCTGGTTGTGATGCAGATACAAAAGTGAATCACTTCCTTTGCTGACCTCATGAAAATGCTCTCTCTCTATCCATATTCCTCTCTGTCTCTCTGTCTCTCTCTCTTTCTCTCCTTGTCTATCTCAACCGTAGGGACCTTCAGGAAAACAGGGTCTGGCTGGCCTGGGTGGAGCTGATGGGCCCCCTGTGAGTTACACTTGCAACTTCCTGCCGACCATTTTTCTTCTCCTACTGTCCCCGTCATGGGGGCTGTCGTATGGCAGACTGTGTGTTCTGCCAGACGCATAATCACTTGTATCTGTCCACGTCACTCAGGGTCACCCGGGGAAGGAGGGACCCCCTGGCGAGAAAGGAACAGTTGTAAGTATTGTTCAGATATTTATATTCCCCGTCCTGTCTTTTGCTTGAAAGATCAAAACTTCAAGAAGCACACATAAGAACACAGAAAATTATAAAATATTTGAATAAAATAACTTTATATTGGATGCACAAATCAAAAATTTGGTTATTTTGTTGCCGTCACTGAAGCAATGTTTCAAATAATTGTTAAAAATGATTATATGATGTAAAATATAAACCATGGCTTATTTCGTTGCCTTCTTTTAAGCATTGTTGAGTGCTGGATGGACAGTGCGTGTTCAACAAAGACTGTTCAGATGGTGTCGCTATAGTTGATGTTCACTGAAAAGCATTTAGACAGATGAAAGACAGATTCCTGCAAAAATGTTCTATAACACATTATGGCTTGTACCTGACCCGAAGACACCCAGCCAGGAAGAGAATAGGGGGACATGCACAATATAAGCAGACATGACAAGAGCATAAACGGCCTCTAATATGAACCAGCAGAATCCTGCTGTCATGTTTTCATTGAGTAAACCCCCAGCGTCAGCCACTTGGACAGCAAGATGTGGCACAAAACTTGTTTGGGGGTATTGTGATTGCTGAATGATGTAATTTTAGAAATTGTTACAATGAATTTTTGTGTTTTGAACGCAGCTGTGGATCAATTCAAACTGTCACTTTGCGTCTTTGTTCTTCGTGTTTTCATGCACACAGAAATATCCAATCTATTACTTTGATCGTATCGTATAGAAAAATAGATGACTGGTCACTTGAAAGGTGATGTGTCCGTCTAAAATGTTTATTATAATATAACAATTGGAGTTTTTAGTTTGTTTTTATCATATTATCTCATTGGATTCCGTATTGCAGCCTAGTATTGGGTACTAATAAGATCGTCTGTGTGTTCCTTAATTAAAGTTCTCTTGCTGTACGTGTTTCAGGGTCATCCTGGTGGCATGGGGTCTATCGGCTACCCTGGGCCTCGTGGTGTGAAGGTATAGTAGTAAAAGAAATAGAAAATGTTGAGATATGAATACTATTATCGTGGACCGTAGATTATGTTTAAGATGTAATTGCTGACTGCACTTTTCTTTTTCTTTGGTCCAGGGTGCGGAGGGCATCAGGGGTCTTAAAGGTGGCAAAGGAGAGAAGGTAATGCCATAAAAACACCTCCTACTTGCTCACTTTTCGCCCAACCGCACAAAATGTCCTCCTCCTCCTCGATGTAACTCTTTCCTCTTTTCAATTAGGCTGTTGGAAAATCCATTTGTAAGCACGTCAAGTCATCAGTGAAGGCATCAAGCTACTTAGTCGTAATGGAGTGTGGCTCCATTAGGCAGGAATGAGATGGCTTTTAGGAGCAATTCCCATAAAGATGAATCCTTTGCCATTGTTCCCTTTTTGCACTTAGTTAGTGCCTCAGTGGTACTTCATTGACTTTCCACTCGCCCAAATGTGAAGGAGCTGACTCTGACATGTATATATATTTTTTATATAAAATCTATGGACCACAAAACACATGCACCGTGCCAAATCCATGCTAGATAAACCCAAATCCCTGAAATGTTTGCAACATGTAGTATCACTAAAGATCAGCAGATGTCAGTAAAGCTACATAATACTTCAGCAAAACTAATATGAAGCAAACAATTTCTTTCAGAATGCATAGTAATGCCAGAAGGTTGTCACAGTTCAAAGAATGATACATTCGTGTTCAATTGTGATAATTCACCAGCCGCTTTTAAGACACTAAAAAGTGTTTGTAAACTTTACTTGTTATCCACGAGGGGTCACTATTTAGCCTTTCCAACAAGTCACCAACTTTCACACACTTCATCGATCATCACTAACATTTCAATCGTGTCCTGAGCCTGATGTTCATTATTACACAAAACCAGATTTGTTCTTTATTAGGTACTACGAGTTTGACCTTTTTGAAGCAACGTGTGGCCATTCATTCAAATTTATCGACCATAAATCACTCTTAATCACCAATGATGTGTTTCTCCTTCATCTCCAGGGAGAAGATGGATTCCCAGGCTTCAAAGGAGACATGGGCATCAAGGGCGACAAGGTAAGAGCCTAACGTGCACAGTATGAATCCAACGGTGGTCTCTCAAGCGCTCCTTTGTGCTCTCTGTTCTGAGAGTACTTCTTAGGGGCTTTAGAGGCTACAGTGGGTCCTGATGAACTGTGTCGCGGTGTGTTCTGTTTGTGCCTCCAGGGAGAGAACGGTGTCCTCGGACACAGAGGAGAGGACGGACCCGAGGGCCCTAAGGGCAAGTCCGGCCCCGGCGGCGAATTAGGACCCATCGGAACAGCCGGAGAAAAGGTATCAGTCGAAAACCTGCTCACACTTGCTAACTTTCAGGGAATTCCCAAGGGCATAATGTTTTCCAGACAAGCTACGATTTAGTTTTCTATTTGTGGATAATTCATATTAAATAAAGGAGGGATACAATCATTCTTAAAGCGAAAGTCAACACTGGAATCAAACCTCAGGGATAACGCCCTCTCTGGGGAAACAACAATTGGTGCCATTTGGTGAAGCACCAATTGGCACCAATTGGGCCAATCAGAGACAGTGAAATACCTGTACGGCCTATTTATAGGGCCGTTGACATGGTTGAACCGTTTAATTGCAAGCATCCCATTATCCCGCTTTACTTCTTGTTTGAATGGTCATTAAAAACCTTAAAGACTATACTTACTGTTACTAGAACACTTGCGTAATCCTACTCTTACCCAACCTAAAGAAATCATCTCTGAAATGTTGTGACATTCAAATCAAGTTGTTTATGTGCTATTTTTGTTTCATTATTTTCCTCTAGGGGAAACTTGGTGTCCCTGGATTGCCTGGATACCCTGGTAGACAAGGCTCCAAGGTATATCATTCTACATAATAACAAGGATAATAAGATGGCCCAAATGCCTTGCTTTAGGGTATTTGAGCGGAGAGATCTCCTTAAATATTAACCTGCCTTATTAGCTGCGCTGCCTCCCCTTGTGTCTGTTTGTCTATAGCTATGTGTGTGTGTGTGTGTGTGTGTGTGTGTGTGTGTGTGTGTGTGTGTGTGTGTGTGTGTGTGTGTGTGTGTGTGTGTGTGTGTGTGCAAGTGTGTTGACAAGCTTGTTAGTTCCTCTGCTATGAGTCTACAGAGTGTCATTATGCCGTTACAGCTCATCCAAAGCCTGGAACATGCTTTCATGTACTTTCCCCGTCTCCAATGCTTTGCTGACAGTCACAAACTCACCTATAGATACTCAACACACACACACAATCACACACACACACACACACACACACACACACTTTTCTTTTTGTATTTAGTCGCTAGTCTTTAGCCCCTTCAACCTCATATGCCTTCTTAGTCACTAACTCTGTCTACTCCCAGAGATTGATTAGCATGCTGCCCGCGGCTAGCGCGTTAGCCTAGGCTGTCTAGCACCACAGCACTGCCCCCCTGCCGCCTCAGAAGCAGCTCTGTGTCTCCCCCCTACCTGCTGTCAGTCAGTGTTGCTACCTGGCGCTGCGAGACTCCTTAGAGCCACCAGAGCAATGCAACGTGCAACATGGGTGTAATGAGTGGAATATAGCGACCCATTAAATCAATGGTCCAGACAGAGAGAGGGACAAAGAGAAGGAGAGAGAGAGAGGTAGAGAGAGCGCAAGAGAGACATAGAGAGAGAGAGATTAAAAGATACGCTGACACTCGATGGATAAGATATGAAGAGTCCAGAGAGGGTTGTATTCATGCTGCATGTAAATTAATCCTAAATGAAAAGCAAGCGGTTTGAAAAAGGAAAAGAAAAGCACAACTCTTCACATGGAGGATGTGGAGGCAGAACGGAGAGAGACGAGGCGAGAGCGCGACAGACAAAGAGAGAATGAGACGCGTGAAAGGGCTCTCATGCCGTTTGAAGATGAGACGCACAGTGAAGGGAAGGGGGGCCCCCAGTCTGTGCGGTTGCTTTGTGTGGCGAAAAAGGACCGGAAAGAAAAGGGACGGCCTCTAAGGTGGCTCACTGGAGTTGAGGCTCCGGCTCTCTGCCTTTGTACCTCCAGACGGCCCCCATAGATCTTCTGTTGTCCCAAGCAGGAAACTGGAATAAAGGCCACTTTTAAAACTTTGATGCACCGAGGCCTATTAAATATCAAATAGCTACATTTAAAAGGCATATGGATGTACTTAATAAGTCAATTAAGTGGTTGTACTGTGGTGGCTGTAAATGGGTTGTTTAATATGGGATCCATTCAAAATGATACCGTTATTTTGGTCAATTTAGGCAAAAGAATGGATACATTTATAGTTATAGTCCCGTAGTTATAGATCTCTGAACTAAAATGTTCAGGTATAGCATGGTTGTTCATGTAAAGAATTGACATTGCTTGGGCAAATTTAGCCGCCATGCTATAGGTATACACTCACAAATGTGTCCACCAATTATATTTTATATTCTGGTCGTCTTTATACAGTATCGGACGTTCGAAAAAAGATGCCATCTCCCAGCATGCAGCCATTCTCACACAGTACAGTCTTGAGGACCGCATTAGCTATAGCACAAGTGGAGATGGACGTCCACAGAGAAACTCACACCATGTCATGTGGTGTTGTCCTTATTTCACTGCCAAAAAACCAAAACAAAACTAACAAGTCAAGCTTGTGCATGTTTTTTTTTTCTTCTTTCTCTCTGCCTGCTCTTTTTGTGATTCAGCCCATGCCTTCCACTGGGTTTGCTTATGCTGAATTCATGATGTAAATGTGCACGCCGATGGTATTAAGCACACACACGACAAATGTTGCTTTCGCCATGCTGTTGAAGGCCACATTTCTCCTTGTGTACGTGTGTGCGTTTGTGTGTGTATATCTGTGACGTGTGTATGTGTCCGCATCACTATCTATCTTCACGTGTGTTCTGTTTTGCTTTCTATCAAACGCTGCGGGGGGAAGTGTGGCTACACCGGTAAGCCTCTGCTAGCCGTACCTCTTAATCCCCCCCCCCCCCCCCCCAACCCTGCGTTCTCCCGCCTTCCCACCCCATTTGTGTGACTGACACCAAGGCCTCTATCAGCGAACGCCGCCTGTGGAAGCACCTAGCGGCTAAATTGCTGATGGGTATCAAAGGGGATCTGTTGCTGTTTTTCTCCAACGCGCTATCTTTTATTCACCGGCGCCGCCGTCACCTCCTGCTCGTTTTGACGGTCAGGATTGTTGTAGCACAGTAACCGTTCTAACGAGCTAACTCAGAACCGTGTGTCAGCGCGACGGACCAAGGGCGTTGGGGGGGGGGGGGGGGGGGGGAGGCGGAGACGAGACACTCTCCTCAGATTTTCCAAGGAGGAACCGTCGGGAGGCGTTTTCCCTGTTACCGTGCAGCCGCCCGCTGTTGATAAAGTTGTTTTCCCGCTCGTTGCCAGTATCGGGTGCAATTGTCATTCAAGTGCAAAAGGTGCTTTCTTCACAGTCTCCGCAGACTTCGCTGCTTTATCAGAGCCAGTCAATAGGAGACATCTGTTGTTTTCCTAGCCCCAAATTCTCAGCACATCTAATTGTTTCCCCTCCCTTTTTGTCTCCTTTTTATCTTTTTATCTTTCTCTCTCTCTCGCTCCTTGCCAATTCATCTCTCCACTCTCTCCTCTCTCTCTCTCTCTCTCTCTCTCTCTCTCTCTCTCTCTCTCTCTCTCTCTCTCTCTTCTCTATTGCTGTTACCTGCAGGGCTCCAACGGATTCGTCGGGTTCCCAGGGGCCAACGGAGAGAAGGGGACTCGGGTGAGCTGAGCTGTTGTGCATTGTTTTTCAGCCACCATTTGGGTCAATACCTTTGGTCCTACTGTGAACGAGGAGCTCAAATGAAGTCTAACTAGCGGGGCCGATTGAGGCGGGAATACTGAGTTAGAAATATGTTCAGTTCAGCCTTTGATGTGTGTTACTTCAAAGCATTGCAGAGGTTCTAGGCAAACGAGAAATAGAAAATTACAATAAATATATGAACTGTTTGAGAATTAATTTCTCATTAAATCGCCAACAAATTCAAAGTCAATCAAACAGGGAAAGAATATCAAACAAAACAGACTAGCTCTGATAAAACCATGCAGACAGTTAAAGGTCAAACCCAACACACGAAATGTGACCGTGAGCAGAACTGTAGAGAGTTCTGGAAGTCTTTACGATAGGGCTCGTAGGTTCAGCACACACAGAACCTGTGGGGTATTTGTAAAGAGGAGGACGACGAGGTATAGAGAGAGAAGGTTGCGAGGGGGGGGGGGGAGGATAGTGCTGGATTGATGAGACAAGCTGGTCTCTGCTATCAGGTCCTGCCACCATCTGGACCCCAGAGTGGCCGAATTGACAGGTAGTTCGAGCTGTCAAGGGCCTCTGGGTAACCTTTTACACAGGCAATCTGATTATTTTATATATATATATATATATACATAGAAGACGTTCCGGAAGATTCTATTTCATCCCTTACTCAGTGCTCCCCTGAGTGTAGAATTCCAAACCATGATGTTTTATTCGGGTTTCGCTGACTGGTTTTACCATAACCTGCCAGTTTTCAGTGCTGAGATTAATTCATATGTTGTTTTGGTTCATTTTTTCTCTCGTTTTCTTTTTAGGGTCTGGCTGGTAAATCTGGGCCCAGGGGGCAGCGTGGGCCAACGGTAAGGGAACTCAGATGCCTGGCGTGCCACAAGAACTATGAATCTTTCTTCTTTATCTTTTTCTATCTTTGTCTTTTTTCTTTAAAATATGTACACATTTAACCTACTGGAGTCCATCCCCCTTTTCAATATTTATAGCTATAACCTACAGTGGTCTATCTCTCTTTTCAATATGTACAGATATAACCTATAGTCGTTTTTTATTTCTCACTTCTATATATGTACCAATTGAATCTGCAGTGGTTGTATTTCGTGCTTTTTAAATATGCACGCATATAACCTTTTCTATGTCTCTCTGTACACAGAGAGGCAATCCTTTCACAATAAAAGCGTATGAGTTTGGCATTTGGTCCATGTTTATTTCATTATGTTGTGTTTGTGAACTCAGGGTCCCCGCGGAGGTCGTGGTGCCAGGGGCCCCACAGGGAAACCAGGAGCAAAGGTAAGGAAGCAACTAGTGGGCCCTATCCCATGCATATTCCATGCTCATTGTGATGAACGCGCAGAGCAGTAAATCCCCTGAAATGTCACAGCAATGTGCTTCTAAATGTGTTCATATATCCACATGATAAACCATCTGCTGTACACACGCATGCTTAAAGATGCAAGATGGGCCTCACACTGTGAGTGCCAAATAATGTCTACTTAACACACAGAGACTGTTAGGTGACACCTTATCTGTCTGTTGTGTTTACGAGTTCAACCGGTGTTGTGGAGTGAGTGGGCTGTGTCATTTTAAAGTGTCACATGTGCCTGTGGAAGAAAATACTGCAAAGAAAATGCTGTGTTTACCTGCTTCATTTTGTGTGTGTGTGTGTGTGTGTCTGTGAGTGCGTTGACATGCGTGTGTGTGTGTGTGTGTGTGTGTGTATTTATGCGTCTCCGCGTGTATAAATCGATAGCTTCTCGCAGCTACTCCGGCTTCCCGTTCACGTCTTCCTGTGTCTAAACAGCTAATCTAGCCTGAATGAAGAATCCATTTCCTCTCTCTGTAGGGAACCTCTGGCAACGATGGGCCCCCAGGCGGATCCGGAGAGAGGGTGAGTACCCCGGCTTCTGGCTCATTCTTCGCCCCGTTAGGTTTTGGGCCTTAACTTTTGTACACAGAAGATGAGAACAATTTATTAAGGGATTTCGTTTTGTGAGTAATTTTGCTGGGAATGGGGGGAGTGACCTGAAAGAGATGTCAATAACAATATTTTTGCTTTGATTGTGAATTGAATTTGTCAGAGGCCCGAGTGTAGAATTAGATTTCTTTGTGAAGTGGTTTATTGGTTTGTTTGGTGATCTTTATGATCTATGATCGAACCGTCAAAAAATACTAAGTATTCCTATTCAGGACAGATACGCCAATAAGATACGCTAATTTGTTTGTGAGGTCCAACTGTTGACTTTGAGGCAGTCCACATCAACTCACAAACATTTAAATAGCATTAACGAGCATAAATAATGCAAAAAATGTAACTTATTTATATATATATGTATAAATAAAATATACTTTCTCTATGATATTTGTATGCACATGTATAAACTACCAATGGGTGCTGTTATGCACCCATACATCAATACTTGTGTAAGTGTAAGTAAGTGTTTGATTCTAATCCTTTTATTTTCCCCCACCAGGGACCCCAAGGCCCCCAGGGACCAGTCGGCTTCCCGGGACCCAAAGGACCAAACGTAAGTCCCTGAAACTCTCCAGAGGAACCCCATCGTCTGTCTTCGGTTCAAATCGGCAGCGTCGCATTGACGCTCCATGTACTAAAACACATACAAATACGAATCCTTCACCCCCACGCCCGGGGTCTGAGTGTGGCCCTCTCTGACGAGCACACATGTGTGTCCCCTGCAGGGCCCCGCGGGGAAGGACGGGCTCCCTGGACACCCCGGGCAGAGAGGAGAGACGGTGAGTCAGCGGCTCGCCCCAATGCACCGCACTGCGACTTAAAAAATATACATCCCGTCGTTATCTCGGCGTATGTCAGCCGTGCCACTCTTCAAACGGCACGTCAGCCAAGAGTTTCTGTCAGCTGCTTTATTTGAAATGATACCGAGAGTAAGCTGTGGGAAAAACGTTTTATTCAGGGCTATTGGGGATGTTTGGTGGCTGAGGGTTGAGCGATGGCACTTTAACAATTTAGCCACAGCAAACCACTCAGATGTTACTTTCAGCTACACTAGGAACCTCGGATATGCAAAGTTATTATTTATCGGTATACAAAAAAGAAAATAACGTGTAAGATATTATATGTAGTACACTATTGCTGTCATCTGCTATCGACAGAACCAGTGCTGGCTACCTTCTAACTATGCTGTCATTAACAGCTGGTAATATGTAAACTAGCAATTTTAATGGAACATTAATAAATAGTAAGGTGTGAATTAACTGGCACTTTGAATGTAGCGTCGATGTGGACCTCTATAGACTTAAATGTAATAGGATGTTTAGAATAAGTAATGCATATGTTACATCGTCAGGATCTATGATTCAACTTGTAATGGAGAAATGGCAACGGACCGCCTTCGGAACTACTGTCGGTGGGCTCGACTTCACAAGAGCTCCCTGAACACAATGGGTTTTATTTGTTGCACTGCAGGGTTTCCAAGGAAAGACCGGGCCCCCGGGACCAGGTGGTGTTGTCGGGCCCCAGGTACATTACCCCCCTACTGAACCGTTCCCGTCTGGCTCCGGTGCTATTGTGCTCCATGACTTACTTTGCGGTTACTACGAGACGTCTACATTCCACAACTCTTCGGGCATAACGCTTGCATCTTGATTTAAAAACTCGCTCACAACCATCTCACCCTGTTCCAAGACAGTTTAGATTAAAAGTAAACAATGCCATAGTGTGGAAATTGATATCGACGACAGTTACAAATAAAGTGTATTTGGAAGCAAGGGCATAGGAACCGGGGGGGACGGAGGGGACGTGTCCCCTCCAATATTGGAGACGGGCACATTTGTCCCACCTAAAAATTATACCGGGGGGAGAAAAATATTTTATTTTATTTTGAAAGCGCAACACAGCGTCTTGTCACCGCTTCTTATTCTAAAAAAACTGGATGATTGAGCGTGCAATTAAAGAATTGATTTGATATTTATCAGTTCATTACTGCCATCCAAAATGTGTTTTCCTTTGCATTTACAAATGTATCTTTTTAGTAAAATAAAATATATTTGTGAATTTTTTCAATGTAGATCATTTATGACACATTTCTGTTCAAACCATTTACGGATCTGTCAGCTTTCCGATATGTGTCCCCCCGAATGTTAAACTCATTCCTACGCCCCTGTTTGGAAGTGACACACTTTGGGCCCCAAACACGGGGCCCCAAATCCGAGCCTTTTTATTGGACGTGACTGTGATGTTTGGTTGACAGGGCCCTACCGGAGAGACAGGGCCCAGTGGAGAGAGAGGACACCCAGGCTCGCCAGGACCCCCTGGTGAGCAGGGCCTACCCGGAGCGGCTGGAAAAGAGGGTGGCAAGGTAAACGCCAGCGTTTTGTTCGCAATGAATCTCAATGCATTCACGCAACGCTCCGTATGAATCCCTTGCACGGAGTCGAAGAGTCGTGGACATGGTTGTCGGCGTAGGCGTTGTGTTTGAATGTATTAATTGAGCCGATGCTTAGAGTTCACACTTCATCCAGAGCCGGTTATAGGAGTGAGGCAGAGAACAATCGAAAAATGCAATCAATATCGGAGCGCCTAGTACAAATTGAAATGGCGCGAGGTTGACTATCCAATAACGTGCGCTCCAAGAGATAGCTGATGGAATTAAGAAGCAAAGGGTAAGTTGCTCATTAGTCCGCTCAGGGACAACATTGCAAACGGTGCATCGATAATGCTACAGCAGTCATAAAGCATCCGCCTGGAAGTTCAGTGGTTCAAAGTATTCCCAGGCGAGGTGACAGAAAAGTATCTTCTCATAAAAGTAAACAGTAAGGGAACCATATACACCAATATAAGGGGTTATGTACTATTGTGGGGATTTCTGAATGAAGGCCCAACATAATGTGGGATTTAAAATAATTGCAGGTAGTTGAATCAATTTTCGAGATTGGATTGCATAACCTGACCTGATCGTTTTAGAGAGGTTGAGGTGAGAGACTGGTGGGGGTCTTTTAGCAGCAATATTTCTACCAAGGTGTTCGTAAAATTGGGGCCTAAATACAGGCCCCGACACGGTTCCCTTTTGAAAATTAAACACGGTTCCCCTTTTGAAAATTCTGCACTATAACTATTCCAATTGCTTTAAATGGTCCAGGGCGTGTTAAGGCGACGCGATTACGGCTGCCATTTATTTCCACCCAGCAAACGTTTTCCCTGAGCCTTGTTCTTCCGCGTCCATACGGCGGGACTGAAATTGAAAGTCTTATTTGGGATAATTGCGTTTTTGCCTCCTATCTGACCGTCATTTCCACAGCTTTTAGAAGTCACTTTTCTGGTCTAAAAGCAGATCAGCGTCCGTTGATCACCTGTCGAGCTGTCAGGGGAGCTGATGGCGTTGTTTTTGTTGTTTCCCCCCCCAGGGAGACCCTGGCCCCATGGGCATCTCAGGGAAGTCGGGCCCTCCTGGTCTGAGGGGCTTCCAGGGTACAAGAGGTCTTCCAGGGGCCATGGTAGGAAACACACACACACACACACACGTACGCACGCGCGCTCTCGCAAGCACACACACACACACACACACACACACACACACACACACACACACACACACACACACACACAGGTGCAAGCCTGCACATGCAAGCACACCCACTTTTGCTTCTCTGCATACAAATCCCAAACGCACAAGCGCATGCAAAGACACACAACGCAAATGCTACGCACAGATATAGACACAAATCTCCATCCGAAGGACACACAAATACAATAAATGTGCACTAATGATGATACAAACTCTCTCACACACACACACATGCACGCACACACACACACACACACACATCCCTCATCCTGTCCATCCCCTGCTGTGTTTAGCACCGTTTTAAATCCCCCTAATTAAAACGCTAACTACCTGCTGCTAAACCAAATGCCAGAGTTGGCAACGGACCAGACAGCCGAAGTTGTGTCGACCCACAGAAGTGTGCGGGGATTCGGCCCTAGAAAGGATTTAACCCCTAATGACAGCATCCCGGAACCATTCATCATCATGTATTCATCCCTGTGGCGTCGATGACCATATGCACCGAATGACAGCGATCCAGTGTCCTTCGAATCCATCGTGTTGAATGTCAATTCGTTATTTTTTTACCGACAAGGACAGCAGCCCATCCATGATCATTACCGTCCAGATGAGCCCGTGCAAAGACGCATTTGTATAGGGTTAAGGATAATGCATGTTTGTAGAGGAGGTAAATGTAAGGTCAAACACATTAGTACGTCACATGCACTCTGTGAGATCCACCCTCATTAGCAGATAGTTGAACTAGCCATTAGACTGTATTTGGAAATGAAGGACTTTATACGTGAACAATTCTGTATCAACTGCTAGTGGGCTTTCCCATGAGGAGTAAAGCAACTACCTTACACCTGCCCACACATAGAACACACATCTATGTGCATGATTCATATGCATTTTGCACACAGCTTTGTTCGTTTTAAACATGTCAGTAAGTGCATGTGTGCACATAAGACACACATGCACACACACACACATGCATACACAATGATTTAAACAGCAAGTACCCTGATTATTTATTGCTCGAGTACCCAATTAATATTACAACCCCATTATTTATAGTTTTTGTACGGATGTGCAGTGAATACAAAACTAAACATGACCACACACACACACACAACTAACAGGCTTCCATATGCACACACAAATAGTTTCTCATTCTGGTGTTGGAGCAGTGTTACAAGCACTCATTCAATTACCCCCCCCCCCCCCCAAACCCCCAAACACACACACACACACACACACACACACACACACACACACACACACACACACACACACACACACACACACACACACACACACACACACACACACACAAACACTGACCCATACAGATACGCTGGTCAATCTCGTTGAGAGGCACGGTAGCGATTTACGAGCCAATAAATAAACTAGAAGGGTCCTGTTTTTTTTGTTTCTTTCTCCTGGCAAGCGGAACCCTTCCAGCGTCCTAATGCAGCCCCCCCCCCCCCCCCCCCCCCCTCTCTGCAGCAAGGGATGGGAAGGGGAGGGCTGGGCGAGGGGGGCGGCGACATAAAGCACCCATCACTCGCATGGCACCCCCGCCCCTTTGGCTTTGTCGGAGCACGTCAATTAGTTCAGATGATGAAGGTCTTCACTGCCCCTGGCTAGCAGCGCTTTCCATATGTCTTCCTCGCCGCCGCTTGCAGCCAGGGATTCAGAGAACAGGAGCTGCCATTCATGTCACCACCGTTACCACCCCGACCCTTACCACCACCACCACCACCAACAACACCACTGTCACCACCACCACCACCCTCATCACCACCTCCACCACCAACCTCAACACCCCCACACTCTTTTTTCATCGATTAACAACGCCTACCCCGGTGTCAGGCCGCTTGATCAGACCGGGGCACAGTAGCGTTGGACAACCTTGGTGGAGCCTGGTGCACACACTCACAAACACACACAAACGCACATACACACACACACACACACACACACACACACACACACACACACACACACACACACAGACACACATTCACAGACCGCGTTTCTCACACGTACACACATTCAAAGACACCCTCTCTCACAGACACACACACAAACACAGATACCCTCTCTGACAGACACACAAACCAACGCAAACATGCACAAACAGATCCATGCGCACTCACAAGCACACATTTTTACCCATATAAAATATGCCGGAGTTACACATGCAACCATACTGCATAAGCTTTGTTTCAGACAGTGTCCAATACTTAATGGATGTACATTTACATGCAGTTGACCTCTCTGTCTCTATCACACACGCACACACACACACACACACACACACACACGCACACACACACACACGCACCCTCCTCCATGCATAGACACCAACTTTCGGAGAAGGTTACGCTCGCACACGCACACACACACACACACATTATTGTTTAACCGCTGGTTTGACAGCAGCGATTACTGCTCTCCAAGTGCTACGGCACCGGGGAGCTTGACCTAACCCCACTCTCGCTCTCTGATTTCAGGGTCCAGCTGGCTTGAAGGGAGGAGAAGGCCCTCAGGGAGCCCAAGGCCCCATCGTAAGTATCCTGTTACCATGGCTACCGCCACCACTGACCCGACTTTGGCAGGAGGGATAAAATGCATCTTGCTCATCCCGGGGAACGATTTTGTATACGGCATAAATGGCGGAGCACCGAGCAATCCTGCAGTGATTTGATTCACGAGAACGTGCTGCAAAAAGAATACTGGTGATGGGCGTCTCAGTGTGAGCTTTGAAAACCCGTCGAGTAGTTACTCGCAAAGCTTTCAGTGCTGAGAGTGCACTTCAAATGTTGAGCCGTTTAAAGTTAACATGACAAATTCCCAAAGAACAGGTCACAACCAATGTCCTGATTGCACTAAAGCTTTGCAAATATTTCCAAAACAGTCAGGCCAAATAAATTCATTATATCTGATAACTATGACGCAACCAGTGGAAAAGTCAGAGGCCTGAAAACAATGTATATTAAATAAACTGCATAGTGTATTTTATAGATACAGCATATACTTCTGAGTTCTGCCAATTTCAGTAATAATTAATGCCAGGGTTTTTGAAAGAGTTCAGAAAATCTCCCCTTGGTTAATTTAACTCTTGGCTCCCCCCTTTCTCACGCTGACATCATCACTCTTCTTCGGAACAATCCTATTCTAAGATAGATTATGTTATATTGTAAATTACGTAATTATACGTCTTGATATTTACACCAGCAAAGGCAATGCTGGCATTAACCAAAAAGGTTCCTGTGAGCCAGAAGATACTGAGTGTTCAAAGCACATTTCATATTATGACGTTGGCTTCCAACTTCCGATCGTGATTGCTGCTATGCACTGTGGGAATATATTAAATTGGCCGCTTTTGATGTTTCCTTTGGCTAAAGTTGCATTCAGCTGCACAGAATATCAAATCTTCTTTTCAGTTTAGCTTTCCAAAGACTGCGAATTTCACTTTTCATAAAAAGTAATCCTTTCCCATAAGTTGTTGAGCGAGGTTGTGCAAGCAGTCAATTTGATGATCAGTGGGACAAACAGACGAAACTACAGCATCTGAACCTTTCAGTGTAAAACGTTGCGTCAATTGGACTGAGGATGTTATGATATTTCTCGGTCTTTCATTCGCCCTTCCAAAGTCTTTGTTCCCTATCCCTTACACCATGTAATACATGTCCCCGCCTAAAACATCCTTTCAAGCAAAGTTTCCATCACACTCCGCGCAAACTTCCACAACGGGGGTTGCTCTGCTTACCACCCATTGCATCAGCATCGTCACCGCGCTAAGAGCGAGAACGCGTCTTTCGTCAAGAAACCATTGTTCTTTTAACGTGCATAAACGCTTCTCCCTCCGCCTGCAGAGCAACCCTGACACAGGCAAAACGCGCGGGGTCCATGGGATGAATCATAAATAAGCGATCTCGCCGCCTCTTCCCGCCACTGATGTATGTGTGCAATTGAACAACAATCCCTCAAAGTGACTGGACTGACACGTGGCTGACATTTAACATCGGGCGGAGAGGCACCCCCGCTGTGGTTGCGTCCGTCCGTTCCGAGCGGGGAAGGATTAGGCGGAGTGCAGCTGTGCGGATGTGCAGCGTGTGAGGGCGGAGATACTAGAGAGTTGAAGTGGGGGTGGTGGGGGTGGAGGATAGCAAGGAGGGAGGGTTGCAGGGTTTTTCGATCGAGGAGAGTAGTTGGAAGCGAAGACGGACCCCGGTGCAGTATTTTGTTTCTTGTGATCCAAGTTTTTGTGAATCACTTTACAACAAATGTGAAGGGAAGAGTACCATCAGGGGGGAATGGATAGCAGATGCCATGAATAAATCAATTAAAAGACAAGTTACAGAATTCTAAAATCAGACAGAATCACACAAGATCTGAGTAAGAAAAAAACAGAATAAAGATATTTGGGATTCAAGGCATTTAGTTTGATCGACACAATAATCCCTGGGTTTTGGATGGCATAGATGTCCATGCCTCGACTGAATAAGGTTGGATTTTATTATGTTTCCAGTGCAGTACTATGTAGATATCTTTCTCAAAACGCTCCTGAAAGTGGCAGAGGCCCAGCAGAGGTTGCGAGGATACACTTGAAGAAGTGTGTTTTTTTTTCAGAGCAGTGCATGCAAGTGTGTTTGTTAGATGCCCACACGCTCCATAGAGAGCTGCTGTTTTCCTCCATCGCCTTCCCTGACAGTGATTGAGCTGCCGTTGAGCTGCCGCACAGTATTTCTTTGTGTGCTTCTTTGTGTGTGCGTGTGTGTGTGTGTGTGTGTGTGTGTGTGTGTGTGTGTTTGTGTGTGTGTGTGTGTGTGTGTGTGTGTGTGTGTGTGTATTGCATGTTCATATTTTGGTTTGAGAATCAATTCTATGAGGGTATAATATAGTAAAAGAATGTTTTATGAGTCCCTAACGCTTTAAAAACAATTGTCATGCACGCACATGCGTGCATCCTGAATGGTTTTGCATTCAGGATCAGCCTCCATTGTCTTGAATCCCCCTCTTCCTCTTTGATATGAGATAGATTGCTCTAAGGACCAGGTGGATCCAGGAATTCTGCAGCCAGTAGTGAAAAAGACCCTGGCCTGGCCAGTCCACACAACACACACACACCACACACACCACACACACCACACACAACACACACACACACACCACCAGGCAGGAGTAACTAGGGAGATATAATGAGACAGGGCTTCTGTGCGAAATGCCTTGAGAGACCTTCCATAAAGGCCTTGGCGGAGTGCGCCCCAGTAAATCAGGGGAATCCTATTACCTGATAAGAGTTCCCTCCTCTGCCCAGGGGCGCTGTCAACCTGGAGGGGCCTGGGCCAAGGTCACCACAGGTTGTTTTTATCTGTGCCAACTCGTCTCCCAAGGGGGCTGGGATGTGCCGTGGTTCCTTAGTTTTGGGGGCGTTTCATTTACATTTCAGTGGCTTTAGTTTGGTCAGTACATTTTTACATATGCAGTACATAATAGGAATGTGGTATGTTTCTATCTACTATGTTCCGATCCTTTTAATGGGGTTTATAGGTAAGGGCATTATTGTGGTAGCAACGGTTGTGATGGTTAAAGTTGGATTTATAGTTTTGATATTTTCTAGCAAACGCTACGGTATCGTAGTGTTTACTTCCACCCTTCATTCCTGCCTGATAAGCCCTTCTCTGGTCTTCTATCACAGGGCTCCCAAGGAGAGAGAGGACCCGCCGGCCCCGGTGGCGCCATCGGTCTGACGGGACGCAACGGCCCCCAGGGGCCCCCAGGCCCCGCTGGAGAAAAAGGAGGACCTGTGAGTCGTGGTTCTCTCTCCTATGGACGCCCATTCACCCATATGCGTCACGGCGCCTTCATGAACGACATGCACACCATCGAGCCCACCGCATTCAGTTGGACGGCTAAACCGGAACAAAGTCTTACTTACTTACTACACTCTGAGATGGATTCACGTTCTTGACTTTTCGTGAGTGAGACTTTGTGAGACACTGACCACAACCGTGTTCTGTGTTTAGGGAGAGAAAGGGCCCCTAGGCCCAGCCGGTCGCGATGGCATCCAAGGGCCCGTCGGCCTGCCCGGTTCCGCCGGCCCCCAGGGACCTCCCGGAGAGGACGGTGACAAGGTAACGTAGGGCGCAGCGATTGAACAACCGTCTGCCACTTACGGGGATACATTTCTTTGTCGTATGTTGCAGCTGACCAAAATACGTATTTCACGTTTAGTGATGAATACACATATTGACACTGCTACTTATTTTGCCTCGGACACAAAAAACTCTATTTGGCACAAGAAAACTCAACAGGTGCCCTGCCATGTTGATGAAAACGTATAAAATGTACAATACAGCCTGCAAGATAGATAACCTATGCATGCACACTCTTTTCAGCCTCAGGTGCGTATCACAGATCATTTAGCTTTCCAGTCTTTTCGCACACTTGTAGAATAACACAACGTAAGATCAAATATACATTCTAGCCTCTGTCTAGCTAACAGAATGCCCTGAGCGAGACAGCCAACATATGCTTCCATTCCCTTTTCGAATGTTTAACCTTCACAAAATTGCCTATTCCTGGCACGGATATCGCCATATAATTTGCTCCGTGAGGGAGATGGAATGATGGTCTGTGCGCCAATCAATTGATTACTCTTGAGCACAGTTTGCTGCTCAGATGTGCGGGAAAGACGAAAGGTGAGCAGTTGTGTTTGTATCTTCCAACAGGGAGAGGTTGGTGGTCCCGGCCAGAAGGGAGGCAAAGGAGACAAGGGTGAACTTGTAAGTTAATGTCGGATCCCTCACTTTGTTTAATTTGTTTGTTTCTTGGTTTGTTTCTGTCTGTCTATCTGTCTGTCTGCAGAGATTTACTTATTGTCGTCACCCGGTTTCTTTCTCTCCCTTTAACTCTATTTGTTTTGTCTCGAGCTATCAAGTTCGATTGATAAATACATCTGAAGTAACACAATTGGAAAACCGAAGACAAACAAAGGGGGCACACACGCTGTTCTTTATTGTCGGGGTGTGGGTTGATGTCCTTGAGAATCGCCCGCAGCCTATGAAATATTGATGTGGTGCTGCCCCTTGGTGAGGTAGCTACTTGCATTAAGTCGAGGGTTAGTTATCCAATACTAAATCATAATGTTGCCATGCTATGCAGCTCACTTGACTGTAGAATAACAAGGTTTGTGTAGTCCGATTACTACAGACGTCAATCTTCCTTGACTCTTTTTGAACAATATGTGCATACTATGAGAACCATGGAGTCTCACACTGGAAATACATGAGAGAAGAAGTTTAGAATGGAAATGAACAACCTCTAATGGCATTCTAATATGAACAGGCTTTGTTCGAGTCAGGTTAGTTTAATTTTGAGAGACATTTTAGAGACAGATTAGTTAGGTTTCCTTCTTCCTGCTAGGAAGAAGGAAACACGCATTAAATCAAAAAACTGTGTATAAGTGAGACAAAAAACACCCAATGGGGCTTGTAGTATCAAACCCATAAAAAATGGAAAAGTAGGGAAAATAAATAATACAAAACAGCAAAACAGTGCAAATAACAAAACGCAGAAAACAAAATGATGAAATCGTAATAACGGATGAAGAATTATGATCTTCAGAAACTAAACACAAACAGAAAACGTTCCGTGATGAGGAGCAGAATGTCTTTGTGGACCTTTTTGAAGGCTTGTTCTTGTCTGTCTCCTTACTGTGTTTCTGTGTGACCCCCTCAGGGACCACCAGGCCCCAGTGGCCCCCAGGGTGTGATCGGAGCTCCGGGACCCGCAGTAAGTTTCAGGCTCGTTATATATTACTATCCATCTATCTATCTGTCTATGTTGTTTTTCGGTTCAATGTGGCCACATTCTAACAATGGTTTTCTAATGGAAGGCTTTTACAAAAAGGGAAGCATCATTTCTCCCTTTTAGAGTTTGTGTGATAATGGTAGGACTCTGTTACACACCAGGGAAGGACTTTTTGTGTGTAGCAGAGTGAAAACGCTATTTTCCAAATTTCACAAGTAGCAGCGTGTATCTCTCAAGCACCAATGACATTGAACACGCTGGAACTTTTTAATACAGCTGCTGTGTAACAGAGCGGAAAATCCTTTGTACAATGTAAAAAGAAATCACAAACTGACAGTCATTTCAGCCTTGGTAAATACAAAAAAATGAACATAGAACTTCATCATGGCAGAGTGCTCTCAAAAGTTGATCTTACCCCCATAAAGGCTTACAATAACTACATTGTTGGAAAGAATTAGCTTTATTTTCAACAACAAGAGCCAAACAGGAGGGTGTCAGCCCTGTCTAATCCACCACAACCTATCAAGTTCCCACGGCTTTGAAGGACAAAGCAGAGGATACACAAAGGATGATCCAGCAACCGTCAAAAACATAAAAACAGCTAAATCCAAAGTAAAAGTGACCCTGGTGCAACCTACCTCACCCTGCACGTCGGAATCACGCTGTAGCTTTACGATTCTCCCAGGCTATGATCGCCCCAGGGCAGAGAGCAAGTCTACGCCGGATGACTGTTGTCGGCAGTCTCCAAAAGGGTTTGTCAAAGAGGCCTGACGATGATATGGCTATACAGACTTAAAACACAACATTTGTTTAATGTTGGGTTCACATAGATGTATCTGGGATTACTTTACGCGCTGGTGTAGATAAGATGTTGAGTTTGTTTGGGACGTTGTAGCACTTTTAACATTTAAGTTTTCTTGCACTGCGCTTCGACAGTGTAATCTAAATACCCCGCGATTGGAAAGAGGTTGCTTTCCCTTAGAGAAAAGTTTCACACGTGCAACCATGCATCATTGTTAGGCGCTCCCAAGATGAGCGTTGTTTACAGTTAAAACCCCAAACTGTGCCGTGCGGATTCATTTTACTGGCCACCTGTTAGAGTCCTCCTGCTCTGACTCACAGCGAAACGGCCACAATCTATTATGTAACCAGACTGAGCTTTATGGTCCATTTAAACACAGCTCTTTTGGTTGTGCAGCTAAAATTAATGTTGTGTGGGGAAAAATCGATCCTAACAGCTATTTCTCGAGCACGACATTCAAGGGTAAATAGCTGAAGAGAAGATTTGAGAACCCTTACAGTTAACCAAATGGTGTGAAAAAAAAGGCTTAGTCTTAGAATAGTATTCTTTGCTTTTCTACGTGAATGTCAAACAGGTCTGTGTTATTTTTTTCATTATTTCTCTGTTATATGAGTTATAAGAAATTCAACCTAACTGGAACGCTCTCCAGTTAGACACATTTACACACTAACCTTGCAAAGACTGTGTACCGGGCAAAAAAAAAGGCCAAAACTATACCCGACCTCGACCACACCTTATGCTCCGACACACATGAATGAAACGCACCTGAAGGTCAGGAGCCACAATAATAAAACAGTAAAAAAAAAACGGATTTCCTGAATTCTGAACCCATCCGCCGCATTCTCCTCTGCAGGAGCGTCCAACCCTAGCAAAATAAAATTGTCATCGGTGCTCCACTGTAAAAAAAAAAAAGAGAAGAAAACGGTATAGACGTCGAGTGCTGACGCACGTTTGAAACTCGATGCTCCAGGTTTTGTCAGCACTTCAGCCTTTCCCCAAAGCCAACCCCGCCACCCCACACACACACACACACACACACACACACACACACGCATACGCCCCCCCCCCCCCCCCCCCCATGCACACACCTCCCCCGTCCGTCACTCTCCCCCAGCGCCAGACGCCTCTCCCTTCCCGCAGGAGGTAAACCTATATATATATATTTATATGCATGGATTCAGCAGTATTTCACGTGCTGATTCCTCAGCCTTCTCGCCAGCCCTGCCATGCCAGCCCAACGTATTCCACTGTGGCGTCCTGCATTTCCCCCAGATCACACATGAACAGTTACGTAAATAATTGAGGAGAAGAACAGTTGGAAAATAATGGAAAATAAAATGGCGGTCATGAATTATAAATACCAAAACATTACAAAAACAAAACAATGAAAAAAAAAACATGAAGAACCATAGATGCTAAACGTGGTGATGAATGTGACCTCAAACCACTGCTCATAAACAGTGGTATAATAATACAAAGGGGAAGGCTATGACAAAGGTAGGATTGAATACGTGAAAGGTTCGAATACGACCGTAAACAAACAGAAGCTAGCTTAAAAACGTGCGCTCGTGGGCGGGATCCACGGGGTTTGTTTACCGCAGCGTGCCCTCGTTCCTCAGGTGTGTCTTATTCTGCTTCCCTCGCTCACCTTCTCAACCCGAAGCTAAGCTAACGCGTGACCTTTGACCTCCCCAAGGGTACCGACGGCGAGGCAGGTCCCAGAGGTCAGCAGGGCATGTTCGGCCAGAAGGGAGATGAGGGCTCTCGTGGATTCCCAGGTCTACCCGGACCCATCGGACTGCAGGTAGGCACCCCCCAAAGTCTTCTCTGGCCCCTCCCGGCCCCTAGCTTACTGACCGACGGCACACACACACACACACACACACTATAGCGCAACACATAAACAACCCCTCTTGATGTCAGTGCCGTCACACAATGCGCTCTTTACACACAATGGTCCCTTAAGATCCTATAAGCCTCCATTGTTTTGTTTCCCCCACACACACATCATTTACATAACCAGAGCCAAACACACCCTAATTTATTGATGCCGCCTTGACTTCTAATAACATTTTGCATAGCTCCTGGGCAAGCAGTGTTTCTCTTCCCATCATCTCTCTTTCTCTCTCTCTCTCTGTCCCTCTCTCTCTCTGCCTCTCACGCTGTCCCCATCTCGCCCTCTCTATCACACTCTCTTGCTTTCTTTCACTCTCTCTCTTTCTCTCTCGCCCTCTCTTCTTTCTCTATTATTTCCCTCTCCCTCGATTTCTCTCCTTCTGCATCGCACACTGTCTTCCTCTCTCATCCCCTCTCTCTCTCTCTCTCTCTCTCTCTCTCTCTCTCCCTCTCTCTCTCTTTCTTTCTCCTCATCTATCTCACTCTCTCTTGCTCTCTTTTGCTCTCTCTCTCATTTTCTCTCTCTCTCTCTCTCTCTCTCTCTCTCTCTCTCTCTCTCTCTCTCTCTCTCTCTCTCCTTATTTATCACCTCCTCCCAGAGCGCAGACAGGGTTGAAATAAAATCCGTGCTCATCGCTTGCATTTTGAGTGAAGCATTTGGCATGTTGCCGCGGCGTTAACGTTAAGGCAGCCCCCATTGGTTTCCATTCATACTTTATCATTATCAAATGGTAAATGGTGCCCCTGCCTGTGGCAATCTCAGGCCTGACTAAAACACCAGCTGCTCTGACAAGCGTTAGGCCCTTGTGTTGACACACCAAAAGCAACGTAGCATTCATTTACCGTCTGCATTAATAGCTGCTTAATAGCCATTAGTGCTATTAGCATACATGTCCTGTGTTTGCAATTACAGAAGAAATGCTATCAAGCCATTTTGGCCATCATTAGGTTAATGTGAATCGAATGGTTAGTTTTTATAGATTTGATCCTCTGTTTGTTTTTTGGGCCGGATCCAAGAATCAGCTTGGATCGGGATATTAAAAATATTAGGAAGCACTTAACGTTAGTTAAGTGCTTCCTGGTGAAGGCTTTAATATTCTACTTTTCTGTGGGATGTCACGTTCGATTTTTTCTCTCTCTAAAAGTAAAGTGTTGCAGAGAGGAGAGCCAAAGGGCATAGTTTCATATCATTGAGCATGATTGAAGAAATCATCTTTAGGTGCAGTGATTAAAGAAACAGAACCCTTTAAATCGTCTTCAAGTTAATTATCCCAGGGACTGGCGGAGGCTGAAATCAGGGCTGCGACGCTGGTCAATGGGACCAGATAACATTGTTATTAAGTGCAATTGGCTTTTAATTGAGCATAATGCACTCCGTCTCCAAACTTTCAATTCTGTTTGGCTAAGCTGCCCTTCAAAAAGATGGCAAGAGCCGTTGCAAACTCAGCGTTTTCGATTCAAATATCCTTCGCCACGTTAATGATTTTTTTTCTTTAGACTCTGAAGGAATGAAAGGCTTTTGATTTGAAAGCCTTGTAACGGGAGGGGCTGTGTTTGCGGGGGAAATATCAGAAGGTCCTCCTCTCAGAGCGTCTGAATCCCTCAGACTGAGGGAGTAAATATCAGCTCTGATTACACCTGAGTGTAATGGCTCAAGTTGAGTGTGGAAAGCAGAGGGTAATGCCCCGCCATAAGTAAACCTTTATCGATCTACTATAATCTAATGCCCTGCACGAGTGCCCATGAGGGGTGTCTGAGAGTGTGTGTGTGTGTTTGTGTGTGGTTAGGCGTCTGTGCGCGTGTGTGTGTGTGTGTCGTTACACATCTGTTTGCGTGTGTGTGTGTGTTTGTGTGTGTGTGTGTGTGTGTGTGTGTGTGTGTGTGTGTGTGTGTGTGTGTGTGTGTGTGCGTGGGAGTCTCTCAGCACCTCCTACAGCCTTCTGCTTCACACCTCATGCTTTATACATTTCCCACCCCCATTGACAACGCTTTCTTCTTCACCGTGACTACGCACCCACAGTCGTCATAGCTACATATAAATGAGCCTCCCCGATCGTGCTGTGCATCGGGGAAAAATGACCAGGAATTACTCATACGTGGTGGCGGTGACCGATCTACCTGTCATCTCCACTCCACGCTTAACTTATCATGCACGTCGCCGCACACCCCCCCCGCCAATTGATTGTGCTTGCTTCGTCTGAGCTAACAGAACAAGTAATGACTGCAATTACGCAGGTGAACAAAGAAACTACAATGGAAGGCTTTTCACATGTTTATCCCTTTGGTTTCGTTTTACTTTACTAACAGTGCGTGGGCTAATGTGCCCCAGCAGCTACGGCCACAACTACATTCACGCCGCGGCCAAGCTGATTTCGGTCAGGCTCCAAAAAACGTAGCGTCCTGCCATCCCTCTCTTGTCTGCTTCCACACGTCTTACACAGAGACGATGGATGGAGCTCCCACCCCTGTAATTAACATAGTCAGGTTTCCCCCCACCTCTACACTAATACCACCACCTCCACCACGTTCTTACTGAATTACAGAAGCTGCTCCTTTGGGCTAATTGTGTGTGCGCGGTAAACAGGTGCTGGGGGCTGAGTAAGTGTATCCCCACCCTAACCCCCACCTTGCCCACAGCCCCACCACCACCTACACACCCACACACCGCCCATGATGTGCACTACAGCGCATCGCCTCCAACAGATCACATCATCACCATCCTCATCCTCAGTGAACCCGTTGATTCTTCAGCAGGTGGAGTCGGTGGTGGGGTGTGAGGCGGTAATTGTGTAGACGTGCGTGGGCCTGTTCTATCCTTTCACTTTGTTCAGGCCAAGCACTCACGGTTCTGTCCTCCGCTCCGCAGGGTCTGCCCGGCCTCCCAGGTGACAAAGGAGAGAACGGAGACGTCGGAGCGATGGTGAGTGCTGCTGCCGCTTTTCATTTTTGCGCATTTTATTTTCGCGCCGTAGCGGCGGCGGCGGCGGCGGTACCGGAGAGCACTCCAGAGTACGCAATTATGAAATTGAACACTGAACACTTAGTGCTACACTCCAGCATAAAATCAATGTTCTCCCAACGATCTTGCTAACAAGTTTATTTCGCCGGTCAAAATACAAAATATCGGTCTTTTGTAGTGTTAGCTTTCCCCGATTTACAACATTGACTTGGGGTTGTTTGAATTTCTAACGGATGTCCTGGGTTTGTCCCCCCCATCTTTAGGGTCCCCCAGGGCCCCCTGGCCCCAGAGGTCCCCAGGGGCCGAGCGGAGCCGACGTGAGTCTCGTGTTCATTCACCTCCTCCTCGTGTTACCATGACAACCCTGTTTTTTTTGGATTCAATGCAAATGTTTCAATTTACAGTCCTCAAATAGAGGCATGGATGTGCATAAGCTGTTTTTTACACTGTAATATAATACAAAATACCAGAAAAACGGTTAATAAGTGTTAATAGTATTATTGCTTGCCCCGTTGCTTGTGGGGGAATAAGACAACGGCCCAAAATGAACAGATTAGGGTCTTTGTAGTTGCGTATGAATATTGAATATTGAATATTGCTACACTTTAAAAAGCCTTTGAGTTTGGCGTTCTGAATTCTGAGCTGATTGTGAGTTCTGACAAGCAGCTTGAGACGCCAACTCTCACCTGTGACACAGGCTTTGATTCTTTGTCTCTCCTCCTCCGTTCTTTGAGCTTGTTACTGTATTAACAGAGGTGTGTGTGTGTGTGTTTGTGTCTGTGTTTTCTCCACAGGGTGCACAAGGACCACCTGGTGGTATCGGTTCCATGGGAGGCAACGGAGAGAAGGTAACAGCCAACTAGTGGTTCCAGGTGGCTTCGAGCCGGCCAGATTTCCTACGGCTTATTAATTAACTTGTGAACATATTCATGCCAAAGCTAACTCTTTACCAACGCGTGAACTTGAGAACGTGAGAGAATGTTTCAGTGATTGACTGCAGATGCTGCATGTATGTATGCTGCGGCTGACGGATTACCACTGAATGGGGGTAGACAGTCCTTCAGAGGCCGGGATGATAACCTGTCACTCTGTCACATGTGTTTTTCTACAGGGAGAGCACGGGGAGTCAGGCAACCCGGGACCTGCCGGAGAGCCCGGCATGGGGGTGAGTGCAGCGTGATGGACCGTCCGCGTTAAAAATATACCCTAAGAAGATGCTTATAATGTGACTTATTGTATATGAGTTATATGATGATGATTGGTCTTTTATCATGGGCTCTTTCATCAGCAATGATGCCAAAGACGCTTATTTAAAAGCATAAACTATGATCAAACATGGGAAAGAGGAAAAAAGAAACATATTCCCGAAATGAAAAGTTGTATTCGCACTTAAAACCGGAAACGGAAACAGGGAGAATGGGAAACGAAAGCGTAAATGTAAGCCTATGCGTCGTAGCCATGTACACACACAGGCTCACACCCACTTTACGCTTGCTAATCCTTTAATCCACATAGAGTTTGTTTTATATTTATAAGTAATTTTCTATCCCTACCTTAAGGTCGCATTAGCTCAAGCAATGCACAAAACACTTAAAATGTAGCACACTGCGGTTTCTATCACTTAACCAGCTGAGCCACACTTTAATGCATAAGTGCACTAAAAGCGCTGGCGTGTAATTTCCCCTCGTCCCACGAGAGATATTGTGGCAGTTTGTTTTTTAACTAATTCATATCTTCGAGGGCAGCTAATTAGGCCATGTTAATTATTTGTCAGCTGAGCAATGGGGAGTGCTTCACCGCCGGCTGCTCCAGCGCCATGTCATGTTGACGGGCTGCCATTGCCGTCACTACATGATTAGCCAGGCCACATTTGGACGGCACCAATCTAACTGCGTCAACAACGAACCAACCTGGAGTACGTCTCTATTTAGGGGAAAGCATTTCATTCTGGGTCCAAACAGACAAACAACACACCTGCTGGATGCGCGGATGCAGCAGGGAGAAGGCGTTCATTGTTTTTGTCGGATTATAAAGAATAATTGATCACCAGATGGCCTTATTTGTTTGCGTGTATTATTTATCTCACTCCCCGGTACATCCTGGAGCGTGATGCGTTGAGTGGATTCAAAATCTCTCCTCTTAATTAAAGACTGAGAAGGAAGAGAGGGGGACTCCAGAGCAAGTATTAATGTGTTGCCTCCTCGAGCTGTCAAGGAATAAGAAAAACCGTACCGCTGATCCACAGTGGAGCCATCGATCCGGTCTGTTCTGAGCAGACCCTTCGGGTAGGGCCCCAGTATACCGGCTACCAGGGTTTGGGGGGGGGGGGGGGGGTGGGTATTGACGGAGCTGTCCACTGGCTGTGTATCAGTCCACGGTGACGGATAGGCCCGTTGTCAGGTCGGGTTGCTATCTTTCGAGGAGTTGGTGCACACCGCTGGCATCGAGCGGGAAAAACAGCACCCTCGCTAACGGGTCGTCTAACGATCCCTTGTAAACTACCGGGCTTGTAATTACGCCCCAACCGCCGCCGGCGCGCAAGTTTCAAACTGTCTGATGATGTTTAATCCCGACGTCGGGATGAGCTAGGGGGTTTGATGGTTAGATCTTGATGCGGGGTGTGAAGAGTGTGGGTGTTTTGTTGATGTTTCACCGCGGAGAGACTCGTAGAAGAAGGATCTGTCAAGTACCTGTTTTGTATTCACCCCTTTTACCTTTGGGCCATCAAAACAGACTTTATTCTTACTGGTGTCCCTCATAAGGCTGCCCAAGCTCGAGTTAAAAATCCAAAATGCGTAGCGTTGACAACCCAGTTCGGCAAACCTCTTGATACCACTCGGGTTTATGATGACAGAGCCACCTTCCTAAAGTCTCCCTCCTGCCTCTCTTGTCCCCCAGGGCCCCAGAGGAGAAACCGGCGAGAAAGGTGAATCCGGACCTCCTGGAGCCGCGGGCCCCGCTGGCGGTCGTGGCCCCTCCGGTGACGACGGCCCCAAGGGAAACCCTGTACGTCAAGCCCCTGACACGACACACACCATAGCCGGATTACACGGCAGGCTTATTGCCATGGAGACCCTGGAGACCCCGCGCGGAGCCGCTAATAGAACTGTCACTGACGCTATGACTCTTTGTCCGTGTGCAGGGGCCCGTCGGATTCCCCGGAGACCCAGGACCCCCCGGGGAGGCTGGTGTCGCTGTAAGTGCTTAATGGGGACTTTAATCAATCCGGGGTGAATGCATTGGGGTTTTTGGACACCTCATTTAGGGGATAGCCTTTGTTTCATCCCTCCTGGGATTAGGCTATGCCTACAGATGAACAAGGAAAGGTCAAATGCATTTATTCTTTTTCTGTTTGTTTATTTATGTGGATGTTACGTTTGATCTTTTCTATGAGATTACACTGAGGTGTTATTATGTGTAGTTAGTGTGTATTGGAAATATTTTCACGATCCCAAACAAATAGACCAACTATAACTAATTGTGCGTCAAAGTCATGCAGTCACGTTGTTCTTCTGTTCTGCTCAGGGATTGGACGGTTTAGGAGGAGACAAGGGAGATGACGGAGACGCCGGTCAACCTGTGAGTCTGCTGGTCTTAAAATTCACGCAAATCACGTGGAAAAGATCTAACACACAATGTGTTACATATTTGACACCGCATCTTTGTTATATCTGGTTTATGCATAACTACTGTAAACGTGTGCCGTTTGCTCCAATTTAGGGACCCCCTGGTCCATCCGGCGAGGCTGGAGTACCAGGCCCACCTGGCAAACGGGTAAGTGCATGATGTATGAGATCGCCTCGTTGGATGTCTCACTTATGTTCCATTTCTCCGCAATCTGAAACAAAAACCAGTGTGGAGAAGGAAAATGGTTTCATCGTAATAAGAGACGCAAAACAAGCACAATTTATTTTAACAACATTTTATAAGCTTGTATTTGAAAAAAAACAAGTGTGTTCTTCCAGAGTAATGGCCTACTTTTATTCTTTTACTTAAGAAGAGGTGGTCCTAATGTGGAAATAGCAGAGAGTGTGTCTTAAGTTTTGGAATGTAGTTGTTACTTGCACTGTCATTGTTCAACATAACAGACGAATCAGACTGCAGCGCAGATAAATCCCCTACACACACACACACACACACACACACACACACACACACACACACACACCATTATTGAGCTCTTTTCTTTCCAACATTTGTTTACAATCGTCCATTCACCGTCATGATGTTTGATTGGTTTTCGAAGCAGCGCACCAAAACACAAAGAAAAAGACAAGTACAAACTAAAGTTTGGCATGTGTTGCTCAGCAAGAGGGACAACTCCTTCTTATTCCAAGTCCATTTTGGTGTTGCATGGAGGACGGAAACACATTGGTATTCAGTGGAATACATGCTCAATCATGCCTCTCAACTTTACTGTATGGATTCAGCCAAGAGAGGCACAGCGGTTTATTCATCCTAGATTGCTTCTCTATTGCTCTAGCCTGCCAGCCGGGAAGAATATCAATATTGTGGGGTTAGCATATTTTGGACGGATCTCTACTATTCCCTGTGCGGTCATCCATCAGACGTTATGAATGAATTAAACACGCATTTGGTGTGGAATTAGCGGAGCATTAACACAGCTCCTAAAACGGTGTTGTCCGAACGTCTAAACGGTGTGTGTACTCTGCGTACACTGTTCGGACAGCGCCCTTACTGGGTCTCAAGGATGATTAACAGCAGCAGTAAAAAAAATAAAAGTGAAATAAGTCTCAATACATTGAATGCCAGAAGCATACGGTAGGAGATAGGAGGCAGAGTACTGGGGACGACAGAGCTCAGTGCCGACTGCCAGGGGCTTCCTGTAACATCGGGAAAGTAACATTTCCATTCTATTTGCTGGATTAGCGTTTTTCCTGGGCAATTCTGTGTCAGGAATTTCAAACAGCAGGGTTCATACTGTAGGTTGATCAAGCAATTAGAAGTTCAGTGTGATTTGCACTTTTAAGCTCAGCATTTGTATTCCGGGGGCTGGGTGTTTCTACGTGACAAAGGCTGCAGAGCAAATTAGACCCCCATTTCATTCCATATTAATGGCCTTTGTTGATATATTTTTTATCCTCTCCATGCTAATTGCCAGGTTATGCTCCCCCCGATATCTCTTCTAAATTGGCTCAGAGTGGGTGGTCATTGATGCATAGGGATTGTTCGCTATCACACACACATTCAGGCATGCACAAACACACAGACACATAGCCCCAAGCACATTACGCATACACAAACACACACACACACTAACAAATGCACATGCAGAAAGCATGAGCACACGCACACACATACACACACAAAGAGCACTCGGCACATACACAACCACATGGACACAATAATCTGCTAAAGCATAACCGCAAAGTTTAACTGACCAGGTCTCTCTCTCTCTCTCTCTCTCTCTCTCTCTCTCTCTCTCTCTCTCTCTCTCTCTCTCTCTCTCTCTCTCTCTCTCTCTCTCCCCATCTTCAGCCATGAAAAGTTACACACGCACATCAACTCTCACTTGAGAACACATACAAAAGCACACACTCATCATAATGCCATAAACGTAACCCACACAAAAGAGATGGGAGACAGCATTCAGCCGACTGTATACCTACCACATTCCTACTGCATTCAGTCCAGTCAGTCATTGTCATTGCTCGCACCACAAGGCAAAGCTCTGTTGTGTTGATTAGAGGGCAGTTAGCTAAAAATGCTGACAGCCTTTCTATCCAAAGTGACTCACACTCATTAATCTGGCTCAACAACTACTCTCCTCGATCCTGCTGTTTAAGGCGACATTTATTACCCTCGTATCAGTGTGATTAATATGAGCAAAAGGTTTACCATTCCCCTATTCGTCCAGTCTGTCATGAGAGCTAGTGGTTTGGCTTGTTTTATTATGAGCCACTTATCAATAAATATATAAATGCCAGTTTGAAAAGTATAATATAATGATGAGTGACAATGTTTTAAAAAAATAAACAAATTTAATTGAAATGAATTGACTTGAAATTAATTGACTTGAATTGAATTGAATATCATTTAATTTAATTTAGTTGTATTCAATTGAAACCCATTGAATTAAACCCAATAGAATCCAAAGGCGTTTTACATGATGAACAATTCCAGACGCATGAGAAGGTAAAACACTGAATGACACAGATGATGAAGGACAACATATTAATGAGTTCTTAATGTCATTTTTCTCCAGGGTCCCTTGGGGCCAGCAGGACAGTCGGGTAGACAAGGAGAAAAGGGATCTAAGGTAAGCCTTCAGTCCGACCGTACAGCCTCCTGCTTCTTTACTGAGGATCCAGAGGGTATTTCATGTGTAGCTGTATGTAATTTCTGTACCATTACTGCAATCTAAGTTGAAACTACATACCATATAATTGCGGAGAGCAATTACATTTTCTCAGTGGCATTGACACACAGGCTAGGGCGTTTTAACGACTAATCTGTCGCGCGGGAGAATTGAAAGAGTGCAATAAGTGCAAATGGATCGCTTCATTTGAAACAGCCTCAACGTGCCTTTGTCTGCATGGTGAACAAGATTGAAATCGAGGCTGAGATGAAATCACCCGTTTGGATCACACCAGGCTGGAATAAAAACATTTGCCCTTCTCCCCCCTCAGTCCCCTTCGCTGGGTCGGGGATGTTGTTCTTGCGATCAGAATCTGCAGATCAAAGACCAGCGACAAACAATGAATTCTCCGGCGCTGCCTTGTCGGTTTCCAAAATCACACATTTCTTGTCGTATTTCCGTGCGTTTGACAGACCCGAAAAAGCGGCAAACACACTCATAAGAACGCACTCGCATGCACACACACATGTGAGTACAGTACAGTAATTTATACGTATGTGCGTACCATACACATGCACACAAATGCGGAAAACATTGAGAGGGGAAGGATACGGTTTATTTGGGAGAATGCCAGGACGGCAAGCGGATCCCAGAGTGTCAAATCCAGGACTAATTGGCTGTCAGAGAAATGTAATCCCCTCATCAATATGTCCTCACTATTATGACGTCTGGAGGAAAGCTCAATATCTAAAAGCCCCCCTGTTTCTGTTCAAGGACAAAAGCCGGGATCTCTGTGAAGATTGATCGGTATGAAGCTCTTAAGTAGTGAAAACTCCAAAGAGCATTCAGAGTTAAAAAAAAATGAAGAGCAGGACAGAACAGAATATCAACTGAGGTATTGATGTAAAACACCTCGGCAGCCTCCACTAAGTGCTGTAAAAGAACGTTTTATAAATGTCGGCAAACAGGTCGATTCACCACTTTTGTACCGTTAAAACGTGTCTGTAAAGGTTTCAATACAACGCTGTGTAGACTGGCCACAGTAGAGACACACTTCCCCCTTCTGAATGCTTCGTCTACCTGCTCAAATCAATTTGTCTTCGGTAGCATACCTACATACCGAAACAGGAGACACGGCTTAACTCTGCCCCTTTGGACTTTGGGTTTCAGGCTGCTGGATTGGAGATCCAACTGCAGCGAAAAATCTTTTTGCATGGAGCGGTGTCAGGCAGACTCAAACTGATGAATATTTAATAGTATTTTTGATGCTGTATCTTCTCACAGGGAGAGTATGGAGCAGAGGGACCTGTGGGTAAGACAGGACCAGTTGGACCACAGGGACCCTCTGGGAAAGCAGGTCCTGAAGGACTGCGTGGTATCCCCGGGCCCGTGGTGAGCAGAACGCTCTATGCGCTTTTTAATTTAACTTTTACTTTCACTTTCACTTTCTGCTTTCACTTTCACATATCTCGACAGCGAAATGTTCCTTGAAAAGTGGTGTGATGTTCTTCTTTAAAATCATCTATCACGTCGTCCTCTTTTCTCTTCTTCAGGGAGAACAAGGACTTCCGGGCTCTTCCGGTCAAGACGGCCCTCCCGGACCCCTGGTAAGAAACCCCCTCCACCCTTTCTTGTTCCCTACCCCCTCCAACCCCTTTATCCTTTTCCACCCACTTCTACCCCCCCTCACCCCCCCATACCCCTTCTCTCACGTGACCTCCATCGAGCCTCCTTTGTTTATAGTCCCGTCTTGCCGTCCCCCATAATGATTATCCCCCGTCTTAAAACTAAGGTCCCTCGAGTTGTTTTTTTTGGTGCGTCATGAACTCACGATATATCACTTCATCAACTTTCACCGAGCACTTATTTGACAGCGGTTTGTGCTATGAGAGCTCCGGAGGGGGGGGTTGAGGTGAGGCTGTCTCTACCTGACATCCCTCTCAATCTCTTCCACGTCTTTTAATTCGCTTTGCTGATGGTGTTTGACGGACTCTTTTCTTCCCTCCGCAGGGACCCTCCGGTCTCCCGGGCATGAAAGGCGACTCGGGCCACAAAGGAGAGAAGGCAAGGCGTTGTTATTGTGATGCTAATCTCAAATTGCTCCATTGTGTGCTTCCCATATCTCTTCCGTGCGCCCTTATCTGAGGTCTCCCGAAAGTAAGCAAACATCTCAGACGGTTTTACCTCTGTCTCTTCCCCGAACCTTCTATTGCTATATTTCCTCCATGGCGAGAGGAAGAAATAGGTGTATTTATTTGCGAGTTAAACTCCAAACCTTGAGTGTGTGTAGAGTTGTAGAGTTACCACACACTGATTGAATTAGGGAGGTATAAGCCACATCGAATCCTCTCCGGGCTGCGGTCACTGGCACGGGGCCGGTGGAAAAGCGACAGATGGCCCTCACTCTGAAGCAGATGCAGAATGCAGGGGTTCCACGGTTAGAAGTGACAACCATCATAAACACAATCATTACATATTGTGAGAAGTTCCGGCCCTCCCCCAGCATGACTTCGTCTGTACAGTTGAAGACAAAAGAGCCCAATTTACTTAATTGTTGTGATGGGTTAATAAAGGGTAGAAAGCTTTTTTTTCATCAGGAGGGATAATTATTCTGGCACTGCCAAATGAATAATTAGTAAGCTTTGTTGCTTCTATTCTGATCTTTTTTCTGGTCCCTTTGTGTTCTGTGTGTGTGTGTGTGTGTGTGTGTGTGTGTGTGTGTGTGTGTGTGTGTGTGTGTGTGTGTGCCCTTACCTGCTTCCTGGTGGATTTAGGGTCACCCTGGTCTGATCGGTCTGATCGGACCCCCCGGTGAGTCAGGAGAGAAGGGAGACCGCGGCTTGCCAGGACCCCAGGGTACCGGTGGAGGAAAGGGTGACGCCGTAAGTACAACCCCCCCCCCCATGCTTTCTTTGAACTCCAACCTCTACATCTGAAATCCCCTGGCCCCTAAACCAATCAGAGAGAGCCATGGCCAGAGGCAGGGTTAGCTCTGATTCCTGAAGTTGGACAGGAGTGTTTACCTTCCCCCCCAGCGTCAAACTGCCCCCACAGGTGAATTGAAGTCCCCGCTGTTTCTGTGTGTCTCATTAGGGTCTCGGCGGCTCTTCCGGACCTCTCGGACCTCCCGGCCCTCCCGGTATTCCCGTAAGTTCTCCCTAGTTCCTCCGGAAAGCCCACCCGGCCAGGGACCGTTGATGCTGCATCTGTGATGTACTGCCGTTGACAACGTGTCGTGTCTTTCCCCCCCCCTGCAGGGCCCCCATGGCTCAAAAGGATCCAAGGGGTCGTCTGTGAGTTAACCGACCTCATAACGTTACATTTCACACTCTTCCAGCTCTTTTATACAAGCACTTCCCCAACAAGTGCAATTTTCATCACCCAATCCCACGGTGCATTAATGTCTCTTCAGCCATATCCTCAGTTACACTTGACATTAGCGGAGTTTCCTTTTGCCCCTGGACACAATGTTGTGTGATGGTTAGTGGTTGTGTGTAACATATGTCCTCCTCTTTGCTCTCCTTCCAGGGAACCAGCGGTCAGAAGGGAGACACTGGATTGATTGGACCCCCAGGACCACCTGTAAGCATGCTCTGTTGTTAATGCTGCTCTGTGTGATGCCAAGCTCGTACTGTTACGACTGCAGAGATTTATTCCATAACTTTTATGAGAAAAGGCATATGTGTGATGGGTATTTAGTACATAAATACCCATCACACCCTATGAATCTTAAGTGCTTAAGATTCATAGGGTCTGGCCTCTTTTTGAACGCAAAGGACATGAGGCACAATTGGAATTCAAATTTTCAACGCAAATGTGCAATATTTTGGTAACAGTGACATATTTCATATTAATTTATATTTAATGCGCATGCCACGAGTTGATGGCTGAAGTCTCCTCCCGAACTTCAGTTTTCTCTCATTGCAAATACACGCTGACGCGTCGGGATACGGTTCGGGTCTCTTCTCTCGTGATAGTCTGGGACTGTCTCCACTTTTGGCGCAACATATGAAACTATTTTAGACAAGATTGTCTTTGTTATTTATCCTCAGCACCGCTTCGGAACGGGTGTGTGTGTGTGTGTGTGTGTGTGTGTGTGTGTGTGTGTGTGTGTGTGTGTGTGTGTGTGTGTGTGTGGGTGTGTGTATGGGGTTTAGATTCCCAGAGCTCAAACAAGATTGTCTCTCCAGTCATGCACGATGCCATCCTCAGTTCACCCTGGATTGTGCCAGCTAGCACGTCTCGCTACTCCCGGTGACCTTGATCTCAGGGACTCCTCCCCGACGCCGATCAAACGCAGCCAGCAAGAGCCGGTGGCTGCACCACCGCACGACGACTGTCTCTAACCACCCGTCTCCCCCCCTGTCTCCCCCTTGTAGGGTCCCCCCGGCGACATCATCCAGCCCCTGCCCATCCAGCAGGCCTCCAGGAAGAACAGGCGGCAGGCGGACCAACCCCAGGCCGACGAGGCGCTGGCCGACTACGGCATGGACGCCGCGTACTCGGAGGGCATGGAGGACGTGTTTGGCTCCCTCAACAACCTCAAGCAGGACATCGAGCGCATGAAGTTCCCCATGGGCACCCAGGACAACCCGGCCAGGACCTGCAACGACCTGCACCTCAGCCAGCCCGAGTTCCCAGACGGTGGGCGCCTGCGGATGATAGAGAGGGGGTGGGATATCACTGGGGGAGATATTACAAATAATAATAGCAAATAAAATGAATCATATTCATGATGATAATGCAAGAAATAATCAATATCATAATTTATAATAATTGCACAATTATTGTTGTGCAAAAATGCATCCAAACATTGTCGTCACCAACGATTCTTGACTTTATTACGACTTCTATTATTACTAATTGAAAGCGCTTGGTACAGCAATAACAAGAAGAGATTTAAGACTCCATGAAGAGTTAATCATCGATCGTTTGTTGTGTCTAACGAGGGTTTCCGTCAACTTTTGCGTTTGACCGGGAAACGCCGGCGTAACAATCAATAGGAGCCGCTCCTGGCTGGAGGTACTTATACGAACGAGGCTCGTTCCAAACATACAAATCAAAGGGCTTCTATTCTGGATGGCGAAGGCTACAGCCTCCACTCACCACTTTGGCTGATAAGCAATGACATCATTCTTTATAAGTCTACGGCTTTCCAAGTGCGAAAGAACGGCGTCGTATCCCATCTTCAGCTGACCCCAAGGGTTTAGGTGTTTTCCAATAGACCCTTTTCACTGGGGCGACATCGTTCATAACACTTATAGGTCTGCTCCTTTATGGATCCAGGGCACTGGTAGTGGACTAGACTAGGCCAGGCAAGTCTACTAGCCGTGCCCTGGCAGGACAGTACAGTTTGTAAACACTCCTTAATCCCTGTGCTTTGGGGAAGCGACAATCAGAACGTTTTTCAAGAACAGGTCGTTCAACCTGTTCCCTCAAAAGCTACCATCACCCTAGAAAACAAACATCTGCTAGTCGAGTGTAAAGTAATCTATTGTGGAGCAAGTTCAGGAGTGAAAGTCGATGGAATCCCCCCCCCCCCTCCCCTGATACAAATTGACACCTTGTGTGTTTGTTTACAGGTGAATACTGGATCGATCCCAACCAGGGATGCATAGGGGACGCCATTAAGGTCTTCTGTAACTTCACAGCCGGCGGCGAGACCTGTATCTTCCCAGACAAGAAATCTGCAGGAGTAAGTCATGAGTCAATGCAGCCAGCCTAAGGGTACTTAGAGGAACCGCGCAGAGGTCAAGTTGTTATTTAGAAAAAAGTTTGTAGTGATTTGTTTTACAAAGCTGTTTGTTACTTATTATCTGCACTGCTATTGTTGCTGCTATTGACTATGCTGTTGTTTGTTAAATTGTGTTGCTTCTTTTTTCAGTCTACTTCTAAGTCAATTCCTCTATTGTGTTAATGCTCTTTGTGAGCGTCTCATTCGCCTTTTCAATCTCAGAATACCATTTTGGAAAATGTAAATGTGGATCTCTGAAGTTTTCAGTGACAGGCTTAGTCTGACCACACCAACAGTGACTTTCTAACACTTTGTTTTTCAACTTGTTTTTCTCCCTTATCAGGTAAGGATTTCCAACTGGCCCAAGGAGGCTCCAGGTTCATGGTTCAGTGAATTCAAGCGTGGCAAGATTGTAAGTCAGACAGAAATCAGTTACAGCCTCTCTACAATTTAAATTAAAAGTCATTATTTCCATTTTATTTACCTCGGTTGAGGTTATACATGCGTTTGTCATATTCTGCGTCTCTTCGTACACTGATTCTCTCTCCTTCTATCTCTTCCCTGTCCCTCTTATCCCTTATATGTTCTGTGATTCCCTTTTTTTATTCTCACCTTTTCCATTCCTTTACCTATGCCTTTATACTGTATTGATTATTCCATTCTCTCTCCTGCTAACCCATCTTTTCTCCTCTGGCCCATTTATCTTCCCCCCTTCTCTTCCCTAAACCCCCACCAAACATTACCTCTCTTTCTTTCCATCTTTCTTTCTTTCTTTCTTTCTTTCTTTCTTTCTTTCCTTCTTTCTCTCTTCCTTTATTTTCCCATCGCACAATCTTCCTTCTTTCTTCCTATCTTTCATTTTCTCCTCCCATCTCTCTGTCCCTTCCCTTTGCTTCCCCTTACCCTCGCCCATGTCCCTCCCCCCCCCCCTCCCTCCCTCCCTCCCTCCCTCCCTCCCCCGGCCACCTCTCCCCGCAGCTGAACTACGTGGACATGTCAGAGAACACCGTCAGCACGGTGCAGATGACCTTCCTGAAGCTGCTGAGCTCCTCGGCGCGCCAGAACTTCACCTACATCTGCCACCAGTCGGTGGCGTGGTACGACGCCAAGGCAGACGACTACAGCAAGGCGCTGCGCTTCCTGGGCTCCAACGACGAGGAGTTGTCCTACGACAACAACCCCTTCATCAAGCCCCTGTCGGACGGATGCTCGGTAGGGCCAACCGCACACGGCTGCTTTTGGGGGCTTTCATCAAGGAGGGGATAATCTGGCAACGCGATAAATGGAACCCGCAACCGTTTCTGCTGAGCGTAATGTCTTGATATTTAAATTTATATTCAGGGCATTTAGGGCAGACGCTTTTATCGAAAGTGACTTGCATAAGTAAATTTGTCAGAAGAAAGAGAAACAACAATAAATCGCTGTCGGTACAGTAAGGACGTTCATAGAAACAAGTGCCAAGCACTTCCAATTTCTAGGCTAACCCATTGTCTGTATACAACATAAAATAGCTCTGATAGCCATGCCTGTATACAGCAAAGATAGCTAGGAAAAACCTATCCCTGTATACAGCAAAGATAGCTAGGAAACCTATCCCTGTATACAGCAAAGATAGCTAGAATAAGACGCTACACAATACCAAGTACTACTTTTAAGTGCCAGGACGTACAACACACAAGTGAAGTCAAGTCAACTCTATTTATATAGCGCATTTAAAAGAACAACAGGGTTGACCCAAAGTGCTTAACAAACACACAAAACAACGACAATAGTACAACAACAATAATAATGTAACATGGGGACATCAGGGGGGTGGGAGAAAGGAAAAAAATGAAGGTAGAATTATACGACAAGTGCGTACATTCTTTTTTGGCATTTTCTGTGTTGAGTCTAACCCGGAGCCCCCTGTGGTGTCTCCGTGTGTCCGCAGCAGAGGCAGGGCTACTCGCGCACCGTGCTGGAGATCAACACCCCGCGCATCGACCAGGTGCCCATCATCGACGTCATGCTCAACGACTTCGGGGACTCGAACCAGCGGTTTGGCTTTGAGGTCGGACCCGTCTGCTTCCTCGGCTAGACACCCACCCCCCCCCCCAAGACCCCCCAACCCATCCCCCGGCCCCCTAAGACCCCTGATCCGACGGCCCCCCCCGTTGCCCTCCCATCTCCCGTCCACACACCCCTCCCACTGACGGACAGGGCCGGGGGGCGGTGGGGGGCATCGTGAGCAAGGCATGCAGTGGGGCTCACCGCCATCTTTGACCCTCTCTCTCCTCGCGATCCACAAAACCTGTGTCGGTGCCGTCGATGTGTGTTTTGTTTTTGTTTTTGTTGTTGTTTTTTTGTTTTGGTTGTTTTTTTTGTTTTTCCCTGACCAAGAAGACCCACTCGAGCCCAGAGGAGAAGAAAAAGACGTGGAGGAAGATGAAGGAGAGGAAGAAAGCCCCAAAGCCCTATTGTCCAAGCATAGACCACCAGATATGGGGGGGGGGGGGGGGGGGGGGAATGGAATAAGGTGGGAGTGAGGGGAGGAGGGGCCTCCAGAATCACGTGACTTTGACTCTGCGTTAAAAACCCGGAGGGCCATGGAGAGAGAAGGACGTTTCATGCCGTGGCGGGACACAGTGTCACACTTTGCTAGCAAACAGAGAGCGTATGTCACCTCCCCTCACTCACCCACTCATCCACTCGTCCACTTTCTCTGAGCCCTGTCTCCCCCTCCCTCCTGCCCACCCCCACCATCGACCCATCTCGTCGCTCTCGCCCCTCTCTCTCTCTCCCCCCTCTCTCTCTCTCGCCCCTCTCTCTCTCTCTCTCTCTCTTTGATTGCTTCAGGTGCTACTCTGAATACAACCACAGAGGGGCTTTTTGTGCTGAATCACGGATCACCCTAGGTGCTACAGAAAAATCCATTTGATAAAACTGTAATTATTATTATTATTATTATTGTTATTATTTTGTACAATACTGTTCCTTTTTGAGTCCACTTCCGAAAGCTTGCATGTGTCCCCGGCTCCTAAAAGTTTGAATTAATGTTTGGTAATCTATATAGAAAATAAATTTGCAATGAATATATTTGTTTGTTTTGAAAATGTCTGGCTAAGCCCTTATCGGTTTTTAAAAAGTATTATAATGCTATTATCTATACATTAATGAGCTAAAAAAATATCCCCAATTTGTAAGTAAAGTTAATTATGTAAATAATAATAAGCTTTTATTTTTGGCCCCTTCAACAAAGAACAACTTCAAATAACATCATGATACATTGCATTTCACCATAACCCGTTCATGTTGTAGTGTTTACATATTAATCGCTATTCCCATTATTAATTTAACCTTTAGAGACGATAAGATAGTAATATAAATATGGATCAACTGTTTTTGTGCAGGATCAACTCAATAAGGGAATATTTTTCCCAAATAGACTTTATTCTTCCAAAAGGTATACCTCAGTTTCTCCCAAAAAAACGGGATGTCTTCCATATACAAAGGCCTTAATTACACAATTAAGTTGATATATGTGGGGGGAAGATTTCTTTTAACAAAGGGAATAAAGCCTATTTGTGTTGTTTTATCTGTCCAGTTTGTCTATGATTGCACAAATCGATCCTGTCAACATCCACTTTTGTAACAATGACAAAGTGTGTCGTGTTTTCATATGCTTTGGATGGTACTTTCAAAAGTATTAAAACTGGATTCTGATCAAAGCTGGGTTGAAGCTCTGTGTTGTTGCCAACCGGTGTGCAGTCAAACGCTATCAGTTGACCGTCTCCCATGATCCTTTGCCTTCCACAGCCACACATTTCCGATTTACTGCACCGGGATTACAAAAAGGCTTCTGATTAGTGAACATTTTCTGTCCTGCAGTGTTTTGCTTCTTTCTCTGACTCCGGGGTGACTTTAATCAACATCTCTCAGCCTCTCCATCTCCTTGGCCTTCCAGTGACACAACCCATCTCCAGAGATGCCTCTTCCTCTCCCCAAAGCTGTGTCATTATGTTTACAACCGATGTAAAAAAACCTTGAATAAATATTTGGTGCCGTGCCAAATAAATGCTCATCGCAATGGTTTGCTTTCACCTGAACATCACAGCATGCCACATGCACAGCCAAGCGGTTTTGGTAACAAAACACCACGGTGGAGGGCTACTGCCGCTATGGACCAGGTGCATGGCTCAAAGGCGATGAGGCAGAACATATGACTCTTGTTGGTGATAATACTGATTGAAACAATGGCGGCTCTCTATAGCTTCTACCGACACTATGAGAAGGCAAATAAATGGTCTTATCTGGGACGTCATATATGCACGAATGTTGGCTTTTTGTGCAAAGAAAAGTTTGAAAGTGACTCGAAAAGAAGCCTTGGATACTGAAGGGGAGAGGATACCTCTGGGTAGCATCAAACAGTTTCTTCTCCCCTCTTTTATCTATCCATCAGTACGTCTGTCTGTCTTTCTGTCTATCCATCTGTGCTATTCCTTGTATTGTACTCTGACGCATAGCAGCGGCTGTAACACTGCGTATTTATCATGTATCAACAAGCTGTTCTTATTGGGCGGTTACTCATCACCACAGACACACATAAGGTCATGATGAGCAAGCAGTCAATCTGCGTGCCTGGCGATCTCTTTGCCTTGATGAAACGCACTGTGAATGATCTTTTTTTTTTTTAAGTACCTTATTTATAGATTTTCAATTTGCAAAACAAAGAATGACAAAGATACAATTTAACACAAACCCACCCCATCCCACTCACTAAGGCTCAAGAAAAGAAAAACAACCAAAAAAACAAAACACAAAACAAAACAAACAAACAAAAACAAACAAACAGTAGAGGTAGGTACACAAAACATAGTTACAAACGTTTCCTGTATGTCACTTTACAATGCTCAAAATGGGAATATCCTGTAACGTTATACCACATATATCATCATGACATACATCAGTAGATCCAGTTGGCAGTACATTGATATGTAAAGAATTACATCATGTGAAGGATACATTTTCAACAAATTCTATAAAGGGGGCCCAGGTTTTAATGTATCTGTCCCGTAAATTACTCCGATTATATCTTAACTTCTCTAATGGGATCACAGAGAGTACCTCTTGGACCCAGTGTCTAAACGAGGGGGTGTTACAGACTTCCAGAGCAAAAGAATTTGTCTCCGGGCAGAAATTGTTCTTCTGATGGGAATACCCCGAAAATAGCAACTGTTGGATCGGGATTCACTGTTCTGTCACAAATGGAGGAGATTGCTTCAAAGACCCTGACCCAGAAGTTATTAAGCGAATTGCAAGACCAAAACATTACTGTGAATGATCTTGTTGTAGCGAGGTCCATTCTACGCCCAACCTAGGTGGCTGCCACACTCCACCTACAGTAGGTGGCTTTTACGGACTCCTCGAGACACAAGGATGCAGGGTTGTGAGATTGGAAACTGGTTTATTGTAAGGTTTGCAGATGATGAGACATGACGAAGGAGATAAACGATGCCAGGATGGAGATCTCCCTTCCCATGTGTGTGTGTGGGTGATGGCTGGTTTAACGTTGCACATTGATTACTCAATGTGCAACGTGCAATGTGCAATGTGCGCACTAGCCTCCCCCAGACCCAGAACCCATTCAGTCTGACTCGGGGCTAGGTGAGGTTGCTTAAACCAGCCCTCCTTCACACACACACTCCCACACTCATCTTTGTGTGGGATCACAGGGAGGTCAACCACTACAGTTTATTAAACTGGGGAGCATAGCATAATGAGGTAAACTGAAGAGAAAAAAAAACGACTAAATGTGTAAAGATATAAAGCAGCAGAGTCTAAAAGGAAATGCAATGTCAAAAAAAAAATCAGTATTCGTGTGGCCGGCCCGTCCATCTGTTTGGACCTTCGCTTCGGTCCTTGAAAGAACTACTGTACAAAATGAATGCCCCGGTTAAGTCTAAGTCTGAGTGAGCACTTAAACCTCATTCAGAACAAATCAACGTTGTGAAATGGCAGGTATGTGTTGAGAATTCAATGGTTTGGTCTCTTTGAAGAGCAAAATCACTTAAACCTACAAAATAGTAACCCACCCACATGGTTACATAAGGAAAGTATACCGTCCACCCAGTACCCAACGTTTGAACTTTGTTCTTCAACACTTGTTTTTCAACTTGCTGTAGCATTGGTTGTTTAATGGTGCATTTATGATAACGGCCTTAATAAAGACTTTCTCGATGGGCCTTTTACATAAGACACTAAACTCTGACAAATTGTCCGCCATCAAAATACTAATGTCATCCAATGACACACCATTTTAGAGTGCTTTAGTGTCTCCTTTCCGTGGTCTCGTTTCCAAAGAAGCATTCAATAGCTAATTGTATCCTGTGCCCCTCGTAAGTCAACATCTATTTTAACTGCCAGGTACAATAAAGCACAGAGTGAGTCACAGGGGCCTCTCGCTGACACCACCGCCACCAACGCTCCTCATTACCCATTCAGGTCAGGGCCCATAAAACGGAGAGAAAAAACCCTTTGTTCAAGCGTGCCAAGAAACTTTCCTGCACTCGGTCTCCCCCTGTCAAAGGCATTCCTCGGGCGGCGCTGCAGCATGATCAAACTGCCTCTCGCTTGGACGTGTTCCAGCCGCTTCTGCTGGCGGCCGGCCCCGACCCACCCACTCACACCCCCCACACCCTTAGCCAACACACACCATCACACACCCATGCTGTGACGGGGGCCGCCCTCGGATAGAGAGACCCCCTGCCCGACCTCAAACTCCCCATTAAGGGAGCTCCTTTTGTCAAACCGCCCTACCAAGACGTCCGGGTAGCAGGCTGCTCAGTCCTCTGGCGTCGTCCGCTGGTGTCCCCCGCTGTCCATGCTCTTCTGCTGGGGGGGGGGGGGCTTTGAGATACCCTCAGGGGGGAGTTGTCTGCTGTGTTTTGACTGTATATTCACTTCTGTGAATCCACCTTAAGCCTTGAAGTACAGGAGCCAACGATTTAATGCCGCCCGAGTCTTAAGAAGCCCTTGACTCCGCCAGGTTCATGATTTCTTTCGGATAACCTTTCCTCCAAGTGTCTCTCTGAAAGACGGAGAGTCAGAGAGGGAGAGGGGTTAAGAGGGAGGGAGAGAGAGAGAGAGAGAGAGAGAGAGAGAGAGAGAGAGAGAGAGAGAGAGAGAGAGAGAGAGAGAGAGAGAGAGAGAAAGAGAGAGGGAGAGAGAGAGAGATATTCCCTATAATATATATATATATATATATATATCAGACTCCCAGTGCCTGTAGCTCTATAGGGCCACAGTTAAAACATGTATATCATATCTGCATTCAAAGGATTGTCGCACAATATTGTAGGCTATAAAAATCGCATGAAATATACTGTTGGATATCACCCAAAGTTAACAGTATGTGGGCGTAGCCCCCGCTAAATATTGCCTGGGCCCCAAAGAGTTTAGAGCCAGTCTGGCTTGTTTCTCATTTCGTATTATAACACACGCACACACACAAACTAAGCTGGAAGTTTCTTCATCAGTTACTGGTCATACCATACATAGACGGTAACGTTTACCACCGACCAATAACAGCTTCATATTCCAAGATTAATCGCTAACGTAAAGGCAGACGGTGATGTCATATCCGCGAAGAAAGGTTACTAACCTGCGGAGGGTGCAGCCGACACATTCGCGGCCGTCACAAACTTTTTTCGCCTCGCGTTTCCTCTCCCTCTCTCTCTCTCTCTCCCTCTCCCCATTCTCACTCCCCCCCCCCCCCCCCCCCCCCCCACCCCCCTCTCTCTCTGCTGCCCACATGGCGTGCGCGCGCGTCGCCGGAGTGCGCGCGGATCCCCTCGCCTCTTCGCCTCCTCGCCAGTGTGTGAGAGCCAGGGATTTTACCGCCGCGCGGTGGGGACGGTGATGGTGATGGTGCTATTGTTGTTGATGGTGGACACGGCGAAAGCCAACCGGCTGCAACTACTCGCGTGAATTTTTAACGTGAAAAAAGGAGGAAAAACACTTTGCACAAAAAAAGAAAAAAAAAAAAAAAAAACACCGGACCGCACCATGCGTTCGCTGTCCGCGGTCCTGAACCCGCTGCTGCTCCTGCTGTGGTTGGGATGCTGCCCTTCAGCGGTGAGTTGCTCTCCTCCTCCGCGCTGTGCTCTGCGTCTCCAGAGCCCTCAGTCCCTCCGGTTGGACATGGGACTGTCATTACGCGTCTGTGTAGGTGCGTGTGTGTGTGTGTGTGTGTGTGTGTGTATGTGTGTGTGCAGGGTGGTGACATGGCTGATTCTGTTCATGTGTGTGTTTTGGTGTCAGTGAAATGATGACTCTATGGGGGAGAGGTTTGATTCTTGCTTTGTGGAGAAGAAGGAATGATTAAACCGGGTCTGTTTTTCATAGGCGACACACCCCTCTGTGGACTGTGGCGTTAAGTAACTAGTGCAATATCCCTCATAAGAGGAATCACACTTTTTAAAGGGCAAAAACAACGTTATTTGCAGGACTTTGTGTCAGCTGTGGGAAGGTGGTGGTGTGTGTGGGGGGGGGGGGGGGGGGGGGGGGGGGGTGTGAATGTATCATTGCCATCTCCAAAGATAAAGTTGTGATATCGATCCTGCTGGGTATTGCTTGTGGATTGGAAACATATATTCACGTATAAATAAGGTGGGGTGAGTCGCCGGCTGGGTGGAGGCAAGACGCTGACGGCTGTATTAGAGGATTACTAGAAGGTTAAGCAGCACCTTTTGACACGGTATGAATTGTGTATAAATATTAGATGGCTTAATTCAAGGAAACGGCCATAGGCACTTGGACCTAAATCTTTCATAATGTACTCTGAGAATCAATCATTTCCACGGTTCATATCCGAGTTAATTTCCTGGCAATAACAGGCACATTAGCCCTAACAGCAGGTTGCAGATCACCAAGTCATTAGGAAAAAGAATAGCGGCCAATTAGGTCGTTAATCCCGCTTTTTGTAGGCCCTACGCAGACCCCTCGCAGAGGAAGTCATGAATAACCATGAAGCAAATAATTGATATATGTTTATTCATGTTTTGAAATGTCCTGCCGTTTTGTGCCTTTGAAGGCCATTCTGGCAGCGTTTTGTGTTTAACAGAAAAAAAAAGTAGTCAAATGTTATCCGAGAAGGTTGTGCCAGCTGTCAATTCAACAGGGATCAAAACTCCAGGCATTGTTTTGCTTTGCAGAGGTTGGTTGGGGTTGACAGAGTAAAAGAGAGGTTGACTGGGGAGAAGCTGTGAGACCTGGCTAGGCTTGAGATAAGATGGGGTTGTGTGCATAATTCAGGGGAAACAATTTGGGCAGAGTACAGGACGTTTGATGCTCCACATGTTTGATGCCTCTTTTTTTTCTTTACAGTTAACGGTTCATAGTGAAGCTAGATTCTCTTCAGGTGCCTTTCAAAAAGCAGATTAACTAGAATGTGTATGAGGGAGAGAGAGAGAGAGAGAGAGAGAGAGAGAGAGAGAGAGAAAGAGAAAGAGAGAGAGAGCGAGAGAGAGAGAGAGAGAGAGAGAGCGAGAGAGAGAGAGAGAGAGAGAGAGAGAGAAAGAGAGAGAGAGAGCGAGAGAGAGAGAGAGAGAGAGAGAGAGATGATGCCATGAGGGAAAGGCAGTAAACAGCATCCCACACACCATTGCAGCACCTCCCCAACCCGGCCACCCCTCCCTTCACCCTTGTCCCCTTCCACAAATAGGCTGAACTCTTGTTTAGGGAAAACTGCTTTAGGGAAGGTCTAAGAATAAACAGACATAATGGCAGGGAAAGAGCAGAAATGGGCACAATATTGAAAATAAACAACTACAAAAGTGCACCCCTCCTCTCTGCTCCTTCTACGTCCACAAAGGTTGCTTGGAACGACGGATTCCCTGAACCAATCAGGGAAGAGATACCCTGATTTTTCAGAATTTAGCCGGGAGCGTTCTAAAATCGGTCTAAATTGGCTCCTGTAGAGAGACAGCAGCACAGCCAACCATAACAGATATTCACACAGAGCATTTCACTGACTCATAGCTGATGAAAGGCTTTGGTATTTCTAACAGATGACTCTCATAGCGCTTAAATCTTCAGCCAAGCAACTTTTATTAGAAGAAAAAATAGATAAGATGAAGCGCCCAAATATACATACTTGCCTACTAAAGAAAACTATTTCAGAAGCATTTTTTCGTCATATTTGCTGAAATTCTCCTTACATCCAGACATCATGAATTGAAAGTCTGGTATCTGTGGCTGTGGCAGCCCTGTGATAAGCCGCCCGCCCAATCATTTTCCTGCTTGCACTCTGCCCGTGCCCTCATTGCGCATGAAGTCTTCTACAAGGCCGAGCGGACCAAGCTAAAGCCTGGGAGCTATTCTTGTGTCTTGGTGGAGTAGCCTTGGAATGGAGGCCTGAAGAGAGGGCGGGGATTGTTTTGGTTGAAATTTAGATGACTCTAGCTTTGGAATAAATCTTGTTTCTCCAAATTGCCAACCCCACCTTTATAACTTTATTTTGGGGATTTAAATTATTTCAATTATATATTGACTTATTTAGTAACTTGCAGTTAAATGAGCTCCGATGGCTGCGGATTTCAAGCAGGTACACAGTGGTATGAGGGGATGAACCTAGTCACAGGGGAACAAGGGAAAGCACACTTGAGCATTGCAGGGACACATAGGTCTGTATTGGGAGGACAAATTATTCCAAAAGACACAGGTGAAGTAAAAGAAAAGCCAAACACAAAGGCTGCCTCCCGAAAAGACCCTAAACGCCATGATCTGCATCTCACTACAATGATACCCTTCTGAAAGAGAGAGACCCTTCAAAGTTAATTCTTACACAAGCAACCTATTTTGAGGCTACAAAATAAGGGTTTTTTATGGCTAATTCAAAGTTTCCTGCTTTCTTCTACCTGCTGTGACATCTCTATTCATTCTAAGAGGCGAGAAATCTCTTTTTAAACGTCTGGATCCTGAAAAGGGAGGGGATTTAGGCTTTTCATGTGGACCGGTCCGTGGCGAATTGACAAGAAAAAGGCAAAGAAAATCAACCGCTTAGGGCAAAGCCGCCAGTGAAGGTAAAAACTCTTATTTTCATTGGCGGGAGATAGCTAGCAGGAGACCAAGGAGGATCTTATGGGATACGCATCTTAAACCCAATTAACACACACACACACACACACACAGCACACAGCACACACACACACAATCTTGTCCACAAACAGACACACAAACACATGCACACACACGTGTACCCAAACACACACACACACAAAATCTCACAAACATACACACCTGTCCCCAATAACTAGTATTTCCTCCCTCTCAGGGTGTTTAGTTAAGAGTCTCACATTTACAGTCAAACCTCACTGTTGCCCAACCAGCGCCCGATGGCCACAGGGCCACCACCACCATCTCACAGCAGTTCAGACAGAGCAGATGCTGATGGGCACTGTGGCCATGGAAGTACTCCTGCTACAATGCTTCTTGTGAAATTGTTAACAGCTTGAATCAGAAAGCCGTTTTTTATGGCGGCGGGCGGATGCCTCCGGTCTGGAAAATGTTGCCTTGTTTGATGACGCACGGCTTTTGGATTTTTATTTAGGCCTCATAGTCATACGCCAAGGAGCAAGGAGGACTGTGTTCGTGTTTTTTTAATTTTAAAGAGGGGAAAAAGAAATTAAGCGCAAACAATTCCAGTTTATGAGTTCTGTCCCTGTGGGATTTTTTGATGCAGCGTCTAATTGCCATCAGAGAAGGTTATGGCGGAGGTGTGTGCGCGTGCGTGTGTGTGTGTGTGTGTGTTTGTGTGTGTGTGTGTGAAAGTGTGTGGGCGGTTGTAAATGTTAACTTTATCAGGTCTGAAAACATTTTTCTTGTATTGGTGCTTAAGATAGCACCAAGTGTAGTGTAGGCCTAGCACTGTAGGGCTGAGAGAAACGCCTCTCTTCCTACAATAGTATGGTACTGTATGTAGCTTCATTCATCCTAACATATATATACATATATTAGAGTAAAATTGAATTACCACATACCTGTGCAGGTAGGCAGACAGAAAGAGAGACAGCATTGCCTCTGTATCCTCTCTTGTCTGGGCCTGAGTGTGTGCGTGTGCGTGTGCGTGTGTGTGTGCGTGTGTGTGTGTGTGTGCGTGTCCCCATGCAGACCATCAGACCCAAGGAGGGCTGGCAGGTGTACAGCTCAGCCCAGGATGCAGACGGCCGCTGTATCTGCACCGTGGTGGCGCCCGAACAGACCCTCTGCTCCAGAGACGCCAAGGGAAGGCAGCTCCGCCAGCTACTGGAGAAGGTGAGTGTGTGTGTGTGTGTGTGTGTGTGTGTGTGTGTGTGTGTGTGTGTGTTTGCTGTGTGTGTGTGTGTGCGTACGTATGTCTGTGTGTGTGTGGGTGTGCACGTAACTGTGTGTGTTTGTGTGTGTTTGTATTTGTGTGTGCGCGTCTGTGAGTCTGCGTGTGCGTGTGTTAGTGTGTGTGAGTGTACATGAGTGTGCGTGTGTGTGTATGCCTCTGTGTGTACGTGTGCATCTGTGTGTGTGTGCGCGCGTACGTACGTCTGTGTGTGTGGCTGTGCACGTAACTGTGTGTTGCTTGTGTGGGTTTGTATTTACATGTGTGCTTCTGTGAGTCTGCGTCTGTGTGTTAGTGTGTGTGCGTGCACCTGTGAGTGTGACACAGACATTTAGAAAGTTATGCTCATACAGACGCCTTATGCGACCCAAGTGAGTACGAACACACACACACACACACACTCACCAGCACACACACGCACACAAACACAGACACCCACACATTGATTCCTATCTTTATTCATGGAGCTCCAGTGGCCTAATCCTCAGAGAGATTGCGGTTGGGAGGTCCATAACCCCATTCTCCACCTCTGCTTACATTACATGGATGACATCAGCTCAATGAGTTCTTGTGCACAAAACACTTCCACCTCAGCCCAACACACACACACACACACACACACACACACACACACACACACACACACACACACACACACACACGCACACCACAGACAGTGTACTAGGCCAAGCAGACAGACAGCATACTGCAGTGGGCCTAGCAGACAGACAGCATACTGCACTAGACCCAGTAGACAGACAGCACAATGAACTAGGCCTAGCAGACAGACAGCATACTGTACCAGACCTAGCAGACAGACAGACAGACAGACAGACAGACAGACAGACAGACAGACAGACAGACAGACAGACAGACAGACAGACAGACAGACAGACAGACAGCATACTGCGCTTGGCCTAGCAGACAGACAGAGCAACGTTTCCTCCAGGAACAAACTAAAGAAAACCTTCAAGGCTATCCATTAATACTCCTTCCCATCATATCGTTCCCATTGTTGCGTTGAATTTGTATCGGCCATCAGGCTTCTAAATTAAGTCATTATCTTTGGTCATTTTTTATGTGATGCTTTTAATATGGCTTTTTTACTTTGATTTGAGTCATTTAAAATGCCTTAATTGATATTATGTCAGGTCTGCCAACTGGCATACATCACACTTTAGGAGAAACCATCATTATGATGAAGAGACAAAACATAAAACTTGGCGTACTGGGTTTGAGATAGGCTGATGTTTCATGAAATCAGTTCATTCTAAAAGTAAAAGGGGTGTATTTTTAACCTGCACGACAAAGACATTCAGCAACAAGCAAGGCATTGTAGCCGACCTAAAATGAATGTGCGAACAGCTCACTGGGAACTATTGCTTCAGCCCCGTATGTGAATAGTGTTTTGTCATTTACTGTGTTCCCTGTGTCACTAATGTACTTATGTGCCCAAGGGCCCCGGCCATGTTGTTTCAGGGTTCCACATCCGGACAAGAAAAAGCATGCAGAGCACATTGTATGTCGGTCCCATGCCACTTTGCTGCTGGATCTGACTTCTATAGTCAGAGTGAGGAGAGAGGGAGAGAAGGAGAGAGAGAGAGAGAGAGAGAGAGAGAGAGAGAGAGAGAGAGAGAGAGAGAGAGAGAGAGAGATGTTTTTCTATGTGGTGGCTGCATTGCTCTATGGTCCTCTGAACCATAAACCGTAAGCCAAGTGAACTTTAACTTACACCAGAGTTAAATCATTTAACCATACTGCATTCAGTGATGCTAACTTCCACGCCATAATCTTATTCTGAACATCCAATCCTGGACGAATAGGATAAGTGACCAAAGTGGTACACACTCCTGTTATTGAATTTATTACAACAGGGAATATTTTGTTCTAGTCAAGGTGGTGCTGGCTATACACTTTTCTCGGTAGGTTGATTTAATTCCCCCAAATCTTTCAATTACATCTTCAGGAAAAAATTATATTGGGAATACAATACATGATATGACATATTTCCATTAATCTGAACATCTTTATGCGATAAGGGATACTCTTTATTAAAAGATTATATATAAATATATAAAGGTCTTCCACTGAAAAGACAAGCAACATTTGTTTTGAAATATGATCTTGAGAATTTTAACAAAACTTAAAAGCAACTTAACTTAGTCATTTTGGAAAACTCCTGCAAATCCCTGTTTTGGTCAGCTGTTAACGTATATATCCTGTCTCAAGGTATAACCATAAAAATCATTATATTCACCTGAAAAAGTATTCTGTTTATTTTACATTCAAATGTCTTGAGTAGATTTAGAGTCTACCTGAGCAAAGGATAACTGATCAACTAATGAAGCCCGTCTTAAGTGTCGTTGACCAACTGAAACACTTTATTGTCTGAAGAAATGATGGATGAAAGAAGGATGTGAATTTCTCTTGATCATCCACTTTTCAAAATAATATTCTAACTATAATCAATCCTCCTAACTAACAATTTTCCAATAAAACTCCCGAAACTGGACTGACGTTGTTGACTGATATTTATCGCCATTCCAGAGCCATTTGTAGCTTGCCCCTTTCGGTGTGTGTCCTTCCTTGGTCCACCATCCAGAGATCTGCCACCCCTCTCTCCCTAACTTTGCTTCAGCCCTCCTGTCACCTACTCCCTGCCTCCTCTTCCTCTCCCCTTAGATGGCTCAGAAGGCCATCACAACAAAGGTCAAAGAGGGGAGCGCTTCCTATAGACTTTAAAACATGGGGGGGCCCACATTGCACTGAACACAGGGGACATTTCAATCTCGCCGCCGACGGGTCGGAGCAAAGGAAATCAATGCGGTGCTGTTTGATTTTCCCCCTAAGGTGCAGAACATGTCACAGTCGATCGAGGTTCTGAACCTGCGCACGCAGAGGGATTTCCAGTACATCATGAGGATGGAGAACCAGATCAAAGGCCTCAGGTCAAAGTTCAGGCAGATCGAGACAGAGAGGAAGACGCTCGTCAACAAGAATTTCCAGGTAGACGTTTGTTTGTTCTTGGCGGGCCACAGTTCCATGTAGTGTGGCCCTCCTCTGAAGCTGCCATTCTTCTTTTTAAGGGCGAGTAAATCGATAAACAATTATTCCTGATTCAATTTACATAGACTGTGGCTGTGGTGTCGTCGGGACAAAGATACCCTCAAATTACTTTTAACAGAGTTTGAAAGTCAGCTCTTTGTTTGCTCCGGGAATAACAATTGATCAGTACTATTTTTCTGGTGAAACGATGGGATGGTGATAACGACGGCAGCACGTACAACTTGCTTGTTTTGTTCAACTGGATCAATGCGTACACCGTTTGAGTATGTTAATGTGCCACATTACCCGGAGCCACGTGGGCAAACCTTTCCCCCTTCTCCAGGGCTGTTAACCTTTGTATCACATTCTTAGTGAAATCCACAATCGATACGAATGAATAAAACATCGTACATCCAAATGTCTTGCGTATGAGGTCACACATTCAACACGTTTCTATTCATCCGATGAGAGTCAGAGTTACACGATGAACAAACCTTTAAAACAGTTATAGCATGATAGCCTTTCTGCCTAAGTCATATTTTTGGCCGAATTGCGATATCTGCCTAACTCTACTCTCCGAACTCTGATGATTCACTGTGCCTTTTAGTTTTAAGGGTGACATATCATACCACCAGGTGTGAGTGTCATTAGCCGTGACAAGTCTTTTTTTCAAAATCTCCCTCTTCTGACATTACAAGTGTGTGTGTCCACCTAGATTAATGACGTATAGATGAGCAAAGTTTGCAACAGTCCACTCGGCAGGCTGGTAGATTGATCTATCCGTCATACATCTAGGTGGACGCGCCCACTTGTGATGTCAGGAGACGAGGCCGATTTTCAAAGTGATTTTGCTAAGAGGCTAACGAAACGCTAGCAAGAGAATGATCCGGAGAACTGCTGCCCTCTCCCACCCCCCACCCGGCTCCCCCCAGGACCTGAAGGGTAAGATGGAGGCCCTGCAGCCCCTGATCCCCGTGCTGGAGCAGTACAAGACGGACGCCCGGCTGGTCACGCAGTTCAAGGAAGAGATCCGCAACCTGACGGCCATCCTGATGGCCATCCAGGAGGAGATGGGCGCCTACGACTACGAGGAGCTCCAGCAGAAGGTGGTCAGCCTGGAGAGCCGCCTTCGCAGCTGCATGAGCAAGCTCAGTAAGAAAACCACGCACACACACACACACACACACACACACACACACACAGACGTGCAGACACACAAGCACGACGACACGCACGACGACACGCACGCACGCGCACACACACACACACACACACACACACACAGATGCGCACGCACGCACAGACAGACGTGCAGACACACACGCACGACGGCACGCACGCACGCACACACACGTGGACACACGCTCACACGCGCAGACACACACACACACGCACACATATAGACACACACACACACAGACGCACAGACAGGGACTGAGATTCAGGCCGCTTCACTTTAGTTTAGTTCAAATGTTCTCTGAACTTTTATGTCCAACTTTGAAAAACTGGACATAAAACTAGCAGAGGGAATTATATTTATATTTATAAGATATTGATTGAACAATTTTGAGTTGACACATGAAACGTACTTCAAAAAGCTGTCTTTCGTTTCATTAAATTAGCATAATATCAAAGCTAATAAGGCTTATATGTAGGACGGGTGGCGTACACAAGATGAAGGGTTACGCTGCCCGTAGTCTCTGCCTCTTTGGTTGATTAGCACTTCACCACTATCTGACTCGTCCTGAACGTCTGATACATAGAGCACTTCACCACTATCTGACTCGTCCTGAACGTCTGATACATAGAGCACTTCACCACTATCTGACTCGTCCTGAACGTCTGATACATAGAGCACTTCACCACTATCTGCCTCGTCCTGAACGTCTGATACATACAGCACTACGCCACTATCTGACTCGTCCTGAACGTCTGATACATACAGCACTACGCCACTATCTGCCTCGTCCTGAACGTCTGATACATACAGCACTTCACCACTATCTGACTCGTCCTGAACGTCTGATACATACAGCACTTCACCACTATCTGACTCGTCCTGAACGTCTGATACATACAGCACTACGCCACTATCTGACTCTTCTGAACATCTAGTACAGAGCACTATGTCCAAAAGAGTAGCTGTGTGCACATCCCACCTTCTGGCCAAGTGCAGGAAAAATAAAGTAATATTGCGTGAAACCAATGTAATGTCCGCAGCACTGCTTAAGCTCCCATATTAATAGTTAATGCTTAAGCTCCCAAATGAACAGCAACATTCCAAAAAATTACAGCAATGTTTTGACCCTATTGGGTCGAAACATTGCTATCATTTTTTTTATTAATAAATTAATATGGGAGCTTAAGCAGTGCTGTGGACATTACATTGGTTTCACTCAACAGAGCACTCTGTCACCATGTGACGTCTGGCACACTGTCTGCAAAGAAACTGAGGACAAGATGATAATTCTCTATAATATGAGTACATTAATTAACTAACTCAATTAATTCACATTGTTAACTAATGGTCTAGTAATCATTGACTAATGGTCATCATGATTACTATTGGTGTTTATGTTAACTAAGGTAATGGCGTTCATGTTAACCGTGTATCCATTTATACATTATTTAATAGGGTTAGGGTTAGGGTTAACTGTAACCCACTACCACTGACCCCTATGCCACTGCTATATATTAATGCTTACCATTGTATTTACCAACATTAATTAATTATTGATTAATGTACCCTTATTGTGAAGTATAACAGACAAGATGACAAGATGACTGTCGCTATTTTCCCCTAAACCATTACATTGTACCTTTCACAGTAGCAATGTTGTGTTGTTGTTGTTGCACCGACAATACTATTATTACAATGATGTGTGTTGCAGAGGATTTATGACTGAAGGTCAAAGGGTTCTCAGGCCTGCATTAGATCATCACTAATAAGGGGGTGTCCCTGGTTCAAATCGGCTTGCTTATGTGTCCTCCCTGTTCGGCCTTGTGCGACTATACACTAAAGCCTGGAAAGCAGGACCTGAATCACTATGCTTTGTGGGGTCATCAGTCAAACCACTGCTGTATACATGCAATGAGTTGCAGAGGAAGTGGATGGAATACTAAAGCAAAAACTGTGGCCAGGCCTTGGAGAAGCCGGGTAGAACAAAATACTAAAAGATATTATGGCAAACCTCATGAATACATCATGAGCGAGGTTTGCTTACCATCTTTCAAGTGATCTTTTTTTCATCCATGCATCCCAGCTTTCTACTGAAACTACATAAAGTACATAAAACACCTGAACCCGGCAGATGGTGAAGGCGTTCTTGTAAAACAATCGAGGATTCAGTGCAGGCTCTTTTTCTTTTTTCTCCCTCCCTTTTATGCAATGACAGGAGCAGGACATTTGATTGTTAAATTGTAATTATCACGCTGCACTCCAGATGGTCTGCCTTGAACCTTGAGCGTTTCTCATCTCAGCCGCTGCTCTGTCGTGTTGGGGTATGGGGTGTTTATCTGTGGGACCTTATCTCGGATACAGCAGTCTTACCGTTCTATAGCATAACTTCTGGGGGTCGGCTAAGAGTCTGGCCTGGGAGGCAAAAACTGAGTTACGGCATGTTTCCTGTTTCATTACGGAAATATTGTACTGCAAAGAATCTCACTCGCAAGCGGCAACATGGAACATTCGGAAAAAGGGTTTTAAGAAGTGTATTTCTACATTGGCATTTCTACACGGTTTTAATTTCAAACCTTGACAGACGCCCTGTTAGAGCGTGGCTTTTCAGCCAACAAGATTGGCTGAAAAGAATATACAGCGAAAGAAAGTCAAACTCCTGTTACCCCAAATTGAGCTGGTCTGCTATCAGACCTAAAGGTGACATATCATACAACCGGGTGGGAGTGTGATTAGCCGTTACAAGCCGTTTTTGAAAGTCTGCCTCTTCTGACATCACAAGTGGGCGTGTCCACCTAGATGTGTGCTGATGCTGTGTTTCAGTATTCTCTGCGAACCGACTCGGACCTCGGATGTGTCGTCACGCCCACACTTCAAGCGTTATTATGTTTTGCTCGGTCGTTGGAGAAAAACATGGACGCCACGCAGAAAGCTGTTGTCGCGGTAGCATTGGCGCACCAGGCGCTACAAAATAAGTAGGCTATAGGCCATAGGCAGTGATACGGATGCAGTAAGCTATTGCAGTAATACGAGTGATTGAAATTGCCATTTAAACCACCAAAGCGGTCCAAACACAATGAAAACCGTTCACACTTCAAGTCACACCGGGCGCAGCCATCTTGAATCCTTGCTCGGCCTCCTCTGCGTTCATCCGAGCAAGCGAGTTCGCCGTCCGAGGAAAAGGTTGCGTGTTCATGCGTGTCGCTAGGCAACGTCCTCGGACCTCCGAGACGGGCGGATAATAAAACGCACCATGAGTGGATCGGTCAACCGGCCTACCCAGTGGACTGTAGCAAACGTTGCTCATCCATCCGTCATACATCTAGGTGGACACGCCCACTTGCGATGTCATAAGAGGCAGATTTTCAAACGGCTTGCAACGGCTAATCACACTCACACCCGGTGGTATAATATGTCACTTTTAAGATGAGTAAAAGTGTAATAGTGTGATCTGTTAAGACTCATGTGACCGATCTGAGTGACGACGTGTTCCCAGCGTGTGGCAAGCTGATGAAGATTACCGGCCCCTTGACGGTGAAGACTTCAGGGGCCCGCTTCGGAGCCTGGATGACGGACCCTCAAGCATCCCCCCAGAACAACAGGGTGAGTGGGTGGACAAGGGGGGCTGGCATGATTATTTAATTCAGATGCTCTCCTCTAATGCCCCGTTCACACTGTACACGTCCGTCGACGGACGACGGGGGGGGGGGACGCGATCTGATTGGCCGACGGATCCGTCAATCCCTGAAAAGTTGAACACTTCTAAACTTTTTGACGCAAGCAACGGAGCCGACTGAACGGTTTGACCAACAACGCATTTCGAGGGCGCCCCATGCAAAGTCGATGAGATCCGTCGACGGACGTGCGCGTTGTGAACGCTGCTTAACACATCAGTACTTTTTTTGGACCAATCACGACACGTTGTTCATTAAACATAACTGATGAGCGGGCGTGTTTCAGCGGAATACATTGGATCAGGATCGGGTTACTCTAAATGTGGCTGCCTGACGTATAGATGTGTAGGCTGGATCACATAAAAAAGACTGTGCATGCCACTCATATGTCAATGGGAGTTAGCGCTTCCTGCGTCCTCAACCACCACCATGTCTTTGAAGCCCTATGTTCAATCATTAACATACAACTGCTACTCTCCTGTGTTCCAAGAGGATATGTTCAAAATTTCTTTGTTCTTACCTCCTCCTCTCCATCAAGCCTTCCTTCCTTTCATCCTTCCTTCCTTCCTTACTTCCCTGAACAGCAAACAATCCACAACAACAACAACAGCAACCACAACACTGGAGCCAATTATTCTACACACTTCACAAACTGACATGTATACAAGAAGCAAAAAACACAAATATTTTACACAATAGTCACTCATGCATACATATTGTCTATATTTCGCAATAGAATAGTTATCGACCAAAACAATTCTATAAAAATGTTGTTCTCCCTTCCTCCTGCTCAGACACCCTCGTCGCTACATCCTTATCTCCATCCCCAGTAGGGTCCTCATTAAAACTTCTCCACCAAACCTTCTAATCCCTCCTTTCGCCCTCGCCCCAGGTGTGGTACATGGACAGCTACACCAACAACCGCATCGTCAAGGAGTTCAAGTCCATGGACGACTTTGTGGCGGGCGTGGAGTCGCGGACGTACACGCTGCCCTTCAAGTGGGCGGGCACCAACCACGTGGTGTACAACGGCTCGCTGTACTACAACAAGATCCAGAGCAACATCGTGGTGCGCTACCGCTTCGAGACGGGCCGCGTGGCCACGCAGCGCGCGCTGGAGTCGGCGGGCTTCCACAACGTCTACCCGTACACGTGGGGCGGCTTCTCCGACATCGACCTGATGGCGGACGAGCTGGGCCTGTGGGCGGTGTACGCCACCAACGCCAACGCCGGCAACATCGTGGTCAGCCGGCTGAACGCCGACACGCTGCAGGTGTTGCGCACGTGGAACACCGAGTACTCCAAGAGGAACGCCGGGGAGTCCTTCATGATCTGCGGCACGTTGTACATCACCAACTCCCACCTGACGGGCGCCAAGGTGTACTACGCCTACGCCACGGCCACGTCGACCTACGAGTACACGGACATCCCCTTCCACAACCAGTACTTCCACATGTCCATGCTGGACTACAACGCACGGGAGAGGGCGCTGTACGGCTGGAACAACGGCCACCAGGTGCTGTTCAACGTCACGCTGTTCCACGTCATCCGCACGGAGGACGACTCGTGAGGAAACAGCGGGGGGGGGGGGGGGGGGGGGGGGAGAGGTGCATTGTGGGAGAAAAGGGGGGTGGTTGGAAAGGAAGTGCTACTTGTGGCTCTGTGAAGTCGATGGATTTGGTTTATTTATTTTATTTATTTATTTGTTTTTTAACCGAGTAAATGTTTCGGTTGGTTTTGACGGTTTGATATTTCTGTGTTTATTGATGTATCAATATTTTTGTTGTGATTTATTTATTCCATGAAGAGATATACACCATTGATCACCAAAGTGGCTACATCTTATACATAATATAAAGCACAAACAATATATATACGTCCTTTTTTTAGGTGAGCCTGGAGGCGTTGTTTTCTATTTCCCTCGATATGATGCTGTCATAGAAACAGAACATTTCAAATGCTACTGGGAAAAAAACCTGAATATCCAATTTGAAAAATGTAATCCGAATGTACTTCCCTTAACGACTTTGCTTGAATAATTTAGAGAATTCCTTCTTCCTTTACGAGAAAGTATCAAATTGATGTCAAGTGGACACAATTCTATTATAACATGTAGGTATCAAGTGAATCATCAGAAGTGAAAACAGAAGAGAGAAGGGCATGTGAAGATGTATCTGAAGTTAATGTATAGGGTTTCATTTTGAAACAAAAAACCACTTTGTATTCAATGTTTGCCGCTGACTGTTTAACTTAATTATTTCTGATTAATTCCCGTGCTATTGAAGTCTCTAATCATAAAAATATTGCTACCCTTTCGATTAATTTCAATATTTACATTTTTCATTTCCACATTAAAACATTCAATCCTTACTCATTTAAATCTGAAATATCCTATATCCTTCTGTAATTAATCGTTAATGACCTGTATCGATACTTGGCTCTTTTGTATTTTTCAGCAACAACTTGAGGAGAGGAAGTGTTTGCCTTATACCGCGTTGTACATTCTGCAAGTGGGCACCAGCTTGCGTACATGAATGTTGGCTATTACTCATAGTGTTTATACTGTAACTCTATAGCTGTGTATTTTGCATTTGCGAAAACATTGTCCATGCCTCACTCAACTATATCAGAAGAAATTTGTCATTGACGCCCAATAACACAAGATCAATATTGTGAGCAATCAATTGCGTGAATTACAAATGCTCGAAAAAAATAAAGTAATTTATGTTTTCATGGTGTTGCGTGGTTGTTGTTCAAGTGTGGTCTCAGAATGAACATCCGCCACTGGCTGTTGTATCATGTGGTTAATAGGAGCCAGTTACATATTCCACAGTAATATTTTCAGCACAGCAACAGCCAGTCCATGTCCATTAGGGCTAGGCTGGTAAACAGCAGCACCCGAATGGGCTTGTTAGTTTCTTCAGTCTGCCAGCATCAGAATATGACATTAAATCGCTGCAATTGTCAGCCAATGGAAGCTTTTCTATTCATTAGGTACTCAAATGAATGGAATTGAACTGTGTAAGGAGCATTATGCATTAACTACGCAAAGATAGTGAACAGTAAACTTTTTTTGTGGGATCAAGCTTATGGTTTGTAGCCCTTTATCACAGTGACAGCTTCTGACTGATTCACAGCCTAACATTTGGTGACACCCCCTAACCTTAAGCCCTTAAATGGGCGTATGTTGTTGTGTCCTGCAGTTCTTAGGGCTCATCTGGAGAAGGCGAGGTGTGAGGACACTGTGTATGTGTGATGACCCGCAGTGGTAGGAGACAGCATCAGCTGCCTCCATCACACACACACACACACACACACACACACACATTGTGATCACAGATACACGCAGGAGTACACACACACACAAACACACACACGCACGCGCACACACATGCACACACAAACAGCGATGGCTTCCACACCACTCGAATACTGCCTATTGCCAGCGGGGATCTCCACACACACACACACACACACACACACACACACACACAGAGTGCACACACACTCAGATGGCGATACAAACACACGCAGGCATCAAAACAACCACATAAACACTCAGGTTCTTTTAACACAAACACACACACAGACACCAAGACACGTATTTAGTCATAAAAAGCTGACACATAAATACTGTCACTGCACATCAGACCCACTCACATAAGGACATAAACAAGCATTTGGAACCACCAACCACTATTTGGGACACACAATGAGCACACACCCACCCACACAACATACATACACACAACCCATCATACAAAAACACAAATAACCCGTCGCATACACGATGCAGTCATACACACAGACACACACACACTCACACAAGTAAATTAAACAAGCATCTAATATCACACAAACCAACAATTTGGGACACACAATGAATACACACCCACCCACACAACATGCATACCAACCACACAAAACACCAATAGTCGCAACAACCCATCGCATACATGATGCAGTCGTACACACACACACACATACACAATAAACACACACGAACACACACACACACACACACAAACACACTTCACACACACACAGTAAGCAGCACACAGGTCGTGCCACGTCAGAGGGCGTGATCCAGCTGTGTGTCTGCTGCAGGCCAGATCGATGAACCTCACCGGTCAGACCGACAGGCAGCACCTTAACAAAAGGGCAGAGAGTCGGCTGGACCACCGGCCTGCCTCGGGCTGCTATGGATCTCTTGGGGCTGGGAGTTCTAGACTCTCCAGCATTTAAATATCATTGATTCAGAAGCCCCTCATCGCCGACTTCAAAACATCGCCCTTTGACAGGCTGGAGCGTCGGGAAATTTGCATGCTGCCATAACTCCCTAATCTCACAACCTCAGCCAGGGAATAAGAATGAGGGAGGGAGAATTATCTGGAGACCCGCTACGGAGACCCTCACAGACGTCACATTCATTATTCATTCCCTTGCACCCTCTTATTTATTTCTGAGAGGAAGGGAAAGCTATCCTGTTGTTTTCAGTTGCGCGGCGGTCATCCACATTTCATGCCGCACATAGAGGACCGCAGTTAAACTTCACAGTAACTATAGTTATAAGACAAACTGTCACACTAAAGGATGTTTGTACAAGCATGTCAGAATACCAAATGGAGGATGAAAAGCAATGCACTCAATAGAAACTGTGAGCCAGAAGGCGCTTTGAGACTCATGTGCACTTTACAAATAAGGCTGGATTATAGGCCTATTTCTTTATCCAAAACTAGAAACAAAGACTGTTTGTGTATTTTTGTAGACGAACACGGTTGCACATGGTATTGAGTTAAAGTGGTTATTTCATCATCCTCCAGTGATTCAATGTTTCTTAATTAATTGTTTTGTCTTTGGAAAGAGGGGGCTGATAGGAGGGCTAAGTAACTTTCTTTCTATGACACCCAAAAACAATTATCCTGTTTGTTCGTGTGTGTCCTTATTTACATTCTGAGCAAATTCTGGCCCGTCCAATCCTTGATTAGTTAAATAAACTGAATCAGTGAGTGATTTTGTAATTAAAAAAGTAAGCATGGCGAGTGATGTAAAGGTAAAAATAAAAGAGGCCTTAGGATTGAACCTTGGTGCACACCAAATGGCAAGTTTGTTCATTCAGATGCATCGCTGCAAATGGAGACAAAGTTTTCCTCTTCTTGATGGCCAACATGACTTAAATAAGGTCCATACCTTAACATCCAATCCACTTTTAATTTGGTTGGTTAACCTTTACGAAAGTAATGTGATAACCTTTACTGTGTTTGTTCACAGTGGTAAAGTTTTAGTTCTTAATTGTGACGTTGGACTTTGTCTGCCTCAAGGGAGAGAATAGAAAGGGTCCCTATCAATGGCAAACTTGTTCTTTCATGTCATATCATCTGATGGAGAACTTTGAAAAGACAACAAGAATAACAAGGCACTGAAATATTAATTATAAACACATATATGCAGAATATATGTATGAGGAGGAGTGGGTGGGGGGGTGCCACACATCCACCTATCGGAGGAGGCAAAACAATATTTCTGATAAGGTAACTGATAGCAAGCGACGCTGCAAATTATCTTGACAAACAGTAATTCACAGAGCCCTCAGATAAAGTGGCTTTCAAATCTTTGAAAGCCACTATATACAATCAAATCATATATGTAACAAGAAGCACAAAATTGTACGAAAAAGAGTTAATGAAAAAAGTAATGGCCATCTTAAAGGGATGATTTTATAAACCGCTCTCAATTTCCAGACAGAGCCATGCGGTTGGTTGGAACTCAATTTCGCCGCTGTCTAGTGTGATGTTGTGAGATGGAGGCACGGAGGAGTGGCATCAGTAAGCAGTTTGGGACTGGCGGCGGCGGTGCTACTCGCTGATGTCTTTAAAGCAAGTGAGCTGTGGAGATTGAAGTCATTAAAGTTAACAGCCAGTGCTGGTGTGGAGCACTTAGTCCTTACATTCAAAGCAGCGTTATAACAAGGAGGGATTTAGGCTCTTTCAATGCCTCTCTCTCATTCCCCCCTCCTTCACCCCTTTATTCATGAATGGAGGAATAACGTGGAGAGGGAAAGCTCAGACAGGGCCACAGTAACATAGGCCTGGGTACACCGTCAGGGTTCTGTAGCCGCAGTGACCCTGTCTGGCCTGTAGCGCATTGTCCAGAATTATGCCCTTGCAATTCCTTCTTTGTCTACAGGGCTTTTTTTCTGGTTCAGGCCCATGGGCAGGGCCTTGTGGTTATGTGCTGCATTGATGAATGCCTCTTTCTTCACCTCTATTCCTTTGTTCTTCATCAATCAAGCCTTCCTCAGTGTGGCTGTCTCTGCCAAGCTCACTGGAGAAATTGTCCTAACCCTTCTTCTATGATACTAGAAGCACAATGTAAGACTCTTACTTGTGTCTGTGGTTTTTAAATGGATAAATGGGACATATTGGCTTTAGGCAAAATTGTTCACATTTTGCATATTTGTTTTAAAATATTCACATTTATATGCATGCAAGTTTTTAAGCTTTGTGTAGTTTGACGAGGACAGTTTTGTTCTTCACTTCAATTTCATAAAGCAGTTTCAAAACAAAAGGGTTATGTTGAAACAAGGAATAATTGCTTTAACAATATCTGCATCACCTTTAAAGATGAGGCCAAACGCCTCTTGCTTTTCCTCTGATGATAGTGACCAGCAAACTGCCTCCAAGGTGGTGTATGCTTGTTAAAAGGCCTTGTGATCGTTTAGTTGTAATGAAGCACTTTGCTCTTCTATGTTTGCAAGGTTGTTAAAGTGGTGGTCTCGTACATCTTCCAAAGATTTTCATTTACATAAATGTAATCTATCGCCGAATAAGGTTACACAATGGTGATTGAGCCTGTGGCCCACTGATGAAAGCCCTTGCATTAACAGTACTATGAATGTTAGGACCTGGATGTTGTTGGCAACATTACTGTCATGCATTCAGATCACAAGCGGCGCAGTTAATGAGTTTTCCATCATTATGTTCCACCAGAAAGGGTAGGACTCGCTATTCAGAAAGAAACGCATAGATCTTTGAGATTCCTCATAATGCACACCATGAGCCTCTAATTGCATATTTTTAGTTGAGATGGAAACCCAAGCACTGATCCAAGATGTCAAGAAGATTTTGTACTTTTTATTCAATACACATATTTTTCTTAATTATATATACAGTTTGTGTGGGTCTGTGTGTGTTTTTGCATGATATACAATCCGGCATGCACAGTCTCAAAGACACACACACACACGCACACCCCCACACGCACACACACACACACACAAATATATCACACTGTGTAATTAGTTTCCATCCAGATGACTAGAGATGGAAATTAATTATTGATTATTCTGATCTTTTAGAAATGCTTATTTGACAATAAGGGTTGGTAAACAACAATAATTTGATATCTTTTCGTGTAATATAATAACAGACACACAGTGGCCAAGATCCTTCATGTGCATTTTACAATCTAGTTATCGTGCCAAAACGATTAATTATACAATTCTTAGAGAGATGAGTGAGGGACTTTTACCACAATTTTAACGATGCAAATTCAGCACGCTGTACCTATAGTACCCTTCATTTATTTATACTAAATATATTTATTTATGCATGGTCTTTCTGTTGGGAGGGTGTTTTACTAGTCTTTAGCATTTCCCCTAGTCATCTCGTCTCCTAATCCCTCCCAAGGCAATTATTGATGGGATCCGTGTACCAGTAAATAAAGACTGGAGATGTTCTATCCCTTTGAGCTGCTTCAGAGGATCAAAGTTTAGACTCAGACTGATCTCCACACTCAAGAAAAACACCATCAAGGCGGGCCGGAGGACGGCAAAGACAGAGGAATATTGAAGTGAGAATGACGTCACGTTACAGGTTTTTTTCCAGTTTTGTTTACCAACAGAGAGTAGTTTGAGAAGTGGAGTCATTCACCTCAGAGTCGGGCAGGATAGGACAAACGGGCAGAGAGGTAAACAGACAAGCAGTCAGACAGGTAGACGGAGGACAGACAGGTAGAGGGTAAGGCACACAGTCCAAAAGGTTCTGTAGTCCTGTGTCATTCAGGCATGGGGCTAGAGAACAGGGGTCTCATTTATAACTTTTTATAGACCCCAGACCGCCCTCAAAGCACACACCAATCACTACAGTTTATCAAATACGAGGAGGGTTTGATACCACTATTGGAGTGAAGTCAAGGCACTTTCATAAACAAAACCAAGATGGCGTCAGCTTATGTGTCACTATTTTCATTGCTCTGATTAACTGTAGGTCTTTTAACTTGCATCCAAGGGCATTTTGGTTTTTGAGGAGGCTGATAACAGCCCTTGGATCTATAAAAACAGACGTGACAGGAGAATGTGCGCATCTGTACATCTGAACTCTGATCCACGCATTATATGAACATTTTGGAGACAGAGGGAATTGTGATGCAGATGGTGAGGTGTTGAATTGAAACCACATATAATTGAACTTACTATCAAATGTAAATCAAAGATCCACATGACATTGTCATAAACATTATAACCAGTGGTTATATTTGACTTGTCGTGAGCCAAAACTATTCCGTAAGCACCTTGCAATTTAAAAAACACAAAAATACAGCCTAAGCCTACTCAAATCTGTAATCAAAGCCTGCTCAGTATTTCATCAGTGCTCTCTCACCATCACGTCCCCCCCCTCCCGGGAGCATTGGAGAGGGATCGACTGTAGTAACTGACTGATGAAATAATCATCAGTTGCGGCAATCCAAGATTACATCAAATAGCTTTAAAGAATTGCAGAACAGAGTGCCAATAGAATTAAGTATATTCTGATACCATGCATATATCACCAAGTTCGATTTCAGTTGTTCAATCGTTTTTTTGTGCAAAATAGGTGCAGGGAACTCGACTGTGAGTCATTAAACCCAGCAGAGACGTGTTGCCATATGCTGCATATTCTCTTGTTTGTGAACAGCTGCTGCGGCCACCAAACAATAAGCTTTCTCTGATCTCCACCTCACCCCTAAGCACTTCGATTTCAGTGTCAGAGAAAATCCTTTTCTTCGTCTTCCACTCGGCTGTTGCCATGATGACCCTTAGCGTACGATTGATCAGCACTTTTTTACCACGCTCTTTGATAGGCATCAATGTTCCTCTGCTGCTCAGCATTGACCGTTGATGGTTGATTTGGCCATGTAAAAAGCAGGATCTGAGGCTGATCCACGTGCCCGCATGACCAGTTGGACTGGGATTTATAACGGACTAACCTCCTGCAGGTGTGAATTGGCACGGTTTGATAAGTCTGCTATTTTTTAGGCCGCACGCCACTTTCTGCTTTTGCGCACACGTACACTTAATAAGTAAGATGAATCGCACACCACATTTCATAAATAAGGCCCCGGATCATCAATTCATCCAATCTACGGAACCACCGGTCAGGCATGGCCCCTATTACTCTATTTACTGTGGGGGTCAACGGCTGGGTCTCAGCCTTTCCCTCTGTGATGTCTGCCCAGCACTGCACTCATCCCTTATCTGTGTGCACACAGGGCCAAGGGTCTGGCCCTGTGAAGGATCTGGCTTCATAAACCTGCGAAGAGCCCCAGACTGGCTCACCTCGGCTAGACTTATAGGTTCCTGCAATCCATCCATTTCTTTGTATTGCCGGTACGGGTACGCATTTGCTGGGTGATTTCAGCACGGATATGTTGATGTCATGTTAAGAGGCTGGTATACATTATTATTATTATGTATTATACATTAGCCCTGCTGGCTGAATTATACGCTATTATAACACAACACTGGAGCACCGACGCGTTTGTGTATATGTGTGTGTGCACTCGTGTGTGGGTACTCACATGTGAGTGTGCGTGTGGAAACTTTGAATGTCAGTAAGCATGAAAATTTAGAACAATAAATTGACCTAAAAATTTAAAAATATATATTTATACAGTATATAATAACTATTATGTTTGAAGACAATTTATATTTTCTTCCAGCCCTAACCCTATTCACCACCACCAGCACCACCACCAGCACCGCCGCACTGAGGATTAGCAGTGGAGCGCGGTGGGCCAGAGATTGATCTGTGCCGGGCCCCCTGCAAGCCCGGGGAGCCCGTACTGCGCCCGGAGACGAGGAGATTGTGTTCATTCTGCTGGAGGGAGAATGACTCCCAGGGCCGGGGGGGATAAAAGGAAAAAGATGTTTTGTTTTTTGTACAATGATCTGTCTGGAGTGGGCTGACATGCACGCATTGAAACACAACCACACACACACACACACACACACACACACACACACACACACACACACACACACACACACACACATGCGTTCACGTACACGTACACAGGCGCGCGTCATCCATACAAACACACACATAAATATAAATACAACCACCCGAACACACACAACAACAAACAACGTTGAATTTCTTTCTAATACACCCATCCACGAAACTAAATGGAAGCTTGCCAATGAAGGCAACGATGTTGGTAATAACTCTGATTTTAGTTCCTCATTTATCAACGTGTGTACCAATTAGTTCAAGGCTTGTGTGTACGACAGGCCTGAACTTTCAAAGGTCTTTGATTAGGGTCAGGACATTTACAGAACACATATTGAATATATGCTCTGCATGTAAGGTTGGATCTATGACCCTCCTCTTCAGTGTCTAAAACTGATTAATTCATTATTAATTAATACACTAATGAATGTATACAGGAAAAAAAATATCATTGAATAGTCACCGCCTTTTAAATTTAGCATATGTTCATTATTTGTTTATGGGATTATAATGTCAAATGTCATATTGTCCATGCAAAATATTGAAATATAAAAGAATAGAATGAAATATTGGCTTGATTTTGAATCGCAATTAACACTTCTGCGGAGTCCATGATCACAAGCTGACGGTCACATATTGCTGGTGAGAATTGATATTGAGATAGAAAAGAAGAACCTTACTGGTCTTACATTAAAATTCAAAAAACAAAACTGTTTGGCTGCAATTTTACAAACATAACCGAAAGGCAAGGCAGAGCAGTTGAGGGGGAGCCAATTCGATTTGTGTCTGTAATTCATCATATTATACCGACAAACAACAAAGTTGTTTACAAGTATTCCCCCTTCACCCAGCCTAGCAGAAAAAAATTTGTCCACATCCAACAAAATATATTGCATTCTACGTAGGAACATTATACGAGAATAAGGTGCCTACTTTCTGTGTGGCTTTGTTTGTGTTTTACTAATCTAAAAAACAATATTTCTTGGTTCAACTTGCCAACGGATGTCTTAAATGTATTCATGAATCAATAGCCATATATAATTGATGGATCAGCAACAATTCTTCTGAAACATGTGCAACTGTCCATACTTACAAGATAAATTATCTTAATTAGAGGCTGAGTTCTGATAAAATGCCTTAAACCAGGAGGAGAGGCCAAGCCTTAAGTAAATTCTTTTAATGAATATATTTCTCATCCACCTAATAGCTCACTATTTCTCCAGAGCACCTTGGCTTGGGATTTATGGTGATCAGGAGAGTAGGGAAAGTCAATGTGTTCTGTCTTCAACAGTTAAGCGCCTAGCGCTATACAGGGAACCGGTGGAAAGTATTTGTTAGGACCAGTTCAATCCGATGGAGTTCACAAGTTCAACTGCTGACTCCTCGCCAAAAAGTAACTCATGTCGGACAGAAGTACCAGCACGAACAGGCAAATGGGCAAAGTAGACAAGGACGGACGGACGGACGGACGAAACATTGGCGCTGGTCACCCGTTAAGTCATACGCCTGGAGCTCCATCTACAAGGGTGTACGAGTGGAAACCTAATGACGAACACAATTCCTCTATTGATTAGAGCCGGCTTGTATATGGTTCCACGGGGCGCATGCGAACGCGAACACGCCACAGAGCACCTACCCGGTGGCAGTGCGTTCTCGTATAAATTCAAACCACCGGAAAGTTGTTGTTCTCCTCTTACACTTCTTCTGCGGCTCCAACTCTATCCCGGCGCTTAGATGACTTTCGTGTACCATTACGTCCCTATTGAGCGTGCTTTTGAGACCGTGATATTTTTATCTATGTACTCTATATGCAAATGAGGATCACGTGTCCCGCGTGTTCCCATGACCCGGGTTCCGTCGTGAAAGCGGAGGAGAAGAGACAGGAGCGAGGAATATTTACAACACGGGGGAGGGGGGGGGGGAGGGGCTATGGAGATCGATTTAGGGATAAAGATTCATCCAGCTGAATTGCATATTTGAACGGTTATTTTGAGCACGTATTTACCTGCATCACGTGTGACAGTTCATAGCCAACAACCCATGCTGCTAAAACTGATGGCACTCTCACATGACCTCACACGAGACATGACCTCTTAGTCGGAAACAGCAGGTAGTCGGACAAGTTAAGAAACGCACACACAATTGTAAGAAACACTATTTCCTATTCACGGGTTGATAAATATCAGCCGGTAAGCTCTGAGCCATAACTATCAGCCAGTTTCGAGACCGATAGCGTTTGGTGAAAGCAAAACAACCGCGCATCGCGTGGGTGTGTGAGACGCAGGGTGTATAATAAGAAGTGTGAGCGAGGGAGGGATAAATATTTGTTGAAGGCTCCTCCTGGGATCCCCTCCCGCCTCTTCTGAAAAGATAGGAACACACGTGCATGTGTTGAGAGAGCAGACGCAGTGCACTTTAAACAGCCGTCTCCATCGGCCCGGCTCTCTGAGAGTCTGGCAGTACCTTCTCAGCCCACGCAACCCTTTCCTCTCTCCCCTTCCAGCCCTAGGCCTGCTGAGCCTTGTGGACTGATTTTGGATAATTGAGATGTTTCGTTTTATTTATACATGCGTGGTGTGATTATGTTGATGGAAACGTCTGCAGCCTGTATCTTTAAAAGACTCTTTCATAAGTGTGTCTTGAGAATGATTCATAGCGCATTTAAATCCTAACTGTAGTCTAAGTTTTTTTTTCATGAGCAACAGATCCGAAATGACTTGATTTTCATCATATCAACCTATGTATTTAGTCATTTGTTGTTTATCTGTAGGTATCTAAATTCATTTTGTAGTATCTTAAATAATTAATGGAGAATCGACTTGCAATTGTTAATTCCTTAGGTTGGCCGAATTCCAAAAACAATAGTTAATCAGAGCTACAGGGAAAGAAGAAATCAATGTTTTCTTTAAGAGCTGCAGCAGACTTTTAAGAACAAATCTCTAGTCTCAGAAGGCACCTCTCAGGAGGTCAAAGAGGAAATTACTGAATCCATTATCACTTGCTTTTTCCAAACAGAAACCCCTATATAATTCCTATGGGGATAGCATTAACGCAAACACACCTTAAGGTGCAACTTGATTTGTCCTCCACAAAATAGGTGGCAGTATATTTCCAAAAAGTCCCCTCACCCTCCTTCCCCCATTAAACTCCTTCCCCCTGCCAAAAAATTCATCACCTCACTGAATAGCGTAAAACATACTGTTTACAATGCATCTGTGCTATGAGATCCTAAAGTGTTTATCATTCAAGTGATCCATGAAGTCAGAGGCAGCATTTCATTTTTCAGGGTTCTTTTGACATGATTGACAAGGGGTTAGAAAAAGTGTTTTACTGTTTCTGGCCGGTCCAAGCTGCAGACTTGAGTTAACATCTCTGCAACACAATACATAGATGCACGTGAATACCCAATACTTTGACGTCTCGTCCAAACTGATATTTATTAATATTCTGTTGATAATTGTGGTTGGTTGTTATAAATGAATAATTGTACACGTTGCACCTTTAAGAGCTGCTGCAACCATTAAGAACAATCCCTGGTCCCTGAAGGAGCCTGTACCAGGTGTACTTGGACAATGTGGACCGGACTAATTATACTATCCCTTATCTCATTCTAAACAGAGAATTAAAAGTTGCCTATAGGGATAGCTTTTATGCACACTCGCTTCATGGTGCCAGATGTTGTTTTACAGCGCCGTTATCAAGTTGTCCATTAAAAATGTTATATTTACATTGATGACATTGCGCTATCTTGTTTTTTCACATTTGGTGCATGAACGTTATATTTGTTGATTGACTTACCCCTGTGGCGTGATTGCAGCTCCTATGGTCACAATGCTTCTTAGTGAGAGGGGGCCAAATCATCAGCCGAATGACTAAAGCGTCAATCGAGTTGAAGATAGATTTAAGGAAGGGGTTGATTGCATCAGTTACTCTGCTGAACAGCCCGGCTTGGACACAGGCTGACCCGAGCCGGCAGCATGCCGGAAGGAGCCCACAGCCACCTGTCAATCACCGGCTAAACCATTGTCATCTCCTCTCCCAAAAATGCATCATGTCCTGAATGGCGACTGAGGAAAAGAAAAAAAGCTCACAGGGGAAAAACTAAGCGTTACGGCTAGATCTGTGGTATACATCGGAATGGATTTGCATTAGCAGGTGCAATGGAGGTTAGAATGGTATTCATCTTCCAGCCTGGCCATGCAACATGGAGTGAGAGGCCACCTGCTGCTATGCAGAGCGCCTCTGCTCGGTCTGCAGTCTGTGGAGAGCCGCAGTGAGGCCGCAGTCTCACTTCTTAAGAGATGGATGCTATCCAAAACACTCTGGATGGAAGACCCCCCCCCGCTGGGGAACGCCTGATAGAGAATGTCCCCCATGGGAGCCGTGGGTGAATGTGCTCCTTTATGACCTTGTCTGCACAGCAGGGATGGACCCACAATGAGGAAGAGATTGAGAGACACACACACACAGACACACACACACACACAGAGGCTGATAGATGTACAGATAGTTCTGTTTCCTATAGAGTTTCCCTAGTTCCCATAGCTGTAGTTCTGACCGTATCTTTTGCATTTAAAGACGCCACGTGGCTAGCATCTCGCCGGCCTCTGACAAATAGAGCCTTTCGCCTTCAATGTTATCCGATAAGCTGCAGTATTATGAAGACCGTCTGCTGCGACTCTATCTCAACCAGTCTCAAGCCTCACATTGAAAGGCCGTTCACCTTCAGCAGCGCCCGTGAGCTCTCAGTGCTGTGTGAGGACCTGGGAGAGACATGGGATCAGCGAGACTTGCACATGCATTCAGTGTTGCAGCGCTGGAGTGCAGAAATCACATTCAGGGAATTATTTTGAGTCACGAGGGTCTTGCACTGGCTCTGCCTTGCTGTGCCTAAGGGCCTCTTAATCCTTCTGCTCTTGGGCGTTTTTTGTCCCATTCTATCTTTCTCTCTCTAGTATTCTCTCTTGCTTACTTTTCCCCCGCTTTTCTGCTCTTCCATTACCATTTTAGTATTGGCTGCACCAAGTGACACTTCACTTGCCAACACTACGGTTGGGTTAAGCTGTCAAATTCATATTTCTGCGGAGGTGTTCCATGTTATTCAAGTTTTCTGGTGTCGGGCCTGTCATGGGAAGGCAGGAACATTGAACTCATGAGGATTGAGAAATAAGGGGGCCCCCAGGAGTGATGTAAAGGGACCCCTCTGCACAGCAGGGCTTAACACTTTCTAATGAGTCTGGGGCCCTTTGCTTCATGATCGCCTATGGTGAGACACAGGCCCCTACTGGTTGGGGGCGTGTCTGCATTTGCCAAATCCATCCACTCTGTTGGATGCTAATAATACATTGTAGCCAAGACTAGTGTGAAGCAGCAGGCCACGAGATTTGGGCCAGAGTTAAAGGATACTTTCTATGGCAACCATACCATAGAGTATAATTCTAATATTAAAACTCTCATGTAAATCTATGCAGAGACCCAAACCTTCAGTGTATCCAGTCCACTTGTGGTAATGGTTAATTATTCAACATCCTGATGAGGAGTGCAGTAGGAGAAGTGACGAGCAGCTCTTCATGATATTGGATTCACTATGTGAATGAAGGTGGTACTCTGGCTCATCGCTGACCAACCATTTCAAGAGACGTCAAAGTCAGTTTGCCGTTGGACATTCACAAAACATACCAAAATAAACTTTTTAACCAAAGAATGATGACTCAACCAAATCTGGATGATTTATTTTACCCCAGAGTCCCAGAGTTTGTTTAGCGTTTTTTGTTTTGGCTTATTAAAAGGTATAAAGCCAAAAACGTATTTAACTTTCGCCTCAAAAGAGATGACTTCAAAATAAATCTGGATGATTTATCGCCGCAGAATGTTTCCGCTTCAATTGGACCAAAACACTTTGCATAAAATGATATGCCTCATCTGACTTGTTGACCCAACACATTTCCCATTAAAATAGATGTTTTCGTGTCAAATCAATATTACACATTGTGCAATACAAGATTGCCTATATTCTACCCAAAGGAGTTAAGCTTTCATCCAAATCGTCATCAAGACAAATACAGTTAAAAGTCACCGGTTAATTGGACTTACTGGCTGGTTCAGAAATATTTTGCAGACTGAGTAAGTGAGTGTGAAAGTCCGTGCGTGTGTCCCCCTTGCCATTTAATTTCATCTCGCTACAGCCACACAACTCTGTGTTGCTCCAGGTAAACAACCCCTTGAACCTTCCACCTTGACACAAACACACCCCCCCCCCCCCCCCCCCCCCTCGCGATACCCCGCTGTGACGGCTCTACGCCTGATCCCCAACCCTGCGGACGAGCATATGAGGGATAAAGCAGACGGCGCCGACACACGCGAGAGAACTGATCTGTGACACGATGGCAGACTGCGGAGTCCCGCCGCTCCCCTGATCGCACCTTCGTCTCCCTGGCCCGTGTCGAGTGAGGCCCGTGGGCGGCTGATGGCAGTGTCATTGCTCCCCGCGGCAGGTCGGAGCGGATAATTGGAAGCGGTGTCGAGACACATCGGGGCCGAGCAGGATGTGCGCCAGACGATTCGGGAACGCCGTCGCCATGGTACCCCCGGCCCACAACGCCGCCGCCGACCTACAGCGTTGACGTCTACTCCTTCAAAGTCTAGTCTCGAGGGAGACTCCTGCGCGGTTTTGTCCCTGCTCTGGGGGAGAGGAAAACAGGGAGGAAAATAAAAGCCTGTGTTGTTGTGCGACGGTTCGCCCTGTGAATGCCAAACATCCCCGAAGTGGGGAATTCGACTACAGAAGCGCTGATGTTTATTAAAACCAGGTTATTTTAATTGATGTTGCCGCATAAATCAGCTTGGGAAGAGGGTAAGTAGCATATAGAGAAATAAAGAAGAATGAAGTGTGTCTGTGTTTGTGCGGGCGTGCGTGTCCATCGCAGTAAGCGCCTGTGAAGTGGTCTTCTGAGGCGTATTGCATTGTGCCGATGGTGGATCAAAAAATAGAGTCCTGTGAGCAGTGATAAATCCCCAAGAAGACTGGGTCAGCGTTGGTCGAGGGCGATGGCAAAAGCTAAAGCATGTCGCGTGATATCTTTACATGCACATGTTTGTGGGGAAGGAAGGTTGGCAGGCGAAGGAAGCGCTTAAACACCCAGCCAGGAAGATTGAGTGTGAGTCGATGCAGTGCTGGCAATGCAAAGCACACCTGAATAATTAATTATGAATGAAACAGCAGAGCTAATGAATGAACAACAATGGAGTGATGGTTCATTTAGGCTGGATACATGTACAAAGGAGTAGTGAATGTAAAAACGACTTGCTTCAAAAGTGCTTACTGTCCTCAAACATATATATAACAATATATACACATTAATATAAAACAGAATATATCATCTTCAGTGGATTGCAGGTGTGGATTTCTCGAGCAAAAAACATTACAAATGTAATTTTGTTTTCAAATAAGCAGACCAGAAGGAGTCATCGCCATTCTAGCAGGATGAAAACAAATATAAATGTTGCAAACTTTTGGTTTTGGCCCATGATTTGACAGGTGAGCGGCCTCAATTACCTCTTCTGGTTTTGAGAGTTAAATTGTCTGGAATCTGGTGGAATCTTTCCAGTGGATAAAAGGAGAGTTTTTCTGTCCTACATGATGGGGGGGAGGGGGGGTAGTTGGTCCTATCTTCTTTTCATTTCTTTCTCCGGAGCGGTGTTATCTTTCTTTTGTGCGTGCTAGCTTTGCGTCGGCGCGAGATGACGTCATCGTCCTCTCCCGCCTGCAGCTTGGCGAAGTTCACAAACACCTGCGTGGAAAAGACATGAGTCACCAGGACGACAAAGGACTCTGTACACAAACACCTTCCTGTTGTTATCATTCTAACGCCTCGTTCCCACCGAGCGGTTCGGTGCGGCTTGGCCCGCTTATATTGGCAGTTTCCACCGCTAAAAGTGGGGCAGGGTCCCAAAATACGCGCCCTGAGCTGTACCTATTTTTCGGTACTCCTCCGTTGGGTTATCAAGCGGTCTGAAAGGGTGCCGAAAAGGTGGAGCTACACACGGCGTCCGTTGATTGGTCGACAGAATCGTCACTTCCGTGCGAGAGAGGGATAAAAGAAACAAACACAGAGCCCGCAATGTATTTCTGGACAACGGCGAAGGCTTCGTTTATTGAATAAAGTGTCACGCAAGAGTTTGCCGTCGTTCTTTGACGTCCTACATTGTTGCTCTTTGTTTAATGTGTCAAGTTCTTCTTTTTCATTAACTGTATTAGCAGGCTACAATGTGTCGCGCTGCTATGATGTCACGATGCTAACGTAGCCGCCGCGGCTATCGCCATCCGGCTTAAACCCTGCCCTACCATATACAGGTACTGTCGGCGGTGGAAACGTGGGCCAAATTTAGCGTAAACGAGCTGTCCCACTCCGAGCCGCACCGGACCGGACCGCTCTGAGGATACTAGGCATAATTTCCCGTTGTACTGAAGTTGCACTTTTCTTTTTTTAGTGTGTAAAGGCCACTTAGTTTTGTAGAACAAAACAAATTCATTTCCTATTTGTTTCATTGAGTCAATGAAATTATGTTTTAAAGAGCAAGCTGCACAAGATAACACGGTTTATTAACCTTTAGATAATTGAAAACAACGTCTCTCGTGATATACAGGCCATTTTAATGAATTTGATTAATTATTTCTTTATATATATATTTATATTTTAATTTAATGGCTTTTTTTGTGTTCCTTTATGGATAGGAGTGGTGTGAGACAGAAAGAGAGAGGGAATGACACGTAGCATAGGACTGTAGGTCAATATCCAACCTACGCAGCCAAAATGGTTAGTAGGGGTTGTCGTTTTTCGGACATTTTGCAAATACGTTTTGTATTACGTTGATATGTGTTTTGGAACAGGAGAGCCTCCAGCGTTTCAGTCATTTTGTTGTTAAGAGGCGAGTTCCCCACTCGTTCCAACATCTCAATTCCAGTTTATGCAGTTCGAACATCCTTTTTTTTTTGTGTTAAATAATAGATAGATTGGATAAGGATATTCAACACATATATATGTAAAACAGTTCAAAACTGCGTGACTAGCTGTTTCCGGTGTGGGTGGATTGCACATAAAATACTGATTAAAACAGACTTTTGATTTGTCCAAATTCGTGGAAACCAACTCATTAAAATCATTAGCTGAGGCACCGAGCCGCCCTTAATTGCCGTTTCCGAATGATTATTGATCTGATGTCATGCCATCCGGCACGCGTCCCCTAGAACTAATTTGAGCCAGGTCCAGTATAACATGTCTGCTGCATAAAACATGTTGGAGAGTTTTCACTGAATTTTGAGCAGTGCATCCGTGGAAGGAGCTGACAACATCCACTTGCAGTGAATATAGTCTTGCTGAGAAAATTATATTTGATTGTATTTGTCAGACTTTCTTGGTGCCAAGTGTGAAAATAAGCTGCCCAAAAGTCTAAGCTCAAGTGTAGCCTACGTGTAGCTCAAGTGTAGCCTAATTTGAGCTGACGTCAGCCAATCAGTGGGATGTGCTTTAGCAACTGCCTATGACAGGGAAGGTGCTAAAATGGCAGCTAGCGCCATCACTGTGAGTGAGCTAGTTATAAAAATGTAATGCGACGGCCCCTGTCTGTAATCTCTTCCGAGTAGAACAGGATTAGGGTTGGAAAACTTTATTTTTCGGAAGGCAGAATTAATGAAGGACCTTTATTATACATTGGACTCGATGTGTTGACTTTTTTTTTTGATGTGTGCTTAGGCTGTAAACATATGGATGAAAGTTAGCGCAGGCTGTTTCATCCTCGCTCCACCATCTTAAAAAGCAGGTGAAGCTTATGAAGAGGAATGGGAACAAGATAGGTAATATAATGTCTCTAAATATATCGGCATGCATGCGGAACACAGAGAGAAAACATGAAATACGGTGCTCGCTGTTCCCAAGCCGGCTGGCTACGTCTCTCCATCGGCAGAAGAAACTGCTCATCAAAGTCATGCAGTTTGAGGAAACCGATAGCTTGATATAATGCAGATTTAATAATGTATTCAGAAGGCCTTGCCTGGCCTACTTACACCAAGTTATGAATAGCAAGCTTACGAAGGTCAAAATTCATCACTACTTGTCTTTTACTAAAACCTGCCTAGCCTTACAATGATTTGTAATACGTTTATTATATTTGAAACAAGAATGGGGAAAAGGGGGCACAGGATTGCTTCTATCCCGTGGCAGAAGAGAGCGTAGCACCTCATGATGTAAGAAGATGTGCTCTCATTCACTTACACACCGAGTTATGTTTTGACGGGTGAACTGTGAACCTCGATGATATGGGGAGAGATAATGGGGAGTAGAAAAAACAATAATTCCTGGCTGATATCACGCAACCCTTGAATGGAATAAATAAACGGAGGGGAGACAACAAAGAGAGCGGACTGAATCGTAGCCTTGCAGGGGAGGGGGGGGGGCACAGCTTCTGATAACAAGGTCACGGATTCCAGATGGAGAGTAGAAAAATACCTGGCTTTTATTTCATTCGCATCTCACAAAGGAGACGCGATCAATGCCTGAAGATATGAAATCCCACAAAAGCGTATTCAATCGGAAAAAAGCTTGTGAAATACACAACTATGAGGCGGCCCGAGATGAGAGACCCGGAATCCCATTGAATCAACCGCTGCTGTCTGCCAACCGTGGTCAATAAGCGGTTTGACTGCGGCCCCCACGTCTCGACTGCCCCAGTCGGGGTTGGGACGAGAATCCCTGCCTCAGCGGTACCACATGGTCCGGTACCTGGTCGAGTGTGGTCTGGGTCACCGAGTAGTCCTCGATGCTGAGCCGCTCCTTGTTGGCCGCCACCAGCTGGAAGATGCGCGCCAGGGACGAGGAGGCGATCTCGTACTGCAGCGTGTTGTAGTGCTTCTCCCGCTGCACGCAGCCCGCGAAGCTGCTCTCCATGAAGCTCTCGGCGGGGCCCAGGTCCGGGGAGGCCCCGGAGCCCGACGACCTGACCTTCATGGTCACCACGTAGCCGTCCCCGAACCTGAAGGGGGGGGGGGGCGGGGGGGACACGGAGTTACATGC
>NC_136947.1:3607249-3634749 GCF_949987615.1 Pollachius pollachius | reverse complement strand
TGAGTGAGTGAGTGAGTGATGGAATGAGTGATGTAGTGAGTGATGGAGTGAGTGAGTGAGTGAGTGAGTGAGTGAGTGAGTGAGTGAGTGAGTGAGTGATGGAGTGAGTGATGTAGTGAGTGATGGAGTGAGTGATGGAGTGAGTGGGTGAGTGAGTGATGGAGTGAGTGAGTGAGTGAGTGGGTGGGTGATGGAGTGAGTGAGTGAGTGAGTGAGTGAGTGAGTGAGTGAGAGTGATTGAGTGAGAGTGATTGAGTGAGTGATGGAGTGAGTGATGGAGTGAGTGAGTGAGTGAGAGTGATTGAGTGAGTGATGGAGTGAGTGAGAGTGAGTGAGTGATGGAGTGAGTGATGGAGTGAATGAATGAGTGAGTGAGTGAGTCAGTGAGTGAGTGAGTGAGTGATGGAGTGAGTGATAGAGTGAGTGAGTGAGTGAGTGAGTGAGTGAGTGATGGAATGAGTGATGTAGTGAGTGATGGAGTGAGTGAGTGAGTGAGTGAGTGTGTGTGAGAGTGAGTGAGTGAGTGAGTGAGTGAGTGAGTGAGTGAGTGAGTGAGTGAGTGAGTGAGTGAGTGAGTGAGTGATGGAGTGAGTGATGTAGTGAGTGATGGAGTGAGTGATGGAGTGAGTGATGGAGTGAGTGATGGAGAGAGTGAGTGAGTGAGTGAGCGAGTAGGTGTACCCAGACATACGCTTCTGTGCTACTGTCAAAGCTTCTCTCCTCCACCATATTCATTAGTTTGATTAAAATGGACACACATTTTAACCTTCACCTTTATGTTCACATCTCATTATACCACAGTTTGGTTCAATACTTGATCCTGATTGGTCAACAGCATTTCCAACAGTGTGCATATTTTTCAATGGGGTGTGCATTATTTTTATAAAGCCAGACACTTCTGGCCTTTAATAGTTCTGACTCAGTGTAAACAAATCCAACATTAAAAAACGGTCACATACAACTATCGATCAGGTGTCTCCCACAGAAACAATAGGCTCAAAGCACCAAGGAACATTATTCAAATGTCAGCTGATTGAGTCAATAAAGCGCCAATAAGTACCTCATATTTAATCACTGTTACTGTGGTAAATCAACTACTCTGGGCTGTCCCTGTCGCTGTTAGAACAATGTTCTCTTGCGGGATTAGCGACCACGGCTTTGCTTTATCTGCATCACCGCCCCTGTTGTTGTCATGCCCTGACAACAAGACTCCCATTGTGGTTTATTTTATACACCGTAACCAGTGATTATGGTCATTATTTCCAGATGTCCAATTTCAGTCAGTTTAGTATTTAAAGTAGAAAGTCCACCGGCAACTAAATATCAAGGTATAACTAAAAACAACAACACATTCACCACCCACACAAACCCATAAAGACAAGGCATGTCCTCGTTCGCCATGCTATTTTCAGGCTGCCATTTAAAACTGTGAGTGCTAGTGTGTGCTTGTGCGTATTTGTTTGTGCTTGTGTGTGCGTGTGTGTGCGCGTGTGCCTGAGTGTGTACATAGGTCTGTCTGGGGCATACAAATATTAAACATAGCATGTATAATGCAAGGTCAGTGTCTGTGTTAACCTTTCTGGCCCCTCGTACAGGGGGCTTGGGAAACCATCACTTCCAAATTGCACTTTCCAGACATTACCCTCCCCCTCCTTCCCCACGTCCTACCTCCTCCACCAGGGAGTCCCACCTCTGCTTCCACCATTTAGATGGTGATCCAGATGCATTGATGTTTCCCTAAGTCAATGTTCAATTCTTAGAAACGTGTTGAGAATAAAATACAAACTTTGTTGGTCGCATGATGAACCTCAGTTCATTCCCTTCCACTGGGATAATTGGGCAAAAGTAAAACCGAAACAAATTGAAGATTAAATTCAACTAAAAAATAGATGACTTTTAACAAAACCTCGTTTTGCACAAAAATACCAATATGCCTTTGCTCATTAAACTTGCTGTATTCAAGCTTTAACAGCTTCACTTTGGTATAATTTGTTTAAAATGCCACATGCATCAGTCAGCTATTAAGGAGTGAAGCGCGGTGTGATAAAACTTGTTCTGGAGGATTTAAGACTGTTCCCGGCTCACTTCTGACCTATCAGGACATCTCTTCCCTGATTTGATCAGAGAATCCATCTTGCCTTGTCAACCACAGGTGCGTGAAATGCGACGCTTCCAAATGATAGAGAATCGTCAGGAGGGAGGGAACGGATATGGACGTTTTTTGGGATTCTTTTCTGACTCCCAACTCTTTACAACTCTCCAATCTTACAGACGGCAACTTTAAAACAGCAACACACAACAGAGGCAGGGAGGGTGTACGTACCTGTATCCCATCACGGTGGCCTCCCCCGAACTCACGTCTGCGTCTCCTGTCAGCATTTTGAACGTGGTCGTCTTGCCTGCCCCATTCACCCCCAACAGGCCGAAGCACTGAAACAGGAGATGTGGAATCACCTTAGCTATGCTCCATAATAGATAATAACAATACCATAAGCTAGGCAAAGCTAAGCTTACCCTATCCAATTGCTCACGCTCCATGGCTTATACTCCATAGCTTCTTTGGACTCACGTCGTATACATGTCAGCTTCAATTTGTGTCATTAAGATAATTAGGTAATTTTAATAATAATATATGTTTTTCGAAAAATAAAGACATATTTGATCAATCAAAAACAACAGCAAAATAGGGTTGGTGTGCGTTAATGGACAGAAGATTGCTGTTGTTTTTTGGACCTAGACAGCAGTGATGGCACTCAATCATTTCATGACTCATAAAGTTGTTTCTAGAAGGGATTATTCATTCCTGTTGCTGCTGATAATGACTTTGATGAGACAACTTAAAGTGCATCAACATTCTGCAAGAAGCACTGAAGTGATTAAGTCCTAAAATAAATAAAGCATGAACCATATTTTTTATTAAAAGACAGGCACAGAATAAGTAGATTCTATAAGTATTTGATCATGATTACCATCAATATTAGTTTTCTCTATAATATTAACAACAGCATATGCTATTAAGTGAGGATATCGGCGATGTGTTGCAGTGTGCCTCTGTGGGTCAGTGCGTACCTCTCCTGGAGGGACGCCCACACATATCCGATCCACCGCTGCCCTCTTTCTGCCCACGTACGTCTGTGCACGGAGGGGACAGACGGACACACAACCGCACGGTTCATGACAGACAATTACCCTGAACAACTTTCCATAAAGCACTCTGCTGGAAATGATCAATTATTTGATTTTGAAGGTATTTTTATTATGTTTAGTTGGTTAGTTAGTTGGTTGGTTTGGAATAGAACAAAAAGTTCCCAGTCTCTCTAAATGTGTTGGCCTTGGACGACCTCAAGTTCATAACGAACTGAGCTGTTTAATGGGAATTCTAGATGTTACCTCACCCACACTGAAGGAGCAGGAAAACTCCCAAACCTTCACATAGGTGTCAGAGTTGGACCATCACAGCTGTCGCGCATAACACTAATTATGGGTCTGCTACTTTAACCTACCAGGGCATGGTAACAGACTTAACTTCACTGGTCTATTATCCATGCTGGTACATTAAGGGAGCAGAGCCATAATTACTTTTATGAGCTACACCTGTGTTTGTCCAACGCTGACACCTCTGTGAAAACGGCCTATTGATGGAAGAAATTGATTGCACATTTGGCACTCTCTGAACTGACCAGGGATCGTCAATGACTCATTACTACCCTGATAAGGCAGGTGTGTAAGCGGCTGGTGTCATTTGAATGTTGAAGGGCCACTAGTGTCCTCACATTGTATTACTGCCTAGCAGCACTATATTGTACACAACTTTATAAAAACATCATGAATAATACATGGGTATGCAAGTACTTCATCTATGTAATTTAGTGGCATTACTCCTAAAGCATGTTCCTTGTCTTCATCATCACATCCCACTGCTCAGGTCCCAAAGGCACCGTCTATCTAAATTTTAAATTTGTCCTACTCTTTTATAGGATTCCTCTATGTTGTGTAACACTTGTTGACGCTTTCCTTATTCACATCACTGACCTATTAAACTTGCTCTTGTGTTACTCAGACACAGAGAAGAGGCTTCACCCAAAGACCAATCCATATTTGGGGCTTTTAGATTACATTACACTCAATGCACCATGAGTCCGAAAGGAGCATCTCAAACGGCCACCATTCGAATATCAAACCATATTTGGTACATGCTGGTATTCACTTACCCTAACCCTAACCATATTTTGTTATTTTCGTATGTCTGTATTCAAATACAATTACTTGATACGCATATTTTGTTTTCTGTGGAAACGGCGTGGGTTTACCTTGCAGAGGTCCTTGATGTACAGGATGTCCCCTCTGCTTCCCCCCTCGTAGATCCTCTCCCTCTCCTCTGCCACGTCCTCATCCTCGTCTTGGATGGGAGGTCGCTGGCGGTCGGACAACCTGGTGGGGGGCGAGGACGTCGACCGCGATGAAGGAGAGCACCAACATGGATGGGCCTTGCTATGATGCGTTTGATCCGTATGATAATTATATTATCAAGATCAGGATTTAAAAAAACGGATCCCATCTAGCATCGCGACAAACACCGGTTACAACACCGGAACACGACTCGCTTTATCAATAGCACAAATATGAAGATATCTATGATTAGTATGTGCTACACGTGAACCTCCTAAGACGGCGCAATTTGATTGGTTCGCTATCTCGGGATATTGGGCAATATCCCATGATTGAGATCTCAACCTCGGGATATTGTTTTCATCGCTTTGTTCGCTTATAAAAGACAAATAAATCCCGGTAAAAAGCGTTATCTTTTTTATTTTTGGAGTGTTCACCTGTAGTATATACTAAAACAATTATTCAGCGAATAATATAGACCTTCGGCAAATACTTGTTAAATAGATAGAGGCCATGTGGCAGCCAAGGCATAAGAAAGGTCTCCGCTGGCATGAGGCGAGTCTGGGCGCCAGCGCCTTACCAGTGGTCGAGGAAGAAGCGGTACTGGATAAGGAGATTCAGCAGGAAGAAGACAAAGCCCTCCACAGCCATGAAAGTCACATTCTTCCCCACAAAGTCCCAGCGGAACGGGTCCATTGTGTACTCCTCTCCTGGAAGGACAGGCAGAGTTAAGACGAGAGCCTCCGGAACTAACCGCTGACTGAGGCCAGGGAGAGCCAGAGAGATATACTCTGTACCCGGGAGGAGGACAGGAGGGGGGGGGGGGGTCTGTTTGTTCAAAATTAAAAGCACAAAATGAACACGCTATATTTAAAATTGGGCACATTTTTATATATTATCTAAAGAGTGATGGGTTTTTGGAATATTTACCTGGATCAAAAACGTTCAAAACTAAAGCTTGGGTAAATAATTTGAGATACCTGTCAGAATAAGACAGATGTTGAAAGTATCCAACAAAGATAATCCCAGCTCTCTCTTCTTCAGGCCTTCCTCCAAAGCCACTCCCTCCCCAAACATCCATAATTAGCTTCCTCGCATTAGGTCTGAAACGTTGGTCATCAAATCATGAATCAAATCATTGGACGGCAATCATATCATATGCCCAAATTAAATGATTGGCTTATTACAGGCCTGGGACCGCCACCAATACCGTTTTTACTTCCTTTGTTTTGTCGGAGCATTTGATTTATCGATTGCTGTCAGGCTGAGAGAGATTGTCAACAAAAAAAAGGCTTCTAAAATAAATTGCCTGAGCTAGCAGAACGATGACGGTGAAACAAAACATTTCATGTGATTTCGGCATCCTCAAAACTGTCCAAAGTTTAGAATCGGATGTGTCTGCAAAGCGAATGAAACGAGGCTAGGCAGCCCTGGGAGAATCGTGTAACCAAACGTAAAGCTCATACCGAATCTGGCGTAGACGTCGGTGACGGCCTGGTTCATGGCCATGTCTATGAGCCCCCTGCCCAGGCAGAAGTGAGGGAACAGCAGCAGCACCTTCTTCAGCCACTCGTTAAACGTCAGCAAAGACTACGTCAAAGAAGGCATAGAAGAAAAATGCATAAATATAGACCCACACACAAGCGCTGCGGTATTGCACAAACAAGGCCAGAAAGGCTTATACAGCAGCCTTCAAACTCAAGGGCCACACCCGCAGTGATGAAAGCCGAAACCATGTGTGGAAAAATGTGTGTGTGGATATGTGGATTAAAGTGACAAATCACCTCAATTTTGGGGGGGAATTAGCCTACAACCTCCATCGAGTTGTCAGTATAAGTTGAAATTGAAACAATGATTTGTCCAGTGAAATAAATCATTGTAAGCGACTGATAATCCTTCAACACCTCCTCACCCACGCACAAGAACATTCTCACTAAAGTAAAAACAAACGTACAGGGAAAATCGAGTGCAATTTTTTTTTACTTCCATGTATGGAAACTTGAAAGTGCATTCGAATATGTTTGGAGGATTAAAGTGGTACCCTGTTGTTTTCAAAGAGCTCCAGGATGAAGGTGATGGCGCTGCTGTTGATGCCGATGAAGAGGTTGATGCAGGAGAGCGAGACGTAGGCCGTGCTAGGCACACTGAACACGTAGGACATGGGGTACATCATGGGGGTTACCGACCACCTAGGGACAGGGGGGAAGGGAATCAGAAACTCTGTGTTAGTTCATGACTGGCCTTCAACCTTCTCTTCTATTCCCCAGACGTTTTGATCAGACTATATTCAATTATTTTTTTGTATTAATTATATTAATTATTTCCTCTGTGTGCGTTAATTATCTGAGGAAAAAAAAATCGTTTTGTTTGTTTTTACTGTCTGTGTAGATAATTTATGTTGTCTAAATTGGAGAATAAAGAGGGAAAAACAACTGAAAAGTTACCCGTATAACAGCAGCAGTGTTATCAGGGCGGGCAGGTTGGTGGGGGAGGTGTAGCACTTTTTGTCGAAAGCCATGAAAATGCCCACGACCATTGCTGTGCTCAGAGAATAGTTGACCTGGGGACAGCAGGGACATAATTCACCACTTTAATAGAGAACAATACATATCTAGCAATCACCATGCCCTGCCAGGATTGATTTCTCTGATTGCAATCAGGAATCACACTGGGTTTAAATTGACCATACTAAATCCTTATCACGACTCATAAATCTTGCCAAGAATGAGACGCCATGTTGAAAGTTAGCAGTTTATATTGAATAAGAGACTTGTACATCCAAAATGTAATGCCGTTGTGTCAGAGTGTTATGGAGCATGTATTAATTGGCAAAACTCACTCTGCAGCCTACAACGCAACACCTACCAATTTATAATTTCAAGTTTTTAATGAGGGCAAAACATATGAAAGAGCTCAACCTACTAATAATAACAGGATGGTAATTAGGGAACAAATTCCAGCTACAATGTTTTCTTTCTCCTTTTCTGGCATCAGTCATCCAGAATAGTGTGCGTGTTTTTCCTTCACTGCTCTTGAAACAGTTCAAACCCGTGTGTCTTCACTGGAACCGAGGTGGGTCGTGTTTCCAACTGGGGCAGTCACACCGGCACTGCCATTCGGCCTGGGTATAAGTTCCATCCCTGGTCTAAACCTTGGCACGCGTCACACAGCGCCATCCATTGCCACCCATTATACCAAACACAGAACCTCTAAGCGACACCTTCGTGGGTCGTCTGGGGTGAGGCCTGCTTCGGACTTAAGCTTGCCAGACTGGGACAAAGAGTGGATCTCCCACACTTCCCACACATTTTGAAATCTTATTCAAATAAACCCTGTGTTTTGACCCAGCAAATCTTTTCTGCATCGGAAAAGGAAAAATATGACAGCTTCTAGTAAAATAAAATGCCCGCGTTGCAAGAGCCCTATTCTGAAATGTAACATTTATCACTTGAAAGGAGCGCAGTGGTGCCGCTATTCCATCTTTAGGAAAAAACCATAATACATATTCAAATTCTCAGACATTTCCAATGCCTCCAATGAGCATTGGAAACCAGAATGAACCGAACTGAAAGGAGGGCCCGCTGAACTCCTCACCATGTCCCAGAAGAAGTTGGCCACCCAGTAGATCAGCGGGCTGACTCCGCTGACGAACTGCAGGTGTTTGGCCTTGGTGGCGCGCTCCTGGATGAGGTAGAGGACGAAGCTGGCCGGGATGAAGGACATGGCGAAGATGACGCAGATGGCCACCACCGCGTCCACCGACGTGGTCAGCCTGGGCGAGAGAGAGAGAGAGCGAGAGAGACAGAGACGGAGAGACAGAGAGAGATGGAGAGAGAGAGAGAGAGAGAGAGAGAGAGAGAGAGAGAGAGAGAGAGAGAGAGAGAGAGAGGTTCCATCATGGTGGATTTAGAATATAATCAAAACACATTGCAGCCATTTGCTATTCTAACATGGAATTAAACCATAATGTTATTTTTTAAATAACTTTGCCATTCTCGGTTCTCTGGCCTTTGTGAATACCTTTCCCACTGTTATACTTCATAACATGAATATGAATATTATTTTCAATTTCAGTTGAATCCAACCCACAAAGCAACCGACTGGGTATTTGGATTGTCGGTGCCGTTAAAGTGGCACTAAAAATTGTTAAATTAACGGCATCGACGATCCAAAAACCCAGTCGAAACTAGCTGGAGAAAGTGTGAAGTTCAAAACGTGACGCAGCATTCACTTCTTCGCCACCCAGAGTTTGTTAATTACGATCATTAAAAAAAAAAAAACATGTCGTTCCCAATAGACATTTGGCCGAGGGAGCCGGGAGCCTCGGAGGCGGGACCTATCCGTCAGAGGTCTACACAGGAACGACCTGGGTTCACAGCTTCACAATAAGAGCGCAGGGTGCCCACTCACACGGTGACCTCGGAAAGCTGCTCCTTGGTGAGGTTCAGTGGGTGGTTGACGGCGGTGATGCCGTACTCCACGGGGTTGGCCGAGGAGGGCAGGAAGGCCCTGAGGATGGCGTTGTTGGCCACGTTCACGAAGGACGCCATGGCGTGCCAGCCCTTGTTGTTGTACCACACCTTACGAGGGCGGGGACAGGGACGGTATATGCAGTCATTGTGTAGGATAACGTGTGGTTTTTCTCTCGTTTTTTTTTTTTTTTTCAAAGTACCAAAAGTGTCAACATATTGACATGAATACAATTTCATTTATTTTTGTCTTTTTTTTTTAAATAAGAAAAGGATCATCAACCTCTGAACAGGCATAACATTTAAATGTGATATTAATGCAAAAAAGTATAACGTGAAAAATGGAATCATTACATACTGACGGACCCAGCTGTGGAGAGGGACATACAACATACCTTTGCTCCCAGAAAGCACCAGAAGGAATTCAACCACCACCTTATTACTCACCTTTATATTGAATTCACTCTCCATATAACGCAGGAATGGCCCGATATCCTTCAGAGCGCGTTTAGAATAGGTACCCTGTGAAGAAGACATTACTGTGGTCATCCAACGAGCTACTTAAGTTGATGGTTGTGTTAAAGGGGAGGCTACCCTCTGATTCCTCTCCTTAAGACGGCCTACTAGCCTACCAAGGTATCTTAATTAATTGCGTTCAAATTTGTACTGTTTAATGAGGTAACGACGTGTTAGATCATCCAAGAGCAGCTCTTGTGTGCGGCTAAACACCGCCCCCATCAGGTGAGAGGAGGACACGCATGCAATGCATCTTTGAAGCAGCAATTGAATAAATAAAAGCATAAGGAATAAAATAATTATACATATAATATTTATACAAATATTATACATATACATGCTAAGACAATAGACCCTAAAAAATTATGAGGGTGTGATGGGTCGAATCCTGGCACCCCAAAAATAAAAAAGGTGTGAAAACCTTTGCTAAAAATGGATATAAAATTAAAATGTTATTTTAAAATTGCAACAAAATACTGTCTGTTCTACATAGAGCTAGTACAGGTGAGACATTGCAACACACATATTATTTTGGCTTTGTTTAGCCTAATATAAGCAGTGTTTTAGATGTTATTCCTTGAACAAGTACCCCTGTGATGTTCAGCATCCGGCCCACTTGCTTCAAGGTGTTCTGAAGTTCTGTGGGGTCCAAGTCCAAGATGGGGAGCTGTCCACCAACGGACAGACCTCCGTATCTGCAGACACGTGGATGGTTACTTATGCTCACCATCGGGCAACACCGTTTTAAAGAAGTAGTACGTATGATCCACTAGGGGGAGACACAGTGTAAACAGTAAAATGATTACCTTTGTTCGTTCACCCAGTACTTGCTCTTCAAACTGTGAAAACATAAGTGAAACAATCACAATCATGCGACCCACAACACACAGACAGACAGAGAGCAACGGTGAGGGGAAAGAGCAAGAGCGAGAGAGAGCAATAGAGAAGAACAGATTCATATAGCCCCCATTTTCAAATCAATCGACCATATCGTGACGTTGCAAAAGGCAACGTTCAGCACTAAAGTGACAAGTGTAAATGTAATATCCTGTATATGGGTATATATTTTTTTCCTACAATCTACTCCAACAATGATGATCCCGATGATCATCACAATAAAATAAGTACATACAATAAACACACAAATGTTACATTTGAAAGAAAATGTACATCTTCACGACCATGTACACAATGCCCCTTTTGTGCAGATACGCACTGTACATTAAACACATAAGCTACACGTGAACCTCCTAAGATGGCGCCATTTGATTGGTTCGCTATCTCGGGAAATTGGGCAATATCCCGAGATTGAGATCTCAACCTGGGGAAATTGCGTGACGGCCGTCTCGTCACGCTGATAAAAAAAAATGAACCGCTAATAAAAACAAATAAATCCCGGCAAAAAGTGTTATCTTGTTTCTTTTTGGAGTGTTCCCGTGTAGCATACACTAAAACAGCTCCGGCTCCGTGAATAGCGGGGGAACATTCCCCACCGTTCACTTCGCCTTCGGCAAATAATTGTTAGCTAGCGCCGCCACCCGCCTGGTCCTGATGAGGCCGGGGTATGTCTTGACCAGGTAGTCTGATATGTTGTGCCCGGTCAGGTCCAGCAGGACGTCCCCCGTGGCCTCCCGGCGTTGGCGGGGGGGCGTGCCCCCGGCCCCCAGGGGACACGTGGGCATCATGGTCAGCCGCTTGCCCTCGCTGCACTGGCAGGACGGGGAGGGGTTCCCCTGGTGCCACTCGGGGCTCAGCAGGATGTTGCTGACCAGCGGGGAGACGTCCGGGTAGGCCCACGACGAGGTGTTGCCGCACGGCATGCTGGGTGGCGGGAGGTCGGAGCGGAGAAGGGGATCGGGGAGAACGGGACACGTCGGTTATTGCTTCGTCGGTTTATGAACGGATGGGATGTATAGATCTGTATCTGAATTTAAAACGATGTACGATTTATTTGAAGTGTCTTTGAGCATGTGGTGGGCGTGTCGTGTATTTATTACTCATTATTGTAATGTGTCCATATATATATATGCTATATAGAATGTGGAACATAGAGAAGCAAGGTGCATATGTGGAGCTCCGACGTGATTAGAACTGGGAGATAGGAAAGAACGGGACACATCGGAATCAGTTAATTTAATTTGTCAGTTTACGAATGGATGGGACGTATAGATCTGTATCTAAACTCATTAAGATGACGTACAATTTATTTGAAGTGTCTTTGAGCCTGTGTTGAGCGTGTCGTGGATTTATTACTCATTATTGTAATGTGTTCATATATATATATATATATATAGAAATCTGAACATAGATAAGCGAGTTGCATATGTTGTGCTCCCATGTGATTATTGATCCGCCTGCACTTCCTGGTGAGACCCGCCAAGGCTGTTCAGAATTGATCGTTGATGGGCTGGCGAGACACTGTCTACTAAGCATAACCATCGGTAACCTTACCCTAAACTAAATTATGTCTAACCTATTAACTTAACCATGACCTCATACCTAACATAAGCGTCTCTCACCTAACACTAAACTCAATGATGTGGAAGCTAGTAACTTAACCATGACCTAATACCTAACATGAACGTCTCTCACCTAACACTAAACCTAAAGATTTGTCACCTAAATCTGAAACTTTACCATCTCTCACCTAATACCTACCTAATACCTAAACACCTATAACTTAACCATATCGAACCGTCCCTAACCGGCCAATCCCAGCCAGACTCTGGGCAGTGTGGGCGGGTCTTAGCAGGACCTGCGGTGGGGATCAGTGAAGGTGCGGGGGTGTCAGGCGGCGGTCACCCACCCGAGAGGCTCTCCCTCCAGGCAGCGAGTGCCCAGCCCCGGGTTACCCAGCATGCTCTCTGTGAAGCGCTTCATCTTGGGATCGAACGGCCGCTCATTACTACAATTAACAACAACAACAACAACAACAAGAGGAGACAGGACAACAACGTGCTGAAATACAGGTGGGATAAAAACAATTGATTTCATGTGTGTGTAATGTTTGGGAAATAATCTTGATGATTAAATTATTGAATAGTATGGGCTCGGCTCAAAATTAATCAGATTAAAACCAAATAATTGAATGATTGAATAAAATCTAAACTCAAAAGGTTATCTACACACTGTACCTTAAGACAAATCTTATAAGGACATTGAATTGAACAAGGGGTGTGATTGCAATCCGGATGTGTGCTTTTGGGCTCAGGCTCGGAGTTATGGGGGTCATGATGTGTCTTTTGGGGGGTCAGGATGTGTCTTCTGGGGCTCAGGTGGTTTTTGGGGATCAGGATATGTGCTTAGGGGGGTCAGATGTGTGTTTTGATGCCGGCTGTGTTTTGGATGTTGGATTTGTTTTCCAGGGGGCAGGTGTGTGCCTGGGTCCAACCTGAAGAAGGTGAACTGCTCTCCATACAGCCAGGGGCTGAGAGTAAGTCCCGGGTACTCTCCGAACGGCGGTACGATGGTGGTGAAGACCAGCGCTATCAGCACAAAGCTGGCCGGGAGGACCACCTGGTACAGGGTGGGACCAAAACACTGGAGGTTACACCTCCCTACTGTCACAGCTCTCCATGGACCTAAACCTGCACTTCCTTCTTGTTTCCGATTTATTCATGAAATGTGACTGAAAGTGCATCTAGTAATTGGCCTTCATCTAGTTGCAACACCTGCTCATTTTAAACCAATATTCATAAATTACTTACTCAAATGAAAAAAGTTGCAAATGAAAATTTATTACAATCATTATTTCTAACTACCTAAGGTTATACCGAATAATTGCAAAAAGGCAAATACGTTGCTGGCAATCCTTATTCTACAACAACGCAATCAACCATAAAACCGACGGGCACGAAGGCTACAGGTTTGATCCGGCGTGAACTCAGTCACTCACTGTATCACCATCACTGGCATTTCCTACCTGTGCCAGGAAGTCCTTCTTACAGCGCACGGCGTGGTGGAACCTCTTCACCAGCAGGGCATGGAACTGCTTCAGGACCAGCCTGCAGCCCTTCACCTGTCTGGAGCCCCGCCCCTCGTTGCTTTCCGAGGGCCCGCGGAAGCCCCCGTTGTCCTGAGCCTCCCCATTGGCTTCTGCAGCAGTCAATCAACACAGATCACAATGAGCAATCGAAGGATTCCAACCGGAGTAAGGGATTGAAAGTGAAACATAAAGGAGTGAGGATACGCTTGGCTATGAGGGAGTGTTGTGGCTAGCTAAGCCTAAGGCAGCTATGGTAAACATTTCTTTGAATAGTTGTCAGGATCTGATGCAAATCTGTGTTCAGAACTAATCAAGCCCGTGTGGACCATGGATTGGTTTTAAATCTCTGTTAAGCCTAGCTAATATTTTAATCCTCTTAATCAACTCACAAACGGGAGTCTAGGGTGTAGTTACTCCCCAGTAAATGTGTATCCATAAAGAGCAGCAAGCAATTGCTGGTTTTAAATTCTCTCCTATGCAAAGCTGTCAGGTAGATAGTAGCAGTAGTTTACAGCAGATGTCTCAGGAGGTTCCGGCAAAGCAAGCAGGCTTTTTACGAGTCGCTATCTGCAGTCTAGGCTCTCTGACCTTCCACGACCTCTGCAGCACATTTGTTGCTACTCTTCCGTTGACGTAACATCCACTGCTCTAGAGGTCGAAGCACCCAGGTACAGACACGAGAAACACATCACAGACAAGACTAAAGGTTTAACACAGACACCAAACAGCACCGATACAAGGACAAACACATTGAGGCTAAGTGCGGATACGGTTGACACAATATTTCACAACATACAATCAGGACACACAAAGGAGAAATGCATTGTGCTGAAGGTTCAACAGGTAAAAAGGGGAGCGATTATCATCAGTATGATGAGTATTTACCAGGAGTCTTTCCGTTGCTCGCTGCCTCTCCGTCCGAAGTGACCTTTATGAATATCTAGGAAAGAAGAAGTTTGGAACATGAGCAACCATCTGGCAACACATGAATAGAAGAATGATGGAGATGGCAAGCCTAGCGATGTCCACCGGAGTGACGTTTATGTCTGACAACATAGGAGAAAATTCCCCCAGAAGCTTTCGTTCTATACATAAAACCTATTCATTGGAATTTCTAAACGTTGAACCTCACATCGTATTCTGTTGCTCAAACGCCAGAAGACATAAAACATTGCCCATTGTAATCATCACACCAACTCCTAATTGTGTTGTTCCTATACATAGCAATAAAAAAAAAAAACATAAAATGAAGACATTACCAAACCAAACCAACGCAATCAAAGGTGAATGATGTTTCCGTATCCCTCCCTACTCTACCTCCTCCAGCGAGGTGTCAGAGACTCCGAAGCTGCTGAGGCCCATGTCTCCCAGGGTCTCCTCGAGCTCCCGGAAGAGGCTGGCGTACGCCCGGTGCTTGAAGCCCTTGCTGGGCAGCAGGTAGGTGAGCTCCTGGCCGATGCTCTCGATCAGCTTGGCCTCCGGGACGTGGTGGTGGATCAGGCTGGTGATGCTGTCTATGTCCCCTGGTGGTGGAGGGGGACGAGGAGGAGGATGAGGAGGTGGTAGAAGAGGAGGAGGACGACGATGATGATGAAGAGGTGGCGGTAGAAGAGGAGGAGGAAGTGGAGGAGGATTTGGAGGAAGAAGAGGTGGAGGAAGAGGAGGAGGATCAGAGAGGGAGTAGTATGAAGTGGGACGATGTGTCAGAAAAAAAAAAGATTTGCATAACGACTGATATAATTTAGAGAGAGAAATTAGAAAATTCATGGTCCTTTTTAAATGAACAGAGTCAAACTGCAAGTGTATGCATAGAGTCTATAGGTAGAAGTTAGGGTGTCACGAAAGCGTAGTGGCGAGGGTGTTTGACAACCAGCAACAAGGGGCTTGCATGCCCCATGTCCACTGCCTGTAGGTATCCTTGATTGAGCTTCATGACCACTATCTCAAAGTTACTTTGGAACAAATTCCCTGCGAAATGACTAAATAGGTGGTAAACTGTAAGCACACACTCACCGTCCAGGGCTCTGTCTATGTGCTGGGAGAGGTTCTGGGACTCGTCCTTATACTTGGTGCAGAGGGAGCAAGCACAGGAGCAATCGGACGCACAGTCGCAGTCGTTCTGACCAGCACAGCAGGCAAGGAGGAGGAACCACAAGGTACACCATTAGACGAGGCTTAGCACATTACACTAATGGAATAGGAGAGGGAAACAAAGAAAAGTTCTGTGAAACATTTCTACAATTGTTAAATTGTACATAGAAGAAGAAGGGAGATAGAGAAAACATAAAGACACTTATGTAAATAGTATATAGTCATATATCTGAGGAAAAGTGAAAAACGATGATCTAGTGCCCTCTTGTGGCGGCGTTTAGGACTGCATATGGGTCAGACGTATAAAGCAAAAAAAACCTGCTTCTCTGCCTGTTGTCTATCTTTATTCTTGACAGCGACCTTCCTCAATTCAATAAATAGACAGACCAACACAAATCAAACGCTTCCAGCCGACCGCACGGCCTTTCCCAGCCGCCGCGTGAACAAAAACCAAGGGCTCCAAGCGCCGGGAGGCTCCCAGGGAGCTCACCTCCTTGCGCCGGAGGTCCCTCATGCGGCGCACCAGCGTGAGGTAGAACCCCACGCCGAAGTAGTTCTTGAGGAAGAGCGGGGAGCCGCAGCAGTGCAGCCGGCCCTGGGACAAGATGGCCACGCGGTCGCTTAGCAGGTCGGCCTCGTCCATGTGGTGCGTGGACAGGATCACCGTGCGGCCTGTGGACGGCGGCGTGGCGAATGCAACGTTATGTAGTGAGCGTGTGTTCACAGGCTCCCGGTTGGGTCCAAAGCAGAGAAAGAATTCCCCCCGAAAAGGGGCAATAAAGGACAACTTAACTTAATACAATACGATGTAAGTTAACTTTTTATAAATCTAAATATTGCTATTCAAATTTAATACAAAAGAATACAACTGAATTCCTCTTCTAACCATATAACTAAACCAGTCAATTTGGGTTTTGAGGGCATTAAAGCTGTAGTAATCTAATTTTGCCGTTGGTTCTGTAGCAATGGCCAATGGTAGTCAAACAAATGCATCGGAACCATGAGACTCCATCAAAACACTATTTAATTGAATCAAAAATGAAAGAAGTTTGCACGTAACACATAACACACTTCCCTCACTCCTTTATACTCGGATTACATTTGTGATGTGATAACCTTGAATCTTGATGCAGCATTTAAGCTCACATTATATCAGTAATGATTGCTCGCCTGACTTTGCTTCAAATAAAGTGTTTTGATTGAGTCTCATGGTTCTGATGGTTCTGTGTATTTGTTTGACTACCATTGGCCATTGTTAAAGAACCGAGAGCAAAACTAGATTATACAGCCTGAAAGCCCTCAAAACCCAATTTGACGGATTTAGTTAAATGGTGAGAAGAATTCAGTTTTCTATTTTATTTGAATTGTATTATTTATATTGATATCAAGTTAAATTAACTCATATTACATTATGAATATGAGATGATATAATATTATTCATTTATTTGATGCGTCATACAATGCATTTATTCATCGTTCATAGACAACGAACACATGAGGTAAGATACTGTACACTCTGAACACTTGGGGAGAGGAACTGTCTGGTTGTACGTCTCCCACCGTTTCGGTACTTGAGCAGCAGTTCCCAGATGGAGCGTCTCGAGTAGGGGTCTACCCCCGAGGTGGGCTCATCCAGGATCACTATCTTGGACCCCCCAACAAACGCCATGGCAACAGACAGCTTCCTCTGCATACCGCCTGTGCAGGTTTCAAAGACAGGAAATGACAGACCATATATAAGTTGTGTGAAGTGTAAATTAGGACCAGAGCACACAAGAGAAAACGTCTACGTCGTATACACTGACTTTTGAAACCAACAAAAAGATTGCCTGGGTTAATTTATGTTCTAAAAATTAAATAGAGTGGAATACATAATTGTTAATTTCCTTTAGCAGTTGTCGAACATGTGCAATTTAATCATTTAAATTAAATTGCACATTATCAGAGAGAACAATAACAAGCTACAAAAATATACATAATTGCTAACTGAAAGAATTTTACGAAGATTATTAGAAAAAATAAATGATCTGTGGAATAATAACAAGCTACATAAATATACATAGTTGTTGGCTGAAAGAATTTTAACAAGACTATTATAAAAAAAAATATCAGAGGAATAATAACAAGCTACATAAATATACATAATTGTTCACTGAAAGAATTTTAACAAGACTATTATAAAAAAATATATCAGAGGAATAATAACAAGCTACATAAATATACATAATTTCTGGCTGAAAGAATTTAACCAAGATTATTCTAATTGTTTTGTCAGGGGAATAATAACATGGTTCATAAATACACAAAATTGCTGGCTGAAAGAATTGTACAAAGACTTTTATTTCTGCGATCAATCCCTTTCAGAAGCAGCGGCATTAAAACGCTCATCCAATAGAAAAACTAAACTCTTCCCCAAAGTCCGGTCCTGAATCCCGACACCGTAAAAGCTATACAGGGTGGGGGTGGGGCCCTTATACCCGAGAGGTTCTGGGCTTCGTCGTCCCGCTTGTGGGGCAGTTCCAGGTCCTCCAGCATGCTCTCCACCTCCGCCTGTGCCTCGTCCTGGGAGCGGCCCTTCAGCAGGGAGTAGAACAGGATGTGCTCCTCCACGGTGAGGCTGCACAGCAGGGGGTGACAGGGTTACAGTTACCATCAGGGCGGTTAGCAGACGCTTTTATCCAAAGCCACTCACATCGGTTGATACACACATTGACACACCGACGGCAGAGTCGACCACGCAAGAGGACAGCCGGCTCGTCAGGAGCGGTTAGGGTGTAAGGGTCTCGCTCAGGGACACGCCGACACTCAGCTAGGAGGAGCCGGGGATCGAACTGGCAACCTTTCGGTTACCAGCCAACCCGCTCTACCTCCTGAGCTAAGCTGACCCTGGAGGGGGGTTAGGACGCCGTGCCCGCCCGCACTCAGGGACTCAGAACACCGGTGGGGAGCGTACCGATCGATGGTCAGGGTTTAACCCGGAGTGGAGGAGATTCAATCATAAGGATAGAAATGCATTGCATTGATATGGGGCTTGTCAAGTGCTTGAGATAGTGGGTGTGGGTCTGTGTACGTGTTTGGAAAGAATGTGTCACCTCATCCACTCACACTAACAACGCACCATCATACTTGTCTTTGGAGGAAAAACAAAAATCTTACACAATCCATAGCATCCCCATGCATTCTACTGATCAATTCCTAAATATTGATTTTATTAATCCCAAAGGAAATGATCAGTCACAATTACCCTGCTCATGATTGAAGATAATACCATAATCAAACTTGTTTTAAGGCTGAAATATCTATTTCCAGACATCTTAGCCCCATTGAAAGAGGGGAACCCCCTACTAAACCGTGTTGGTTGGGGTGAGCTGGCAGGCGAACGCCCAGCACTCACTGGTTGAAGAGGATGTTGTGCTGAGGACACATGCCCAGGGAGGTCCGGATCTCGTCCATCTCCGTCCGGATATCCCGTCCGTTGATGAAGGCCGTGCCCGAGGTAGGGGGGTAGAGGCCGGTCAGGATGGACCTGGGGAGGGCAGGAATCCATGAAGAAGAAATCAGATTTATCTTTAATTTCTCCAATCAGAGGGGGAAGAAATGATATGTATAAAAATGGGGCTAGGAGGGCTGGGCAAAGATTAAAAGATATATATATATCTATATTTTAATATTTAAATCCCCTCCAATTGAAGTTAAATGAGGTGATCAAATGGAATGACACATTATCATTCATAACAAATGTTAAATCTTAAAGCAAAAACTAGACCAAGAGATCTTGAGGGAGTTTAATTGGCTCACTCAGTCTGGGTTGAATATGAAACAGATTTGGGAATTATACTTCGCTTACTGCAATTGTAATCAGGCAGTCACTTACTGCAAGTGTACTTGATTGTAAAGTAAGTGGAACTAAAAACAAAAATGATTTCCAATATGAATGTTGAATTACTGTGGGCAAAACCTTTCAAAATCAAAGAAAAAAAAAATAAAACGTTTGTTAATGCGTCAATTTGTATTAATCGCGTTAAAATAAGATTGCATCAACGCAAAATTAACGCACGAACTTGCCCAGCCCTAATAAAAATGCATCATTGCAAGACCTTGCAAGAAAATACTAACAACAGAAAAAACGAAATGAATAAAAACGATCAAAGTACGCATCATATATATATCAATCGACTGTAAGAATCCCGTAAGACTCTGCTGACACCGTCCAAAGGGCCGCTGCTGTGTGGCCTGCCGTGCTCACATGGTGGTTGTCTTGCCGGCGCCGTTGTGCCCCAGGAAGGAGGTGATCTGGCCCTCGTAGAATGCGATGGTGAGGCCGTCGACGGCGGGACGGGAGCAGCCCTTGTACACCTTGACCAGGTCCTGGATCTGCACCCCCCTCACTAGGCCCACCGGCTCGGGCTCAAAGAACAGCTGGCCTGCAGCGTTACCGGGAAGACGATGGGAGATGATATCGTCCTCCTGTAGCCAGCATCTATTCACTATCTCGGTATGAAGTCGTTAGGCAGACACGTTCACTTAAAACTAGGGCTGAACGATTTCGGGTGATAATCGAATTGCGGTTATTTCGACCAATACTGCAATTCCGAGTTAACATAGCGATTTTTCCTTTTAAAGATCGTCAAAGAAAAACAAATAGGAATCCTACTGATCCCGAGTCAGTTGCGTGATGTCGGCTTGAATTCGATTAACCATTCAGCCTTACTTCAAACGACTCAGGCCAAGGGAAGCGGGGGGCGGTAAGGCCTCCAGGACCCCCGCCCTCCCCCATCTCTTACCGGCGCCGCCCTGCTGGTCGGTCGGCTGCTCCTCCGGGTTCTCCTCCTCCTGCTGCTGTCGTCTGAGCTGCTCCCTCTGCTTCTCCAGCCGCTCCCTCTTGTCCTGGTGCTTGCAGGTGTGCCGGCTGGCCGAGCCGTTGCAGTGTAAGGTCTCTGGGTTGCCCAGGCTCTCCACATCCTTCTCCTGCTGCTCTTCCTCGGCCGCCGCCGCCTCCGCCTCTGGCCTCTCAGGGACTGGAGGGTATAGAGGGGCGGGATGAGACTAGTGATCGAACGATATTATTGGCCGATATTAGCATTTTTTACGTTTATCGGCCGATATTTGCGTTTTTTACGTTTATCGGCCGATTTTTTCCACGGATATATATTTTTTTTTTTTTCCCGCCATCATTTACAGACAGTTCAATAAATGTTCCTTTTTCAAAATTGAGACTTGTTTCATTTCTTATCATCATTGTGTCATTTTTTTTAGGATTTAAATTGAGGGAGCAAAAGAATTATCGGCTCCAAATATCGGTTCAAGGAAATCGGTATCGGCGTATCGGGCCATCGGCTAATGGAAAAAAATCGGTATCGGTTTCGGACCCAAAAAATCCATATCGGTTGATCCCTAGATGAGACACATGAGAAAAACGATGGGGAAGGGGAAAATTAGCATGGAGGACTATCAGATTTAATGCCCCTTAAATCTGAGGGAGCATTAAGGAAACGGGCATTGACATCACCGTGTTCACGTTACTTGCCAGCTTAAACACTTTGCTCAATTCACTATTAGCAGGGTGACTTCTGCATGTAAAAGAAAGAACATATTACCCATGACATCACTTTTGCTTTTTTGATCGGATTACTTTAAAACTTCCCGACATTTAAGCAAAGTCAAATGGGACCTAACACTTGTGTTCCGGGGAGAGAGGCTTACTGTCATAAGCCATATCTGGGACCCGTGGATCAGGTTTGCTCCAGTAGGAGGGCTGGAACAGGAAGTAGAACGGTCGACCGATCCCATATTGACCTGCACGGCAGAAGTAAGTCAGAATCCATCAACATGTACACATGCACACACTTACATCCATGCATGCATGCGTGACACGCATAACAACAAAGAGATCCATGTCAGGAAGTCATTGAACAAACACAGATAACTCTTGCACAATCATATCAAAACATTAAAGGTTGTATCAGTGATGTTGGGCGACGTCGCATCTGTGGGTATTTGAAGCGAGATCCCAAACAAACAGAGCCAGCTCGCCCCTCCCTTCCGCGTTTCGTGCATCCAGTAAAGACGATGTTAAACGCAGCGCCCAACCCTTATCGTTGAATGGTTGGAATACGATTTATTTTGGTTTTGAGTGGTTGGTAGTACCATTTGTTTTTGTGTGCGATCTCGGAGCACAGGCTGCCTACAGAGACGCGTTTTTCTGACGGCCTGCTCGTGGGGCGGGGCAGCCAGCGGATCGCGAGGGAAGATCAGATGAACGTGACCGTTTATGTTTCGGCCTAGCATCAACGACACAACCTTTAAGCGACAACACATCATTCCGGTAATCTGTTTCGATGTATGACCACGAAGACGCGAGACCTGGGAAGACGTTGTCGAGGTACCAGGCCAGCGCGCCGTACAGCACGGCGTCCAGCATCATCATGCCCACGGAGGTCATAAAGGAGTAGGAGTCTCCCTCCAGGGGGCTGCTCTGGATGTTGCCCCACTGCAGGCCCAGGCCCTGCTCCTCGTAGCGGGACAGGTACTCCGTCCCGAAGCCGAAGGCCACGGGGGACAGGAGACTCTGGAGAGACAGAGACAGAGGGGACAAAGTGTGGGTCACCAGGGCTACCCACGCGCATGGGATCTGGTCAGAGAGGAAAAGGGGGCCACCAAGTCTGAGTGCGTTGATTTAAAACAATGGATGGGGATTATAGAAGGTGTCCAGTGTTCAACGCCGCACCTGGTGCGAAGAAGATACACACATATGCTGCACACACACACAAACGTGCAGAGGACATCCATCTTCTGTGTCTATATTTCTCTGTATATCGATAAACACTCGCCCTCACACACACACACACACACACACACACACACACACACACACACACACACACACACACACACACACACGCGCGCGCACACGGTAACACGGGTGTTGGACGGTGTGGGAGCGTGCACATGGATAGTGAACACACAGGAAGCAAACACAAACAAACATACACGGACACAGACAAACACAGACGTACACTAACAGACTTACACAGAACACGTGCATACACACAAACACACACCCCCACTAACGAACTTACAAGGAACACGTGCATTCACGTGCACACACACACAAACACATAGAAACACTAACAAACTTACAAGGAACACGTGCATACACGTGCACACACACACACACACTAACGAACTTACAAGGAACACGTGCATACACATGCATACACACACACACACTAAAAAACAAACGTACATACACACACACACACACACACTAACAAACAAACGTACACACACACACACACTAACAAACTTAGAAGGAACACGTGCATACACATGTATACACACACACACACACACTAAAAAACAAACGTACACACACACACACACACACACACACACACACACACACACACACTCAACCACGAGGGGATGGGCCGTGGCGGCGGGCGGGCGGGCGTCCGGGCGCTTACGGCGGCCAGCTTCATCGGGCGGGTGATGCGGTCCTGCCAGGCGGAGCACAGCAGGTGGGGCAGGTAGAGGGTGAAGTAGATGATACCGCTGCAGGCCGCCGCCAGGTTGGCCTTGTTGAAGAAGACGCTGAGCAGGAAGCACTGCATGATGGTGGCCACCGTGAAGGTCAGCAGGAAGAGGAACACCAGCAGGGGGTCGCTGTAGTTCAGCACCTTGCCGCCCTAGGAGAGACAGGGGGGGGGGAGGCGCATCACGTGAGGCCCACGACGCCGCGCGGTGTCTTCAAGAACATTGAGGTAATTCATGTGCTCGGTGATGTTCACTTGTAACGGCTGGGAGTGGGTGGGGAGGTGGGGAGACGGAGGACAGGAGAGGAGAGGAGAGGAGAGGAGAGGAGAGGAGAGGAGAGGAGACAGGGTGCAGGAGAAGAGGACAGAGGAGAGGAGAGGAGAGAAAACAGAGGAGAGAAGAAGATAGGAGACGTGAGACAGGAGAAGAGAGAAGAGGAGAAGAGAGAAGAGGAGAGGAGAGGACAAGAGAGGAGAGGAGAGGTAAGGAGAGGAGAAAGGGTGCAGGGGAGGAGGACAAAGGAGAGAAGACGGGGGACAGGAAAGGAGAGGAGAGGAAACAGAGGAGAGAAGAGGATAGGAGACGTGAGACAGGAGAAGAGAGGAGACAGGGTGCAGGAGAGGAGGACAAAGGAGAGGGGAGGAGGACAGAGGAGAATGGAGGAGAGGTGTGGAGCTGAAGGGAGAGGAGAAATCATCGATTGACTCCACACAACACATGATTGTTGTGTACTTTGTAAATATTCACCAGGTTTGGCTATCTTATGTAAACCAAGACAAGGCTTGGTACAACACTCTGATCAGCATGCTACGGTCAGGGAGGAGAAAACAAGCACCACACCTCCAAAAATAAAGTGGATTAATTAATTCAGTCCGATTTATTCCAAAGCTGCGGTAAACACATACTCCACCAGAGGGCACCGTTGCACAAACGCAAAGACGACAACATCACAACTGCTAATGTACTTTATACTCCCATCTCTCTATCCCGCCAAATACCACCATGACCAAATACCCACTTCCCCCCCCACCCAAACTCCCTTGACCAACACCCCCCACCCTCCCCCCCTCTCACCATGATGATGGCGGTGAGCAGTGCGGTGCTGGCGGTCATCATGACGAAGCTGTCGATGAACCAGGTGTACCAGATGACCCCGTTGGCCACGCCCATGGCCTTGAGCGTCTCGCGGAGGCGGAGCTCCTTCTCCAGCACGATGCTCTTCACCGTCATGGACACCGAGTAGATCCAGGCCAGCACCATGAAGATGGGGAAGCATCGGTTCAGCGTGATCATGAAGCTGGAGGGGAGACGGGGGAGTTAGTTAGTGAGTTGGTGTTCTTTAATGTCCCCGCGGGGATAATCGTTCGTCAAGTTGGTTTCAGCATACGTTTAAAAAGGCACAACACAGTGTAGCCACACTGTGTAGCACACCGATAACAAATAAACCCTCTTCCCAAATATACAACAGATGACAGATAAACCCTCTTCCCAAATATACCACAGAAAAACATATATAGACAGCATCAATCATGACATCCATCCATGAGCCCCAACATGACAGATAACAAACCCTCCCCCATGTGGGGGTCGCCAAGGGCTCACAACGTTTGTGTGAGGAGCCACGAGGCCAATGTAATCCTGAGGAGGTGAACGTCGAAGGAGCCACACGAAGGCCCCCCCCCTGGGGTGGCAGACAGCTTGGATTGTCAACCTTGAAGAGCGCGTTCATACGATTTCAACTTCGATCCGGTTGCCTGGGTCAAAGTTGAAGAGAATCCATTCTGATTGCAGCTCTGTCTGGCGCAACAGAATCGATGGCTTTGTCTCAATGCATGTTTTATGCGTTTCAGGCCCTAGTATGTTGGCAGGCTGTGTTCCAAACGTCCAACCTATTGTCCGACATCAGGTGTTGACGGCTGAGTTAGAAGAAAACCCCCCCCCCCAGAGATAGAAGATCCCCCATTTCCTCCTTTCCGATAACAGACCGACAGCTTGCCAAATACAAAATTCAGTAGAACCATGTCATGGCCAAACCAATCGGTACTGAGAAACGCTCAGATAGGCCAATAGAGCAGATTCTTCCAGCAGTATGTCATCATCCTAGCATATTTATTCATCCAAACTTGGTCGGTTTCCATTGAAGAGCTCTGAATTCAGTACATGTGTAATTACAACACATTAAACAAACCAGGTAAACAGGCCCTATGACAAAGCCAAACATCCACTCAGGGATTAATAAAGTAACATCTTATATTGTATCTTAACAACTTTGGCTGTTTCCACACGGATGTCTGCCAAGGTGTCTGCCAAGTTTGTTTTGTGTGAATCACTCAATCGTTCCTCTCATGCAAGGCTTTCTTGGCTTAGCCTGCTTTGTACAGTGCATTTGTCAACTCTGCGTTGATGACAAATGCTCTAATTGTAAGTCACTGTGAGTAAAAGTGTATGCCGTGATGCCTTATCTGAATGCTTTGTGTCCGGTTCAATGACTTGATTTATCTGCTGTCAGGAAGCACAATGTGAGTGAATATGTTAGATTTCATGCAACTGATTACCCACAGGAATCTTCAGCTGATCTCTGCCTCTGAATAAACCGGCCGTGGTCAATAGAAGACTAATCAGACACAAATGTATGACTTTTCTTGGGCAAATGGCAAGTCTTTAAAGAATATATAACCGATAAGTATAAGGGGACAATACTATAATAGGTTTCCATTTAAATAAAAACATAAGCAGTAATAACATTGTGTGGCCTGAAGTTGATTCTCATTGTTGTGTTGATAATGTTTGTACATATCCATTCACTTTGTTATTGTGGCCTAGTGTTTTGCTGGCACTGCTCATAGATCATAATGCAGCACAGCACTTTGGTTGATCCCCGAAACCATGATGAAATTGAAAAAATCTTGTTGTCGTTGCACATTTACGACCGGTGTACATTTTTTTTTCAGAAGGTATACCTTCATCAGCGACAACAGAACAACATTAAAAAAAGAAAAGACATTCATCAAACCATGCCATGCACTTCTATTGGGCGTTGGGCCGACTCACAGATCGTCCACGTAGCAGGGGTAGGGCATCTGCTGGATGTAGACCCCGAGGGGCCAGTCGTTGCCCGTGTGGAGCCTGAGGATGCCGTGCTCTATCATGTCCTGCAGGTAGGAGAAGCCCCCCCAGATGTACCTCTGGTCCTCCATCGGGTCTGCCCTGGGACCCGGGTCCCAGTACCTGGGGAGGGAGGAGGAGAGGGGAGGGGAAGAGAGGGTAGGGTATAGAAGGGTAGGGAAGTTAAAGGACAGGAGAGCAGAAGGAGGAGAGTAGAGCATATTAGAGGAGGAAAAGAGGAAAGGAGAGGAGAGGAGAGGAAAGGAGAAGAGAGGGTGAGAGGAGAGGAGAGGAGAGGAGAGGAAAGGAAAGGAGAAGAGAAGAGAGGTGAGCAGAGGAGAGGAGAAGAGAGGAAAGGAGAGGAGAAGAGAGGGTAGAAGTATAGGAGAGGAGAGGAGAGGAGAGGATAGGAGAGGAGAGGGGAGGGGAGCATAATAGGAGAGGAGAGCAGAGGCGAGGAAGGGAGAGGAGAAGAGAAGGTATGAGTTTAGTAGAGGAGAGGAGAGAGGAAAGGAGAGGAGAAGAGAGGGTAGGAGTTTAGGAGATGAGAGGAGAGGAGAGGAGAGAGGGTAGGGAAGGAAATGACAGGTCAGCAGAGGGAGGAGAGTAGAGGAGAGGAGAGCAGAGGAGAGGAAAGGAGAGGACAGTGTTTGAGAAGAGGAGAGGAGAACAGATGGGTGGAGCAAGAGAGGACGGAAGTCGAGACAAAAAGAGAGGAGAGGAGATGAGAGAGGGAGAGGAGAGGAAAGGAGAGGAGAGGAGAGGATAGGGTAGGGAAGGAGTTGAGAAGAGTCTAAATAAGTAACGGCTTACAGAAGCAGTGAGAGGCTCATTGCGCTTCAACAATACTTTGCTAGTTGTAAAGAAGTGACAGACAACACAACAGGGAACCCCCCCCGCGCTGAGCCGTGCACCCATTTAGAAACGTCACGTACGCATCGCTTCGCTTCTCCCCGGCTGAGTGAGTAAGTCGCCCTGCTAATCCCCCTTCTGTACAATCTGATTACACAACGCTGGAGCGCCAGAGAGCTCTCCCACCGGGTGCTCCGCCGGCCAGCTCAGGGGGCGGCGCTGTACGCGGCTCAAGCAGTGTGTCCTGGTTTCCCCCCCCCCCCCCGGGGGCTGTTTACACACAGGACTGGTTGTGAACTTGTGAGTGAAGGATCAAACGCCCCCGCCGTAAAACCCGTGTCGGAGGGAGAGAGCGGCGATGGGGGGCGGGGCCGGCGCGCGGCCCGCCGTCGAGCCACTCCGACTGGCAGCCTCCCGGTGAGGACACAGAGGCGCCCGGCGGGGGAAGGATTTTCTGCTCGGGAGCTTTGAAGTTTGGGTTGGGTCGGGGGCTCCCTGTAAACGGCCTGGGGTCGTGTAATGAGGTGTGTGGGGGGGGGGGGGGGGGGGGGGAGTCG
>NC_136947.1:3397249-3602249 GCF_949987615.1 Pollachius pollachius | reverse complement strand
TCTGGCATCAGTACGCACAAACGCGCACGTCCGCCCGCACACTCAAACGCTCACACGTGCAGATGCGCACAACCACACATGCCTGCACAAGTCCACACACTTATACACACAAACACACACACTCTGACGTACACGTGCAGTACTTGGAGGCATACTTCTGTGTTTTTGTTTTTGCTTAAGTGATTTTATATTTGCGTAGTAGTTAAGTGTGTCATAGCTGTTTTGTGTCAGATAGCATCGCAGAGTTAACAACAAATAGAAAGCAGATTTCTTCTTTTGGGTTTGTGCCTTTGTTTGAACCTATTTTTGTGGATAAACATCGGTTCATCTTTACCCACAAGGAGATTAGCGGTCACATCATTGGATTTAATTTGTGTATTTAACAGACAAATGTTTTTGAAGAGAAAGGGACTGAGGCTGAGACAGAGAGACAGATAGAAAGACAGACAGAGATAGAGAGACAGAGAGAAAAACAAACAGAGGGAAAGACAGGAAGAGAGGGGGACCGAGAGAGAGAGAGACAGACAGAGACAGAGAGAGAGACAGAGAGACAGACAGACAGAGACAGAGTCTGAGGGTCAGAGGTCAAGCAGCTCTGGTGGGGGTGGGGGTCAGACCGGAGGGGGTCTCCCAGTCGTCTTACACTCTTTAATATCTTGCGGGTGGCGGGGGAGTCAGGGGTATACAGGACCTTTCCCATCACCAGGGGCTTCACTGAATTCCACACTATCTTGGTGATCGGGTTGGACTCCAGTGTCTGCATCAGGTCGTTGCAGAAGGGAGCTGTGGGGGGGGGGGGGGGGGGGGGTATCATCATCTGAACACAACCAACTCCGACCCCTCCCATCCACAAATACACTTAAGAGACCTGTGGCCAATGAGACAAGGACAAATATTTACCATAACCGGTCCCTTCGTTTTTCATGCAACCTGTATTTATCTTCCTGGAGACATAAGTGCACAGCAGACTGTGCCACAAATAAACAGAAAGACGACCTCTTGCTCACACGCAAAACTCCTTAAGCAATGTGACCTCGGCAACCTGTATGCACCGCGCTAGTTTGAATAAATCGTTTCTTTCATTGTGTGTGTGTTTATATATATGGGGTGTTTTTTATGCGTTAATGTCGATTGTGTGTTGTTGTCGTCCTGTTAAAGGCTAAACGCTAATGCGTCCCGCTATGTATCTTAGAAGCTATTGAGGCATCCGTTAGAGAAGGAGCTCATTGATCTAGATTAATGAGGACAACAGTCAGCGCATGGCAGGTGAATAATAAACAAGAGGAAATGAAGTAAACCACATGCAGCAGTTCTTGGTTTGGAAAGCGTCTAAGCGTTCGTTTCACTCCGTCTTAAAACCAAGACAGGATGAGGTTTTCAATCAGTGACGTCAAGAGCGTTTCTATTGCTGTGCCTTTGTCGTATTCATCTGTCATTTTATTAGCCGAGTACTTTTCCTATGGCCATGTAATTCAAAGGCATTACACGGGCTAAAAAAGCGTTAAAGGGGACATATTATGGCGTTTTCACAACAAGTAAACATAGTATTTGAGTTCCAGAATGTTTTTTAAGCTGTTTGCTGGATATGGCTTTTAGGAAAAAAAAAACTTGCGTACCGCTATTCCCCTCAGTTTCAGTCCCTTCAGAATGCGCTGTTTCTGGGGTCTGTAGCTTTAATGCAAATGAGCTGCTGCCCATTGACCAATGAGCTGTCAGACTGAACCACAGCATGGAGGAGAAGGGATTGTTGCCGTTTACGGACTCCAGGAGCTCTATATCTATATAATATAATATAATATAACATAATATAATATAATAATATATGGGAATTTATATAATATTATATCTTATATCACGGCCAAAAGCTATGTGCGCCTCGGATGATAATATGAATCATAAAGACTGCGTCTGACGTCTCTGGTACTTCCACAACAAGTAAAGACTCGTAGTGGGGGATATCTCTGCAGTAGTTGAGAAGAATTGGGGAAAGGAACGTTGGCCTTGACTCTCTGAAGTCCATGGAGAAAGGGATTGTACTCCGGGAACTGAGTTGCCGGACTATCGCCGAGCTCTGGACTGCCGGACTGCCGAAACTTTGGCAGCAGTCCGGCAGTCCGGCAGAGAAAGGGTTTGTACTACCAGAGCTGACCTGCCGCCGAGTTCCCCCCGCCGGAGCTGCTCGTCCGCTGGTCCACAAAATCTTAACTTTGCTCTGATTGGAGGGGAGTGGGGAAGTGGGGGGTAATATTCAACTGTGCCCCCTTCCTACGTAGGAGGGGGCACCGAAACTGACTCGCTCGTTTGGTAACTGTAGGTGGGGTTCTTTCAGAAATGCACAGCTCACTCAAAAAATCATGTACAGACTTTTTTCAAAGTTTGTATGCGTGTGGGAGCACCAGAGACCCAAAACAACACCCCAAATCCCAGGAAAAGTGTTATTTCCCATTTAAAAGCATCGCTTACAGCTTACTTTGCGATCGACTAGTGGTGGGGGGAGTGTCGTTCAATCTCATTTCACCATTGTGCCTGTGAAGCTCTTTGTTATCGTGAATCCTAGGACCTCAACCTAACCTGGCCTACCCTCACCTAGCCTCAACTCCACCCAGCCCAACCCAACCAAACCCAACCCAACCCAGACCAGCCTGCAGTGGAACCAGCCTGATGGAGGAACCAGCCTGATGCAGGAACCAGCCTGATGGAGGAGCCAGCCTGATGCAGGAACCAGCCTGATGCAGGAACCAGCCTGATGGAGGAGCCAGCCTGACAGAGGAGCCAGCCCCGTACTCACTGGTGGTGGCGTCGTAGCGGTAGTCGCGGCTCTTGCTGCCGTTGACCCCCAGGAACACCTTGTAGTTGTTGTCCTCGTACCAGTTGAAGGAGAGCACACGGGAACCCCCCCCGTCCGGGTAGCCGCACACCAGGGAGGAGAGCAGGGAGGTCAGCTCGCTGAAGGAGGCGGGGCCCCCGGAGCGCGCCAGGGGCTGCAGGGCCTTCAGGAGGTCCTGGGAGCTGCTCCTCTCCATCAGCTGGAGCGGCCAAGAGGGGGGGAGGGGGGGGGGGGAGGGGGCAAAATACGTAACCTTATAGCAATGCGCACGGGAGACTTGGGGACGCATTCATAACACACACACACGCACGGGCACAGACAGACACAGACAGACAGGCAGACAGACGGGAAGGCAGACAGACAGACAGGCAGGCGGGCGGACGGACGGACACACGTACACAAGGACAGACACACACAGACAGACGGACGGACGGACGGACGGACGGACGGACGGACACACGGACAGACAGACAGACGGACGGACGGACACACGGACAGACAGACAGACAGACAGACAGACAGTCACACAGACAGACAGACACGCTAAACTGAAGGACGAGTTTCAAATTTTGATCACGTTTCATTATGAATAACAATGCAATATTTATGTTTTGTTATATTTTAAAGTACAATCATAATAATGACATGATATCCATAGATATAAATAGTGTAATAATGTATATTCCTTGTGGATCAAACTGGTCCCCCTAAAGGCCCTTCCCCCTGGTCAGCGGTGCTTATGTAACTCCCACCCGGTCAAGTCATGTGAAGTTCCAACGCACAAGAGCCCCCGCACTGCCGACAATACGACCAGGAAGAGAGGCCAGCGGGGTGAGCGTCGGCGGGCCGCCCCCAGCCGTGACGAGGACAGAGCCGGGGCGGAGCGCGCTGCTGCATCCTCCCATTGAGAGGGGGGGGGGAAAGTGACTTCCTGTGCATTGCCCTCCGCGTCCTCGCTAGGAACCGACGCGCACACACAACACAGGAGGCCGGGTGCACTGGTGTGCCCTGCACTGCACTGCACGGTAACAATTATAATGATACAAAACACAATAAACACACTCCATCCCACTGACAACATGGACGTCCAGAGGTGGATAAAGAAGAGGGGGTGGAGGTAGATGTTTTCCTTACCACCCGCTCTGCCGCTCTCGACCGGAAAGGCTTGAAAACATCAGCTCATAGGCCCACATAGAAGGGTAGGTTCGGGTTTGTGCCATGCATTGTGTATACACACATGCAAATATACAATGCCATACACGACTTACAATGATGAACACACCCGCACTGAATGCACTGGTGGTTCTATGAACATCTTTACTGTACCGACAGCGATATATTGTTTCACTTCTTATGACAAATGTACTCATTGTAACAAATGCACTTATTGTAAGTCGCTTTGGATAAAAGCGTCTGCTAAATGCCCTAAATGTAAATGTAAATGGTGGTGGTTAGTGAGTCCCCACCCCCCCCCCCCCCCCCCTTCACTGTTAAGCGCTTAGGAGACTTGAAAAGCGCTATATAAATGTGACGATTATTATTATCATTATTAGAATGGGGACTGTCAACTGAGATCAGGATGACGCAGTCTTTAATGAAGTCTGTCGTCACCACGGGTCACACGGCATTCCCGACGACGTGCCTCCTCTCCTAGGTAGTGGTACGTGTGCATTCGCACGGCGTACCACTAACAAAACACACACCCTTTCTGACATGTTCTCCCTCAATCCCCTCTCATTCTTGATTGTTAGAGGCCCCCCCCTACACACACACACACACACACGCAACTTAAAGGAAAGCAAGTTTGGTAAGGAGAGCACTTGGCTAGTCTCTCTGTCACCAGAGCAAGAGGCAAGTCCCACCTAGAGGAAGTGTCACCTCCAAGGAATGTCTCTCCCCCCCCCTTTTGCTCTCTCTCTCTCTCTCTCTCTCTCTCTCTCTCTCTCTCTCTCTCTCTCTCTCTCTCTCTCTCTCTCTCTCTCTCTCTCTCTCTCTCTCTCTCTCTCTCTCTCTCTCTCTCTCTCTCTCTCTCTCTCTCTCTCTCTCTCTCTCTCTCTCTCTCTCTCTCTGGCTCCTGGCCAACCCTCTGGAAGAATACACCGCCTGAAGGGATGTACAGTAAACGTGCCCAGACACACAATGGCCTTCTTTTGTCTGCGTTCGTAAATACCACACACACACACAGCTACTTACATACACCACACACACACACACACACACACACACACACACACACACACACACCTACCTGCATAAACTTTATATACACATTACAGCACCCATCACTTACTTTCCTCCGAGAGTGAACAGGGACCTGCGGAAGAGACTAGCTTCCTGAAGACTAAAAATATACTGGGGCCGCTTGTCTCTCCGGCACCCAGAGGAGGAGAGAGGAAAGAGGAGCCTGGAGAGGAGAGAAGGGCAGCGAAGAGTAGAGGAGAAGTGGAGAGTGGAGGGGAGAGGAGAGGAGAGGAGAAGAGAGGAGAGGAGAAGAGAAGAGAGGAGGGCAGCGAAGAGTAGAGGAGAAGAGGAGAGTGGAGGGGAGAGGAGAGGAGAAGCGAGGAGAAGAGAGGAGAGGAGAAGAGAGGAGAGGGCAGCGAAGAGTAGAGAAGAAGAGGAGAGTGGAGGGGAGAGGAGGGGAGAAGAGAGGATATAGGAGAGAGGAGAGGAGAGGAGAGGAGAGGAGAGGAGAGGAGAAGAGAGGAGACGATAGGAGATACGAGAATGGAGAGGAGAAGAGAGGGGAGGAGATAGGAGAGAGGAGGGGAGGGGAGAAGAAATTAAAGGAGAAGAGAGGAGAAGGGAGTGGTAGGGAAAGAAGAGGAGAGGAGAAGCCAGAGGAGAGTGATCGAGAGAGGAGAGGACAAAGGAGAGAAGAAGAGATGAGGCGAAGAAAGGAGAGGAGGGGAAGGAAGGGGAGAGAGGACAGGCGGGGAGAAGTGATGAGAGAAGAGAGAAAAGGAGCGATAAATGGAACCGAGACAGGTGAAGAGAAGGGGGTGGAGGAGAAAATAAAGGATAAAAAGAGCAGTAGATTGATTGGAGCACTTTAGAGTACTTACCTCTTGTATTTTCTCAAACACAGTGCTAAGGACTCGACCCCAGAAGTGCAGGTCAATCCCCTGGGCATTGCGATCCATTACCCGAGGCATCTGTGGGGGTAAAACCGAGCCACATACTCAGGGAAATGGACTTTAAAAAGAAATACAATATAAACATCTTTAACGTGAAATTGTTCATCCTGTTGATTTAGCAATCTGAATCAATACAGGACACAAATCATTATCGGCCATAAATGTCGACAGAGCAGAGCTAACAAGGGCCTTGAGTGGATGTCTGAGAGGGACATCCACCCGGCAGTCCCTGCATAGACCTCTGTTTGTGTCAGCTTGTATGCAAATGCATTATGAATGTCTGCAACATAGACTATACAGATAGTCTGCTATCTTCCTGAGCTATATTGCCATGCAACACGTTTTTTAACCTGTTTTAGACAATCAAGTTCATGTCCACAACTAGTAATGAAACCGAATCCTATGTTTTACTGCTCCGAAACCGAAATTGCCTCAGCTCGACAACGTCTGAAACGTTGACCCGAGCATAAAACAGGCTCCTACGTTCCCCTTAAAGCCCTTCTGTTCTGTTTGCCAGGACAGAACGTGAAGGGGTTCCGGCCTCCGTCCCGCCCCCAGCTTGTGTGTACCCTCAGGTGACCCACTTCCTACAGCGAACCACCGAGGCGTCTCGTGCCACAAACACAATGACCCCCGGTCATTACGCACTTTCCTCTGACACTTGTCTTTCCGAGGTAAAGGGCAGGGGGCCGTTAAAGGCTGAGTGAGGTGTCTGTGATGCCCCCCCCCCGCCCGCTCAGAGCACCTCTGTGTCTCCGGGGTCACGGAAGCGCACGAGGGCCAAGAAAAACAGCGGCGGAGAGATATCCTTCCTCTCGCATTCCTCCCCGCTCGCATTTCAATGAAACGAGGGAAAGGCCTGGGAAGCGTGCGTGTGCACGTGCGTGTGTCATGGAAATGGAGGGAGTGATGTCATGATGAGGTTGGGATTTTCATCCTAGCACTTAAACAGCAAGCCCCCATAAAATAAGTAAAAAAACTGACTCTGGTGAAGGAGTCTAGAAATACGACAATGAAACTAGGCCTGGGCGACATGGCTGAAAGACATATCACGATATAACTTGATCACACTGATCGATATCAAAAACTATTGATAATTGTAATGACCTAAAAAGACTAGGAATTACTAGGAATAAATACTCCATTGTCGATACAACAATGAATAACACTCAAATAATGTAAATAAGTATGGAACCGTGTTTGTGTAACAAACCCAGCTGCTAGATTCGCTGGTCCAGTCTGTTATGGATATATATTGAACATGTTTTATATTGATATTGATGTTACAATCACGATACGATAATATATTGTTTATTGCCCAGGCCTAAATGAAACCCTCAAACCCTTTACCTGACACAGGTCAAAGTGTACCTTACTCACAGGCATCAGTTACTGTATATTTAGATTTGAACGAAGTATAAGAAAGCAGTATCCACCTTTGTGGATTTTTGTTATTTGACTATATAAGTAGTTATTACCGTGTATATGTGCTTATGGTGGGTATGTTTGCTATTTACCCAAGACTTTATTAAAGACCCCTCTCTCCTTTGACACTCATAATGTCGTCCACTCCTATGTTCTTGTAAGGGGCAGATATAAGGGCAAGCTTGGAGGACATTCACAACTACGTATGTATTAGCAGTTCAAGCGTAAGTATCGTATTGCATTTCTATTGGCCAGCTCTTCGCAACACAACATCCTCTGGGCGGGGACTGCTTATAGCTAAGTCCATTAGATAAATAGGCCAAGATGGATAAGGCCTGTGAAAGTCCCCCCACTTAGGCCAATCCCCTGACCCCTTGTTTAAAGCCCAGCGCTGAAGCAGAGCATACACTGGTGGGCTCAGCGTGTGGCATGGTGGAGATGATGAACCCATGAAGGGCTATGAATGGGTGGGGTAGATAGAGGCTGCATATGAAGATCATTTGAATGCATTGTACGAAGGCCTACAAAAAATATGTACACAAAACCGGACTGTTGATGGATCCACTCACTGAACACAAATAAATACATACCAGGTTTTAAGCATAAGAATTTGTTAAGCACAAAATATTGATCCGTCAATTAGCTTAAAAATAGCCTTAGCGGCTAACTAGCCTTCACTAAATTACCTCGCACATGCCAAATGTTGGCATCACACATGGTCTCTCTCTAGTAGGAAACATTATCTAGCTCATGGAGTACGCACTCACTGAACTATGCTTACCAAAGCTATGTCCCACCTTGTCTTTAAGCAACACGACAGCAGCTTCCACAACAATGAATCACAGGCTCTTTGGATTGGAAAATGTGTATTCCATTCAACATAAAGCAGTGAGAAACAATTTAGATGTTGGCTTTTAGTGAAATGATTTGGCCATGACAAGCTAACGTTGTCCAGGGGCCATGATGTTTCCCAATCATAAATCTATGTTAGATAGGATTTGTATTGTTAATGTTACAAATTCCCCCTTTTCACGATTGTACAACTATTTCACAACCATTTAGAATTAATCGTATATTTAATCGAATCATACATATTTAATTCTGTTCTGGATGATTGGATGGTTCAACCTTACAGAAGCAGACGGAGACACGATGAGACCTCCAGGCATGTTGTTTACAACTCAATGTGATGTTTGACAAGGGGAGACAAAGGATTTATAATATTAACAAGCTATTATAAGATTGAAATCAATGGAGAAAATCTCTGCAGGAAAAAGCCATCTCCTTCCTTGTTATTATTAGAACAACCACAGCACACACACGCAAATTTCGAAGCTTCTAAACATATTTCAGCAAGGATGTCAAGTAGTTTGTGTTTTCCCCAACTGAGGAAATACTTAATCAAAGTCCAGAAGATTACTTGGAGGTTTCTACACCTAAACCCTGATTGAGAATGCCAGCCTCTATGAAGGAACTTGGAAATGGTCCCATGCTCTCACAAACCCCTTTCCTCTAACAATGCCAATAACACCTGCCAAGTCATATGCATATATTAAAGCAGCCCAACTAGTGCCTCTTCAATGGAAATCTGCTAAAACCCACCACTTCTGCACATACAAACAGGTGTGTCGTATGTGTCGTAAGACTATAGTGTAAAATCCTTTTCACAAAATGCAGTTTTTTCTGAAGAGAAAAGAGAGCAGACTGACCAATCTGAAGATCTTGAAGAAGTCCAGATTGGAATAGAGGATGTCCTCGATCTTCTGCAGCCTCTGCTGGGAGAGGGCGCACATGGCGTTGCGCACGGAGAACAGGCCCCGGCGGGCGTGGAAGAGGAGGAAGCGTTCCAGCAGGACCTGGCTGCAGGCGATGTCCTTCAGCCGCAGGTCCGGGACACCGAAGGCAAACTGGAGGAGGAACAGCAGGAGATTGAAGTCCGCCACAATAAACGTTCCTGTTTCATTGATGTTCTGGGCGACTCAACCGATAACTGACAGGATGATGCTCATTTTGTGGATTCTCTGGACATATATATGTGTATTGTTGGCGACTATCGTTTTTTACCAAACGTTTAGATTATGATATTTTGGTGAACATGATTTCCCCACCAAGTCACAACCGCTTTATCAAAAGGCCACTTACTTTATCTCATTGCCATCTACAAGTTTATCCGTTTAAAAATACGTGAATAGGGATTGGGAACCATGGCTGTCAATGGTCCCACTTTCTTGCAGTTATTCTGCAGATTTGCCGACTTGCTTCAAACACAGTTCTCTCATACATTCAGGAAATAGCCGCATTTGATATTATTTAAGTCTGCTTGGAGTACAAAGATGCCATTGGGTGACAAAAAAATGTGGTTATTTGTGTTAAAGTGAGGGAATCCCAAATCCTTATCTAGTCATAAAGGTACTGAGGTTACCACACAAATACAATCAACCCACATTTTCCAGTCGTATTTCTGCATTGATCAGCTCGTGAACCACAGAGTTTGAGAGGCTGGCGTCTCGCAACAGGAAGGCTGTGAAGTTCTCGTCGTCCTTCAGAATGTCGTCTAGCCTCAGTCCGCGACCTGGATGGATGGATAAAAAGATCATTGACTAGCTGGGGTCCAGGAAACAGTTGACAGCCAGACTGATAAATTGCTGCAGGTTTCAGGGAAGAATGCCCAATGGAAAAATACAATGTTTGTTTCTGTATGTGTTACAAGGATGTTCATGTTCTTCTTAGTCATTCATTTGTTTTTTGGTTGTTTGTAGAGCTTATGAGCTTATAGTAGTAAAATAAAAGAACGAGCACAAATTAAGGTTTGACATTTGACTCTTTCAAGTCCTCTGACTAAATCGACCAGGGTGTCCTACCGAGTTGCGAGTTTTAATCAGAGCTCAAACCCCACCAAACTGCTAGTCCTGCAGTAGTACCTGAGACCGAATGTGGGTTGTTGCGCAGAGCCTCCATGAAGTTAGAGAAGGAGGCCATTTCTCTCCAGATCTGCCCCAGCTGCTGGGTCTGCTCATCGTCCAGCAGCAGCTCTTGAGCATCAGCATAGAATCGAGCAAATCTGCAACCAGAACCAAGCATACTGCTTTATCTTGACCGCTCTTCCTATTACGCCACACAAATAATGCTGGGTCATTTACCTTAACCAGTGTTGTTTTATGTTTCCATTAAATAGTTGTAACCAAGCGGTATTAATGTAGCCCAGTTGAGTTACTGTACGGTTTTAAAACAAACAAAATTTGAATTGTACCATATGCTATATTCAGTTGAATAATATATTAAATAAATATATTATAATATATTATTATTATTATTATTATTAATAATAATAAACAAACCCACAAAAGTATTATGAATCCCACAAACTACTAGACACAATGCTAAAGCGAAATAAGTAATGCCTCTGATACAGCAACTACCAAACACGTTTTTAGAGAACCCACATGCAGTTGTTGTAGTTGGAGACGACTCCAGGGGACTCTCCACTGGTGGGATATCTGAAACAGGGGTTGTTGGCGTTGCAGAAGATCCCTTGGATCCAGGGGAGAATCCCCGTCGAGGGCATGGCCTTGTTGGGGAAGTGACCTGAAGGCACACGCAGTGATGAATGACGAGGTTTGATGCGCTCGCCCGAAGAGGCTAATCGAAAGGAGCTAGCATCACATATATTTGAGCTCATTGTTAAAACGTCAACGAATGAAAAAAAACAGTGAGCAGAACATATTACTAAAATCATCTGTAGACAACTACAACCATAAAACAATAGTAAAGTGAAATATTGTGAGAAATATGACTCCTTACACTCATGTTGCCTGTACAGTGGGTTGGCCTTACGCAGCCACACCAGACCGATGAACAGCATCACAGGCCACAGGATCTCCACCAGGAAGCGGATCTAAACAGGTACAAAGTGACACCAAATGCTAGGAACCTACATGTGTCAAGTTCCAATAAACACCTAAAGATTAACTTATGGAAACCTTAAGGCCTATGTCTTTTTAATATTTGTAGAAAGCAAGTTGTCAGGTCAGACAATGTTTGGAAAAAGGAAATATCCTGAATAAATTCAATAATTAGGTTAATTGAATATATTTTAAGGCTCATTCTATGCATATTCATCAACGGCATCAAGTATAAAATGTATCAGTCAGTTATGCATATTCCGTATCTCAATCTTTTTGCGTCTGTTTTTGCGTCTGAGTTCAGAAACTCAGGCAGTCAAAACATTTTAGAAAACACTGGAGCAGGTTGGGGTTGATGGGCTGCAGGCTACCTTCTGTCTCTTGCGTAGAGTCCAGTTTTTCCACAGCAACAGGCGGATTTGACTGCCTGTATTCATCTCTGGACAGCTCAACCCCTGGAAGGGGTCATCAGACTCTGATAAACCTGGACATTGAGGGCTTTGTCAGTTTACACCCACAGTGATTCTAAATGATCATGTAATGTGTGTGCGTGTGTGAGTGTGAATGTCGTGTAACAAAAATATCGTGTCATGGCCTTAGTAGAATGTCAAGCATGCACATCAATCTGCTTGTCTGCAACCGCACAAACAAACTATCCCCCCAACACATACACACACACACACACACACACACACACACACACACACACACACACACACACAGACACACACATCATCATGTGTGTGGCAATGCGTCAAACTCAACTGGTTACTCAATTGCTAAATGTGAAGACCTTGTGTCACATCATTATGTGATTTATCTAAAAAATAATTTCTTCATAACCTTTAATGAGTCATGCAACATATTTGTGAGAAGTAGTAATTTTCCATCATATAGAATGAAGTTAATCTGTAATGAAAGTACCCATCTGACAATTAATGTGAATTCATGAATTAAAAACCAATCAATCCTGTCCCAACCATGTAAGTTTGAACATAATGAATGTCATTAGTCAATGTTCATAACAATCGTAATCAAATAAACACACATACACGTATTTGTCTCAACTCATAATTACTATCATTAGTATTATTGAGCCTACAACTGACAATTTCTGTCTCCAGCTACTTTGAAAGCTGTTCTCTACACTCGGTACTGTCATGGCACTTAGCAAGCAGTGAGGGCTTATAAAAAAGGAGTGGCACTGAAACTTCAACCTTGCAATTAGTTGGTTGCCAGCCCACAGTAAATGGGTTGTGAAATATTTACCATTCCATCCTTCCCTATTCTCCCTATTCTCTATATTATAATCATAAGGCTGTCTAAAAAGCATTTAAAGGCCTCAATCTTGAACTACGTTGTCCTGTTATGAATACAAGAATCACAGTGCTACCAGAAAAAGTCCCCAGTGTATAAAAGTTAGTAACATGAGAATATTTATAATTTCTTTCGAACTAGACAGACATGCCTTGTTTTATGAGGAAACACAATCCGTGACGACCATCCAGAACACAGAAGAACACATTCTGTTGACAGGATCAGGGTATACAGAGAAGAACAAACCTAGCTCCAATAACCAATCACCACCAAGTACATGGAAGTTCTCAACACCCACTACACCCAATTAAACAACAACGCTTCCTCCGAACCACACACATCCAGCGCCTTACCTCTGGCGGAAACGTTGAGAAGGACCCACTACATGGAGAATAGAGAGATGGCCGAGCAAGTTGAAGCGATGGCCGTCATTAAGCCAGGTAAAAGAGCTTGCCCCGTAGATCCCAGCTGTCCAAATTCTGCCCCTTCTACTCCCCCCTTCACCACCCTCCTCTCTCTCTCTCTCTCTAACGGTCGCCTTCAGGTCAGCTGGGTTCCTAATCTGATTGCTCTAATCCCCCCTCAGTACAACATAGGCACGCTGGGAAAAAGACAACAGTCATCCATTTTGAAGAATTGGCTTGGGGTCTGCTGTTGGGAGTAGGAAGTCATGCGAGTTGAGGACAAGCTCATCATATTAAGGCCGGAAAACGCAGGTTCGATCCTCCAAATTACTATAGTCAGGTGTAACTTTTTCAGTGTTTTCTTGAGCCAGAAACAAGTGGACCTTGTTCTAACTCGTGGTCATGGTACACACATGATACATTGCTTTCCACCCAATCTTCACCCTGTAAAACACAAATATACAATATTCTGTATGTGGAGGTTTAGGTGATAAATTACGGGATGCGTTTCAGTAGATAAGTGTACAGGTCACTTATCAGCTCAGCTAAGGACAGCAGCGAGCGATACGAGCGATGACACTGAAGGCAGTACAACCAACAGTACACACATTCATGCTGTAATCCCTGTTAGAATACCAACAAGTCACTCTCGGCTTCTACTTAAAACTAAAGGGAAGGGTGAGGCAGGGTGTTGCTCAGCATAAATCTAGCCACAGCGTGTAAATATAGGCTACTGTGTTACACTGGTGGAGAGAGACGTGTAGTTAAACCCACTAATCCCACTAAGAGTCCAAGAAAGAAATAGGACCATTGCGAAATCCAACTGAGCCACATTCTTCTTCGCATGAATGACGATTGAGCCAAACAATATACAATGAGATCAAAATAAGTCCACATGGGCAGAAATATGATTCTTAATTACACTTTTAATTTGCAGCAATAAACGTTGCAGGTCTGTCGAGCCACACACATGAAAATTGGTGTGGTCAGTATAAATGAATATAAAATGTAAACAAATACATATGGTTTACATACTGAAACAGATGTACCAAATATAGGATCTTGCTTGCCGAACTTCCGGGGTAAATAAATCCCCTGCTTAAAATACTACTCGTTGTGGATAGAATAACACCATCTGATCAGGGTTTAAAGAATGGAACAAATGTAACATAATTCAACATTTTAAAAGGCAACATTGCAATCAGAATCTGTGTACATTAAGTGCATTGTGTGATTACAATAAAAATAACTTTGTTGTCACTGTACATATAATCATTGTATTGTAATACAATTAACATTTTAAAACAGAAACAATTGAACGGGCCCACAACAGTTAAAAGACTGGTGTCCGTTCTCAGACGAAGAGAAAAAGTAGACATTAGACAATGTCTAACATATTCGACTTTGATGGTCATCTCCCATAACGTCAACAAGTAGCAGACATGTTGAGATAGATAGAGGAGATATCCTTCCAACACTTTCGTGGTTTACTTCGGTACGCCTTCGACCGCCGCCCGCTCCCTCGTGCTTTTCCCGATCGCATTCCCGCAGAACGCACACTTTTTCCTCCCTTGCAACATGCGCACTCTTTTCTCATATTTACACACACAAAAACGAGGACACGGCTCTGTTCTGGGTTTTTTTTGGCGCGGTGATGCTTCAGACAAAATGAGCCTCTCTGTGCTCCATCTCCTGCAGCCGTCGGCTGCGCAGTCTTTGGTACACGGGTTTGACCCCGCCGGGGCTGAGGTCGTCGGGGCTGCTGGGGGGCGGGGACAAGGGGTCGAAGGGGAGGGACACCTCCGAATCCGTGCTGCCCTCCCCCGAGTCCTCCGAGCGGAGCCGGCTCAGCGATGGGGGGGACGCGCCGCCGCCCGCCGGCTGGCTGCTGTGAGGGGAGGAGGGCGGGGAGGAGGACGTGGAGGAGGTGGACGCGGTGGAGGCGGCGGTCCAGTCGGGGAGCGTCCTGGCCTGGCGGCCCGCGGAGACGGGGGGCTTGTAGAAGGTCTCCGGGGGGGGCTGCAGAGTCCGGGGCTTCCTGAGGGTGATGAGGGGGCTCGGCGCCCCGTCCGTCGCGCTAGTCCGTCTGCTGGCCGACCAGGCGGGCTTCACCGACGCCGCGTACGGGTTGTTGGGGAACACGGCGCCGACGCCGCCGCTCGCTACTCCGGAAGAGGCCGTCGCCGCGGTAACGTTCGGCACCGCGGCGCTCGCCGGCGGCAGGTTGGCCATGATCATGGCCGTCCGGGGCGTGACGTCGTAGTGCTTGTACTTCCTGTCCCACGTCCTCCTCTGCATGGTGTGCGTGTCGATGTAGGGGGTGATGTAGTAGGTGCTGACCCGCGAGGAGGCGCCGCCCGGCGCCGCCGCCGCCGCCGCGCCGGGGGCGGGGGCGGGCTTCTCCGGCTCCGCCCCCTCCTCGATGGTGTCCTCGATGAAGTTCCGCTCCGCCGAGCCGCTGCCGGCGTCGGCGTCGGCCCGGGGGTTCCGGTCGCCCGCGTGGAGGGCGGGGGCGGGAAGGCGCTCCAGGGGCATGCTGATGGGCCGCGAGGCGAGCCTGGAGCGCTGGGCGCGGAGCTGCACCTTGGGGACCATGGAGGTGTTGGCGGAGGAGGGTTGGGTGAGGCCCGGCCGGCCGTACCCCAGCGCGGGCCTCTGGGGGACCTGGCCGCTGGCGGGCGGCTGGACCCCGTTGGGGAGGTCCAGGGCGGAGGTCCTGTCTGTGCCGGGCTGCACCTCCTCCATCTCGCTCAGGATGTGGGCGGAGGGGATCACGGAGGAGTGCCTCTTGTACACTCTGCCGCTCTGCAGGGGGGGGTCACAACAATGACGCTTAAGCAACAGAACTGACGGCACTCAGTTGTGCTGAACTAGCACTGTATGAAGTATTACAGAACACTGAATACAAAGACATTCACGAGGGCATCGGTACGAGCTAGCACTTTTGCTTGCACCTTTAAATAAACCGTATGCATTAGGCGGTCCCTTAGGGCTGGGCGATTTGGCCTGAAAATAAAATCTCTGATTTATTCATACCAAACCCGATTATCGATTTTAATTGTTTTTTTTTCTACAAATGACAAATATATATATTTTTTAAGTTTGGATTCTGTTTGGAGATTAACATTGATCACAACAAAAGCAAAATTTGGTTGCCAGAGACTTTGGGCAAACTCGAAACACTCACTTTTTTCAGCGCATGCTTCCATGTTGACATTTAACCCTTCAAAAATATTTTTTTCGATTATTACAACCCTTTTAATAATCACTGTTCTTCTAAAAAAAAAAATCGATTATTGACAATAAACTCGAATTACGATTAAAAATCGATTAATCGCCCAGCTCTTGCGTCCCTCATCTGTACATGAACAAAACATGGCTATGGATTCTTGGATTACTTTTATCCAAGAAAAGACAGAACCATGGCTTGGATCAGCGGATCGGCACGCCGACATCGACACACACACACACACACACAAACATCTGCCCTCACCTCCTTGATGTCCAGCAGGGAGGTGGAATGGCGGCTGAGCCTTTGTTCCTTCTCCTGGGCGGTGAGCCTGGGGGAGGCCTGGCCACCGCCGGCAGCCAGCTGGAGGTCGGAGGTCGAGAGCTGGGCGGCGTTGCGGTCGAAGATGACATTGAAGTGGCGCACCAGCTGCTCCACCATCAGCGCCTGGTAGGGGTAGTCCACCAGCGACGAGAGGGACACCTCGGCGTCCGTCTGCCGCGGCTTCACCAGCGTGGGGCCGAAGATGATGCCCAGGTTGCTGGCCGTCATCTTGTTCTCCTCCGCCTGCTCCGTCACCCTGGTGGGATGGGTGGAGGAGGAGGAGGAGGTGTTATTCTGGCGTGATCGGGTTGTGTTCTTCTGGGTGAGGGCACTATTGCTGCAAAAATGGCACAAGCCCTGAATAGTGTAATGAGCAACTATGTGCGTCAGGCCATTTCCTCTGGGCTATGAGGAAGTGTGGGCGGGGGGGGGGGCTTTTCCATTTATGTAATGCCATTATGCAGAAGTTGGATTATCCCTTTGTCTGTCTGCCCCCATAAAGCAGCACACAAAATAAATCGTTAAATGGCTAAATGCACCTAGGCAGGCTTGATCTATATGTGTGTTTAAAGGTAAGGTATGTGTACCTGTGCAAGTCTGCTATATACATATGTGTTTAAAGGTAAGGTTTGTGTACCTGTGCAGGTGTGCTATATACATACGTGTTTAAAGGTAAGGTATGTGTACCTGTGCAGGTATGCTATATACATACGTGTTTAAAGGTAAGGTATGTGTACCTGTGCAGGTATGCTATATACATACGTGTTTAAAGGTAAGGTATGTGTACCTGTGCAGGTATGCTATATACATACGTGTTTAAAGGTAAGGTATGTGTACCTGTGCAGGTGTGCTATATACATACGTGTTTAAAGGTAGGCTATGTGTACCTGTGCAGGTATGCTATATACATACGTGTTTAAAGGTAAGGTATGTGTACCTGTGCAGGTATGCTATATACATATGTGTTTAAAGGTAAGGTATGTGTACCTGTGCAGGTGTGCTATATACATACGTGTTTAAAGGTAGGCTATGTGTACCTGTGCAGGTATGCTATATACATACGTGTTTAAAGGTAAGGTATGTGTACCTGTGCAGGTATGCTATATACATATGTGTTTAAAGGTAAGGTATGTGTACCTGTGCAGGTGTGCTATATACATACGTGTTTAAAGGTAGGCTATGTGTACCTGTGCAGGTATGCTATATGCATATGTGTTTAAGGGATGCCAACCAATGTTTAAAGGTAGGTTAAGTGCACCTGTGCAGGTGTGCGATGAGGAAGCGCAGCGTCTTGTAGTGGGCGGGCGGCAGCTGGCGGAGCAGGTCCCGGATCTTAAAGATGGCTCGGTTGAGCTGGACGCTGGGCCCTCTCTTCTCGGCGGTCGGGGCGGCGGCTCGGACTGCCTCCGCCTCCTCCACCAGCGCCCGCTGGCACTCCTTGGCCAGGCCGATGAAGTCGTTGTAGTGTCGGTAGAGGATGAGGGGCTCCGGGAGCTGCCGGGGGGAAAGGGGATCATTGTATGGTCAGCTTTCGGCGACCCGTGCCGCACCACGATTTCAGTGGTTCGGGGATTTTGTAGTTTACTTCCGATGCACAGCCATGGCTCTCATGGTGACAGTGGCCTGAGCACGGCAGCAATCGCCTATGAAACATGTCTGACTAGAACATAGACAAAAGTCCGCTGGTGGGTCTGGGAGGTTTTCGTGGCCCACCTGTCTCAGGTAGAGTTTGAGGACGTTGCTGATGTCGTGGGGGGAGAGGTCAGACAGCTCCACCAGCTCCTTGCCGTTCTCAAACGCCTGGCAGAGCTTCTCCACGCGGGACTTGGCCCCGTTCACGCGGTAGATGCCCTGTATCAGCAACAGTAAGGTAAATGTTTTATGTTTAGTAAAGTACAGAGAAAAAAACCAAACTTGGGTCATATTTAGTAGTACATTGTAATTATAAAAGTGTCATCCCCAGAAAGCCATTTGAAAAAAAAAATGGGCAATTACAGTGCTATCCTTACAGTTTAATTGTATTGTTTGGCATCTCTTAAAAGATGCAATTCTTGACTATGTCTTGTGTGAAGCAAACGATTGGATGAATCAAGTAACCAACCGTTTAAACTGTTTTGACCGTTTTCATTGTTTTGCAATGTGTAACATTGGCTTCATTTTTAAGCCTCTGTGGTTTATTATTGCTTGGTGGGAATTTTCCCCTCAGGGGCTGTACAGGGCCAATAAACGGTTAGGAAAGAAAACAACACTACCTTGATGTTGAGGGCTCGGCTCTCAATCTCAGAGGTGCACTTCCTGATGATGAAGGGGATTCCGTCGGGGCTGTTCTTGGCTGCCTGGGCGAAGTCGATGCCAAACAGATGCAGTCGTCCCTGAAGCTTCTTGTGGCCACACTGGATGGCCAGCGTCTCCAGACACTTTTTGTGGCAGGCCAGTGAACACTGGGCATCGCAGGGGAGAAAGACGAGGATTTCAGTCAGTTTACATATTAGATTCTGGGTAGTTAGGAGGCTCTCGATCCAGATGCATCATAGCACTGAACAAAAATATGTCGATTTTTCATCACTGTATATTGTCCATGTCATGTTTATTCCTGTCTACATGTTTTTCTGTGGTGAGAGGGTTTGTTATCTATCATGTGGGGGGCCATGGATGGATGTCATGATTGCTGCTGTCTATATGTTTTTATATGTTTTTCTGTGTATATGTGGGAAGAGGGTTCATCTGTCATCTGTTGTATATTCGGGAAGAGAGTTTATTTGTTATCGGTGTGCTACACAGTGTTGTTACACTGTGTTGTGCCTTTTGAAACGTATGCTGCCCTGAAACCAACTTGACTGTGTGAAAACAATTATCCCCTTGGGGACATTCAGGAACCTCAAGAAGGAGGCTCATGCTAGGAGACTCTCATTCCCAATCTGACTTGGTACATTGTTCTGCCTGGAATGTTAGTTTGTGTGTATTCATCTTGACAGATGACATGAATGGGTGGTTTCACGTGACCGGGCAAAAAGATTCAGTGTCAAGGCCACTGGTTGCTTTGGCAATGTGAAAATTTTTTTGTGAACAACAACGCAATCCAATTCCTTTTTTGCAGGAATGTGTTGGAAATGTCAAGAACCGGTCTCACGTATGTACATAATACATACAGCAGAATTTGAATCATATTACACATAACCATCACTGTGAGTTACGGGGTACATGATGTAACTATTACCAACTGTTTCCTATGCTTTCTATTAAAGCTGAATAGCCTTAAATTGCCATGGTGATACTATTTATGTAGTAATATATAAAAATATTGTTTTCCTGAGTTAGGATACTTGTTAATGGTCTTTCTACATTAACATTAACAACAATGCAATATTGCAACAAAAATAATTGCAATGGGTCGATACTTTGACCAACTCTCTGCCACTTTGTGGTATTCAAAATCAACACATCATTTGAAAGACAATTGTATTCATAGTATACTATGCCGTACTGTCGGCGCCACTGCAAACATGCAAATATACATGCTACATACACAAATACATCGGTGTGTCCACACCAATAGTGCGTGCATGACTCATAGCGAGAGGATAGATGAGTGCGACATAACACAAGTATCATGTTGCTAGCCAAATAAGGAGCCACTAATGTACACTTTGAGCGTCAACGAGCTGCTATGTGTTGCACTTCAACCGGTTTGTCGGGAACGCGCCACCTAGACCGGTGGTTTATTCTAATCAACAGAGAAAGACCTTTACTGTGTGTGTGTGTGTGTGTGTGTGTGTGTGTGTGTGTGTGTGTGTGTGTGTGTGTGTGTGTGTGTGTGTGTGTGTGTGTGTGTGTGTGTGTGTGTGTGTGTGTGTGTGTGTGTGTGTGTGTGTGCCAGGGGCCCCCAGCGACCACGGGATGCCCTTACCTCCTCACACTCTGCCCCGTGGAACACCACCAGGCTGTCACACTCGCGGCACTTGGAGGGGGCCCTCAGCTTGCGTAGCTTGTGGCTCTGGGCCGCCTTCGACATCTGGGCGTTGCGGAAGGGCCCTGGGGAGCTGGCTGTCTCCGTCACCATCTCCGCAAGACCTGGGAGGGGTGGGCGAAAATGTAAATGGACTGCATTTATATAGTGCTTTTCTAACCATTGGGCACCCAAAGTGCCTTACAATGTTGCCTAGCATTCACCGTTCACGCACACACCGGCGGCGGAGTCAGCCGTGCAAGGCGACAGCCAGCTCGTCGGGAGCAGTTAGGGTTAGGTGCCTTGCTCAATGACACCTCGACACTCAGCTAGGAGGAGCCGGGGATCAAACCAGCAACCATCAGGTGACCAGCCGACCCGCTCTACCTCCACAGCCACTGCCGCCCGGTAAAGGAAGGGTTCAGTCAGCGAATGGGCTTGGGCTAAATCATGAGCCTTTTGCTTTTGGAGACTTGGTGAACAATAACAACAACAGGAACAACAAACCTGTTAGCGGTTATTATGGGATGTGTTCAACCAGAAGTAGACCACGAATCAAATCCTCAAACAACAGCACAGGGTCGGAAAAATCGAATCAAACACAAACCTAAAAATGCTTCCTCGTGAAAGGAGGATTAACATCCTACTTTGGCTTTGGAGTTTAATAACAACACATCGTGTCTGGTGAACACAATAATACATCGTCTGGCGACAGGGGCCATCTCTGCCTGCTCATGTCCATGTCGTAAGTCAACATCTGGCCTTGTTGCAGAACTAGGCCACTACACTTCCTGTAGTGGCCTAGCATCAAATGGTCCATTGTAAGTAAGGGGCTATTTTCAACTGGGACGACGACCAGCGATGGTCTTAAAGAGTGAAATAGTCAAACGTTCCCTGCTTCGGTTCCCTTGGTTCACAGACAAAGGCCTCGCTTGGAAGCGTTTGGCTTTAAAGGGCTGCAGCATACACAGCCATGATTCTCTATCGAGCCATGGTTTACTCGATATTGCTATAAAATATGCAGATTACAAAGTACCCTGCCCTAAGCTGCAGCCTAACTAAAAGGCTATCAAACTATTTAGAAGTATATCCGGCTAGCTCTACTAGAGTAAAAAGCAGGTCAAAAACAGCTCTGGTGGGGTTGTAAAAAAAAATAGTAAGTAAGTAGTAAAACACAATTCTATTTATTAGACAGCCCTAAACACACACACACACACACGCACACACACACACACGCACACACACGCACGCCCCGTCCCTCTTCCATCTGGTGGTATGCAGCCACACAGGCTGTTTGAAGTTTGAAGTTAAAGGTTGTATAAACACGCCCGCACATACACACACCCACACACACACACACACACACACACACAGCCTCTTACCGTTGTCGGATGGAGAGGGGAGCTCCCTCTCGTCCAGATCATCAGCTGACGACATGGTCCCTGTGGAAGGGGTCCTGGGGAGCTGGCGTTTGAAAACGCCTGCAAAGGAACAAAATCAACCCAGATCCCTCATCATCTCAGCTCTCAGCCTCACCTGGCTGAGAGCGCGCGTACAGTTTGATAGGGAAGTGCATTCCTAATGTATACACAAGTCAGAGCTATGTGTGTGTGTGTGTGTGTGTGTGTGTGTGTGTGTGTGTGTGTGTGTGTGTGTGTGTGTGTGTGTTTTGGTTCCCCAAAGACTTCAGGGTGACTTAATGGTAGAGAACCAGTCGAGCGGTCAATGAGGAAGTTGGGACATTTTGCACGTCTGAAACACGACGAAAAAGACTGCATATACCCACAGCAACAGCGTATAAAAACAGTATTCAACACAAGAGAAGACATCGACTTTCATGCTTTGCCAATTTTTCTCAGCTTAACACACTTAGAATATAAAATGTATGAGATCAAATAAGAGGTACTTATTGAAGATAGGAAATTAAGGAATTATTAAGAGTTATACGATCAGACCTTCCAAAAACTCACTGCATTTCGTTGTACTGGTTGTCCTAACTTGTGCTATAACAATAAAATCTTGTGCTATAACAATTGAATCTAATCTAATCATGTTTGTTGCTGCTGCTTTAGAGCTCATCCATCAAGAACCGCCACCACCACCATCATTTCTGCGACATCGCCTCCTTGCTAATCCCAAATCCCAAAGAAAAGCTTGATCCTTACCGGGGCTGGCGGTGGGAGAGTCCATGGAGCGAGACTCGCTACTGCCCCCCGCGCTCTCCGAGTCGCTGCACATGCCGCTCTGGCTTCCCTGGCTACCCGAGGCCCAGGCTCGCGTCGGGCCTCTCAGAGCTGCTTGAGGAAAGAACAGGGCAACACACATCCTTGTCACCAACGATTCACATCTGATCGCATCTTGCCGCGGCGGAATGCAGATCGTCCTTGATAAGGATACGCGTGCATTAATAAGGAAGCAGAACTGATTGAAGTTGTGTCTGCGTGTGTGGCACTAGAGACGCCCCACATGAGCTAAGAAGCACAACAAACCCCTGGTAGTTGAAAACCACAAAAGTCCCTTGCAGGATGCTCATTTTTCACTCATGTAATTTGTCTCTCGGAACGTCACCGACATTTAAACAGAATTCGGTGAAGACGGCAGGATATTTTCAAAGTGTTGGGTTTGCTAACATATATAGAATGTGGTTTCTCATTCAGATTTCAAGTAGTACATTACGCAGGGGAAATATTAGCTGAAACCTAGACTTAAAACTAATCCCCTTTTCCGCACCAAATTATGACTTCAAAAGTCCTCCAGCGAACCTTGCACTGATTACTTTCCTGATCAGGCGATCAGGAAAGAATCAAGCATAGTTTGTGCATTCAGCCTTCCTGCTTAGCTCAAATAGTCTGTGGTGTGTGTGTGTGTGTGTGTGTGTGTGTGTGTGTGTGTGTGTGTGTGTGTGTGTGTGTGTGTGTGTGTGTCTGTGTGTCTGTGTGTGTTTGCATTTGTGCGTGCATGGGCCTACCTTGCGCCTCGCCTACGCAGTTGGACTTGCCGGGCCGGGTGTACTGGGGGCTGTCCACCTCGTCGCCGCTGAGCAGCTCGCCGGAGGCCTGGGACAGGTTACCATGGGACGAGTGGCTGCTGTCCACCGACCTCTTGTGGAACAGGAACCTTAGGAGGGCAAGGGGGAGAAGCTGGTTTGAATGCAATACCTCCGTGTGATTTCCTTGCCCATAAAAGGACGCGGGTGTTGCAGTTCTGCATTTTGATTTCGATCCGTGATATAAACCTGGCATTTTAAACAGGTCACGGCAGAGTAGCTACCCTGTTGTTTTGGTCGGTAGGAACCATCATTACACTTTGTTTATGCATTTTCTTAAGCACCTCTGGTAAGCAGCAGTGAGGAAAAGAAAGTAAAGAAAAACAGAACTGAAGACTTAAACTGAAACCTGCCTGTCTTTCTCTTTCATTTGTATAGGGCAGCCACTGGAAGGGCATATAATTAAAAGTATTAGGCAAAATGTATTGTATACCGTATAAACTTGCAAGGACATTACATATAGGCTTTACATATACTTTCTCTGAGAGGCCCATCTACACAATGAAAACCTGGAAAGACGTAGAAGCTTAAAACATGCAGAAATGATATACAAATAACAAAAACAGGGGAAAAATGACGGCACAGGGGACCCGGGATTTGCACGGTTGCCTGGACAATGGCTGCCGTCATTACGTGAATATCTTTGATTCATAGTTGTCCGTTAAAAATGGACCAACCACATTAGTCACTTCGCAGTGTTGACGAAAAGGCCCAACACTGCTGGGAGAGAGAAAAACAATAGTATTCCACTACCAAATAGTGCTGATAGCATTGTACCCTAGCACAATGTGTGCTCTTTGTGTGTGCTCTTTGTGAGTGTGTGTGTGTGTGTGTGTGTGTGTGTGTGTGTGTGTGTGTGTGTGTTCCAGCAGTGTGTACGTGTGCATGTGTTCCAGCAGTGTGTGCGTGTTCATGTGTGGATGTGTTCCAGCAGTGTGTGTGTGTGTGTGGCAGTGTGTGTGTGCGTGCGTCCGTATGCGTGCATTTTAAAGCTGGTGTTGTGAACAGCGTTGATAGCGAACGCAGAGTCACTCGAAACCTGAGCCAGAATCCCACACTTGCAATCTGCTCTGCCGCATTCAGCCTGTGCCACAGATATTTCCTGAGGAAGGGCAGAAAATTCAACTCGCATTCTCTCCCTCCCCCCTACACACTCTGGTTTTCTATCTCTCTCACCCACCCTCTCTCTTTCTGCAACTCCCCGTCTGTTTCCACCCACGCATTACTGACTCATTGTCACCCTGAAAGTGGAACCAGGCATAACAACGGGCTGAGACTTCTATAGGACAGTAGAGATTGTCCTAGTCAGCGGTTAGATTTCCCTAAATGCTGGCAGGTCAACACACAAAAATGTCTGAACCATTGGGTCTGAACATAAAGCTTAACCCCTATCTGATGCGATTGAGGTATTCATTATTAGGATAAAAAGATATGGGATTTATGTCTAAATACCGTATAGAAGAATCTGAATAGGTCCACATTGTTGAGCTGTAATATGATTGTTAATATGATTGATGGGTCATGAGAGGATCTTCCAACCCCAATAAATTCAGCGGATGAATAGTTTACGCTTGCATTACTGCAGCCATCATCACAATCAGCATGTCACACACATTGCCAGCATTACGGCTAATAAAAGCATGTGCTGTCAAAGCTAATCATTCATGGTATGATTAGGTTTGACCCTGAAATGTCAAAAAAAAAATCAAATAGCAACAAAGAATAATTCACTTTAAGTTTGGCCCACCAGACAGCGAATGATGGCGGGTCCTTACCTGTCGGAGGAGACGGAGTCCGAGTGAACGCGCCCCTTGGGTAGGTCCTGGGGAAGGTTGCGCACAAACTCGGCGTAGCGCTCGCCGGGCTCGTACAGCTTGGCGCTCTCGCTCAGTGCCTGGAAGTGGGTGGGCAGCGTGACGTTCTGCGCCTGCTGCATCTGGAACCAGTTCACCGTCACCTGGGAGCCGCGCAGGTTCAGATAAAATGTGGGTCAGTTTTAGTTGGCTCGTGGCTTTTATGTATATTTTAATTTGATGATGATTTATTCTGCACTCTCCTGTTTTGTGTTGCTTAAGTTTTAAGGTTTAAAAAAAAAAAAAAGTAGCCGGAGGCCAGAACTTGTTATAGGCAAGGGGGGGCGTTCTAAAGTCTCATTATAATGATTGGATAATGAGACCTTAGAAAACCTAAGGCAGCCTTCCGATTGGTTACGGGTCAAAGTCATAGTTCAATTGCCCAGCTCTTTAGGTATTTAATTGTATATCGAAGGTCATTGGATGTATGACTTCTTCCTATTACAACCTTTTTTTTTTGAGGATTACCCTGCTTTGACCCGGCCTTGTCTCATTACGATGATTGGATCAGGAGACCTCAGGAAATCTAAGGCAGCCTTTCGATTGGCTACGGGTCAAAGTCCCAGTCAAATCGCCCCCGCCTCTGTATGTATTTAACCGTGCCTCGAAGGTCACGTATGACTTATCCTTTCAAACCCTTCTTCTTAGAATCCCCCCCCCCGGCCTTCACGTGAGCAGCTCTGTACGACAGCGAGGAGACACCACCAGCAGGGTACTCACGGCCTTGAGCGTGAGGTCACACTGGAACACCAGCTCTCTGATCTGGGTGAGGACGATGCTCTTGGCGTTGGCCAGGTCCATGCGCCTGGCGCCCGCGTCCGCCAAGCAGCTCCGACACTGCTCCTGGGCCTCTTCTGCCTGGAGCCCGGGGTAGAGACCGGGGAGAGACCGGGACCCAAGAGTCGGATTAGTGATGTGTTCTTCACAACACAGGGAATCAACATACTTACACTGCAAAGGGACAATTCGTGGACGTTCATGGGCGCAACAACACAAGAACAAATGAAAGATAGCACTAAATTAATTGTAAATATTACTTATTTTATTTCATTTTACATTGTCCTTTTCTACTTATTAAACCCTGGGTCAGAGACAAACGCAATTTGGATTCCTCTATTTGTCTTGCACATATTTTGGTATTGACAGTAAAGCTGACTTTGAACTTTGAACTTTGAAAACGATTGCCCTCCTTGAAATAATCCCAAGTACTCTCCGTTCAACCCGTCACAAACCAGGCAAAAAATAACAATAGCAAAAGAAGGCGTCAACCAACACGATCCTCTATTGTCCTGGAGTGTCTGCGCCGTAGCGCCTGGTAGTACCTTCTGCAGGGCCTCCTCCTCGATCTTCCTCTTCTTCTCCAGCTGCTTGCTGCCCGCCGTCGTGGCCGGGGGCTGGCTCTGCTGCTGCTCTTCCTGGGAGCGGCTGGTGGACGAGCGCGCCCTCTGGTACTCCTCCCTGCGCTGGGCCTGCAGCGCGCGGGCCTTACGCATGCTGGTCTCCGCGTCCAGCTGGAAGGGGCCGAAGAGGAACGTGACTAAATGGAACCGGGTAAAAAATAACCGTGGAAAAAAAAAAAAACGTGGAACAGCCACACAGTTGGGAGTGTAGGTGTGGAGAGTCTTGGTTAGGCAGTATTCATTTACACTTTTCAATAAGGTCACATTAATTAACCATTAATTAAAATGAGTGACTACAGTAATAAGCGTTAGGTAACAATGAACTAACAGTTAACTCATTTTCTAGTAATCATTTACTAATGGTGTTCATGAACAAGATATTAATTTTTACGTTATTGAAACGGGTAAGGGTTAACCCTAACCCCTATGCTAATGTTATGTAATAATACCTTTTACTGTGTTAACAAATATGAATCACTTTATCTGTTTATTAACTGTTAGTCAATTGTTAATTAGAATGAGGTAATGCTAATAAATGGTTAATAAATGTACTGTTATTGTAAAGTATTACCCATACATTAGCTTATAAGTAAATGTATGCCTTCTTCAAGTATGAAATATCCTATGCCGTTTTAAAATATATATTTTTAATAATGACGTTTGCCCTATTTCAGATACGCCATTTTAGCTGTTAACATCAGCTGTTAACATCTCCTAAGAAAACATTTATAAAGCTATGAAACACACTCTCAAACACAAGCACGATTAAACTTAACGACTGGGGATTGACCTTCCTCCACACCACTCCACCCTGCAGCCACGGCTCAACTTGAAGAATGTTACCAGGTACAGAGATAGCATCTGGGATTCAGATTGTGAGCAGAAGGCCGCACGTCACCAACAGTTTCAGCGATCATTCCATAGCGGGAAAACTCCTGCGTACCATTTTCTTCTGCTCTCTCTGCCACTGGTCCTTGATGTCCTTCCTCAGCTTGTCCAGTTCGTTCTTACGGGCCGACAGCGGCTAAGAAAGAAACAGAAGTCAGCGATGACCGTCATCGGACGGCAAGGTTGTCTATCGTGGCCAATAGAAAATCGCCATTCAAATGGGGCTATTAGACGATCAGTGATTGGGCCAAAGAGAAAGCATGTGTTTTTATAACAAAGCTAACATGCCAGCCAGACTGTTGTTCCTGAACCAGTTCATGCTTATACTATGTGTGTATGTTAGTTGTGGTTACCTGGATGAACTTGTTGGTTTGAAGGGCCATGACGCTCTGAACAAGCAGCTGGCTGTACTCAATGTCCTTCTTCAGCGTGGAGACGTAGATGTCACTGAATGGCATGTAGTCCTTTGATGAAAGAAAACAGAAATGACTTTGGATGAGGATATTGTTTATTATACTTGATATTAAAGTTCCACATGATCAGAAGAGTAATTCCTAACCGCAGATTATTAATTACCTGTTGACTTAGTAGGGCCTTTGCAGACTCTGCCATTTTGCCATAGCTTTTAGCACACTCGATATCTACGAAGAGGAGAAAGAAGTGTGAGGGACAGAGTGAGAATCAGAATAAGCCTTCAAATGTTTTTGTGATGAGTGTACTCTTCAAATGCAGGGTTCACGTGCATTTACAACTGGATTGCCAGAGTTAACGCTCTTTCCACACAGGGAAGTAGTTGCACGAATGCAACTACTTCCCTGTGTTGAATGAGCGTTCATACAAAAAAATCTAAAACACTCCATTGGAATCGTAGTAGCCCCAAAACGTTCGACATGAACACCAAAGAAACCCCTGGCAGGTTTCTCTTGGACCGGTTCTTGGGCCTCACCCATGGCTAGGCGCTTCTCCACCCAGGCCAGCAGATCCTTGATGTATTTGGACCAGGCTTTGGCGTAGAGCAGCGCAGACTCCACGCCGCTCTGGTTCTTCTGCAGGGTCAGGTCCACTTCCTCCTCCCGCGACAGCGCCACCTCTGGGGGAGAAGCAGAAATGTATTTCCAAAGGTCGTTAGCCTGATAACATAATTCCCTAAGTCATATTTTGGCCAAATTTTGATTTTTAACCTAACTCTACTCTTCTCACGCTGCTGCTTCACTGTGCCTCATTTGGCTATATCCTAAGCCAATCAGAGTGCTTTTTACATTCCATAATCACTATCCGCCGAAGTCATCTATTTGACTTATGCGTTTTTTGACGCTAAATACAAGATGAACCTCAAAATATGACTTTGAGGCTAACGACGTGTAACCCATGTGGAAACTGGCTTCCATTTCACATTGTCCCGTCGGGTCCTGTAATGGGACGCGGTCAAACAGAAAAATACAGAGAGGAGAAAATTGTTCAGCCTCTGGGGGACATGAAAGTGTCAAATGAAATGTTTTGAATAGCGAAAAATGGAATGCGCACGGAATGCAGGCCTCAACCTCCAAAGCACGCTACGAGGAAATGGCTTGGTGAATAGAGCCAAACCGAAACAACATCAGACTTTAAACCGCAGTTCTATCAGTACACGGTACGGCAACGGCCTGTTCACAATTATGCCAACTTTGACGTCACCACCGGGGATTCGCCTGAGCCAGATCAGATACAGCAGTCGCCTAACCCCCAGTGTGTCTCACACCCTGTCGCTAGATCTGAAGGGATTCCTCCTCCGTATCGTAAATACACCTACAGTACGTACTGTACGGGGGGAGCCGTCAATAACCCCCTGAATGACACCTCGGCCGTGCGATCCGTCTGATTCAACCCAAACCCCGCCATGTGTTCCCCATCGCGCGCGTCGCCACTGATTAACAGGCGAGGAATGCTAAACATGTGCATGGAGCTGGGGGGAAAAGGGCAGCCCACGGATAGGATGAGAAAAGCTGCAGAAATAACAGGGGTTGAGAGTGAGACGCACCGGGCGTAGGGCGGGCCCACCTCAGGCATGCGAGAGGCCGTATAGCCTAAACCATTGAGCCAGTTCCCAAAGCGACTCAGGGCCTCAGGCGCAAACCCGGCGCAATATTAAACCGGATCTCCCGCCAGCGCAGTGACTTTAATAACAATCACAGCAATTACTACGCTCTACGCTGAACGCAATTAATACCCTGGGATGCCCAGGGCTAAATTTAATTATTTAAAAGGATGACTGACTGAGTGGCTATGTGTGTTTGCCTGTGTGTGTGACTGTGTGTGTGTGACTGTGTGTGTGTGTGTGTGTGTGTGTGTGTGTGTGTGTGTGTGTGTGTGTGTGTGTGTGTGTGTGTGTGTGTGTGTGTGTGTGTGAGTGAGTGAGTGAGTGAGTGAGTGAGTGAGTGAGTGAGTGAGTGAGTGAGTGAGTGAGTGAGTAATGATTGACACTGCCCTTACCTGCGAGGTCACTTTTCTCCGACACATATCCGCCGGGATCCACAGACAGGTTGTCAAAAGACTAAAAAAAAAAAGGACACGATGCAGATTCAAGCACAGGGAGCGAACAAAAAGCAGCGAGAAACTCATCAAGCGGGCATCAGAGGAAGCTGGGTGCATTCAATCTTGAAGACAGAGAGAAAAATGGCTTTGAGGCTGTTTTCCTGTAAAGTACAGGGCTTTGTAAAGAAAAAAAAAAAAAAACACTAGTTTTTGGAGACCCCTTCAATAGAGCCGTTTGAACTCGTGTTTGAGAGTGGTGCTTTGAAGGTAACCAGCTGAAAAAGGGCCCGGGAGACGAGAGACAAGAGACGAAAGGGAAGATGGGAAGTGTGTGTGTGTGTGACGCGGTCTTACCCTGCTTCTCCTGGTCTGGGGGGGGAACCCCAACCCTGAGCCGCTGTCCACATCTCCCATAAGGAAGTCAGACACTCTGGACACACACAGAGGGAAGAATTTAGCACCAGGAACATGACAGCCGATCATACATAAATACTGCTGCTGCTGCTGAAAATGTTAAAAATAAAACTAATCCCTCGATCCAAAAAGTCTACTTTTATGGTTTGGGTCTTATTCTGCTTAAGTTGGCTGCAATATACTACGCACTATTTGTCTTTTTCGACAAAGCAGGGCAGTAGTGGAAACAGTTTTATAGCCCCTAGCGTTTAACAAAGAAAGTCAGAAATGGTGCTGAAAAGGTAAACAAACACTCTACTCACACATTGCCGAATGTGAATGCCAAAGTGTCAATGGACGCGTATATCTCGCCAAATATAGCCTTTTTGTTTTCTGGGCTCACTTCCCTGCAGTCGACGGCTGTAAAGCAGAGATAAACCACATGAAAACCTCCAACAAAAAGCAGTCACTGCTGACATGATGAGTGCGTCAGATTTGGGTTATAGCTGAGATCACAGTTGCCTATGCATTCAAACCACATTGCTGTGTTTGTAAAAAGGTTCTCAGGTTGCTATTGCCTTTGGTCAAACTATAGGAAAGGTATAGATTTTAGCATTCAGAAAAGCAAACATACATTTAGTTATTACTGCATGACAAAACTAACTAAGAAAAAAAAAGCTAAAAGACAGAATAAACATGGTTACTGATTTTATCGAGTGCAGCACATAATAAAATGTGTTTTTATAGGTTTATAAACTCCTGGCTTCCAAGAAGCAAATAAAGAATCTGTTTTTACAAGTAAAGTGAAAAAAAGGTTTGCAGTGACAAATTGCAGGAATTCAAAAATCAGCAAATGCAATGGCGCTCAAGAACTTTTGAGGCTGACAATTAGAAAGTATATACGTATATACTTAAAAAAAAAAAACTCCTTCTGCATTTGGAAGCAGTGGCTGTGTGTGTCTACGAGGGTCTTACTTCAACAAAAAATGGCTACAGGAAGATCTTCCAAGTGCAGGGAGGGTTTTGAAGAATGCAGTTCATCTCTAATCCCCTAGTTTGATATTCCATTGGCACATCCAAAACAAATCCAAAACGCCAAACACGATCAACGATGCGATAATCCGAGCGTGGATCAACCCTGGAGTCAAAGGTTGGCCGATTCCTTGCACTCTCTGCGTGCGTTTGGTCGTCTCTCTGCGATGCGACCGACCCTTCTCAGAACGCAGTCGGAGGAAGCCACAGGCAGGAGAGGCGGAGAGAGAAAAAACTCTGCAGAGTGCTTCCTGTTTCACCACAGGAAACGCTTGCATTGCTCGACTTTTGTGACGACATGCCGTACCGTCAGAGCGCCACAACCCCTGGCCCCCTTTCGTCACCCCGTAGCGAGACAGAGGGAACCGAAACTCGACTCAAACAATCGGGGAAAAACCGAAAGCTATCAACTCCTAACCCTCCAACGGACTCCGGAAGCACGAATAAATATGTCCCCTCTGCGAATGAGGTGGGGTCACCCGAAAGTTGTGGGGAGTGGAGCAGCCAGTGTGCTGGTGGTGCTGGTGGTGGTGGTGCTGGTCTAACCTGCCACTGGAGCGCTGCTATTCCCAGGCCCCGGGACCTCGGCTGGCTTCTTCCTCAGGACATCCTGCGAGTCTCATAACAATGATTCTAGAGTGCTGACACCCCCCCTGCCCTGCCCTCCCTCCCTCTCTAGGAACCGTTGAAATATGGGAACCACCATCTCAAGTGCAAGGCCCCCACTGACTAATTGTACACTTAACTGGCACGGTTAAGGCGTCAAACTAAACGTCTGATGGATGAGCTGTCGTTGTGCTTTGTGAGTCGACTAATTGTCTCAGCAACGTGTTTCCAAAGTATTCACTTTTTTTACATCAGCAAACGCACTTATAATGAATGTAATGTAATGGGATCAGGAAATCCAGGGGTCAGACCCTTATATCACATCTGAACGAACAAAACAATAATCAGTGCTTGGAGATTAGCTTTGCTATTCTGTCTGCCAAAAAGTAAAAGTGAAAAATACTAGAAACACGAGCTGTAGGCCTACACACAATGTGTGTATAATTCAACTGTCTAACATATAATTCCTGCGGGCGTTTGTGTATTCAAGCATTTCATGCTCATAAAGCCATCCTAATAATGAGTAATGTGTCATTGAATGAGGTATAGGCCTACTACTACATTACAAGCAATAACAAAAGATTGTTAACACAAGTCGAGTAGACGGGGGGGTTCATACCTCACATAACCATGAGACTGATCCAGCAGCTGTCCGATAAGCAAGCACAATAAAAAAACAGTGGAAATATTTTGATTCCTCGATTCAAGGCCAGAGATGCACCGCAGTAAACAGATTCAATTCCTGGCTTGTTCTCTCCACCATCTTTGCCTGGACGAAGCCGCACGCTGATCTCCTCAAGACAAAGATGGCGGAGAGAACAAGGCAAGAATTTCCATAACTCGAGAAAGTTGATATTTTTATTGTGTTGGCCTTGAGATTACCGTAAGGAGAGACGGAAGGGAAATTTAAGAAGATTGAGCTCCGAGAAGGTGGAGGCCTTGAATGTGGTTTGAACAGCCGATAGTTGGTTCAAAGATTAAATCTGCACAAGTAGACAAAACCAGTGGGCAAAGACAAACATTGTACAGTGCAACACCGCAGACAATGAGGCATTGTGCGTCCAGGCAGATGGGGTTTACGTGTGCTTTTTGACACTTTCTCTCCGTGTGTGTGTGTGTGTGTGTGTGTGTGTGTGTGTGTGTGTGTGTGTGTGTGTGTGTGTGTGTACATAACAGATATAAATATGTATCTTCTATTATTTAAGCAGTAATCCGCTGGCAGGAATGAAAGCGGAGACATTCCATCCATAGCACGTTTTTTTGTGGGGACTGTTTTTCTTGTACTTCTACTCCTTCTTGTTTTCCTCCTGAATTCCTGGCAGTCGTTCAAAGAGTGGAGGGCCCAAGCGATCACACCCTGGGATCAAAGCTCTGGCGACCGGGAACACGGGGGTACAAGGGAAAGCACTCTGGAGGAACGGCGTCGCACAGGGCCCACCCTCGTCCCAGCCATTCAGCGGGGGTCTCCGCGGGTCTCCTGCTGATTCATGGCTCTTTACATCCCCCCCCCTTCCCCGGTGCCGCCCCTCCACTCTCCCTTTCAGCCCGGCTCACTGTTCCCTTTATGCTCCGGGGTTTTGAGTTACATGCCGGCTGGTCGGGCCCAACAGATTGAGGGGGCTTGTAAGCCAGCCCCTAGTGGATAGGAACGTCCATGCGTCAGAGTGATCTCACCGGGGTACCACGATGCCAAGTTCTGTGTGGCTGCCACGCACTGGCAAACATCTTTCGGGATAGAGACGGGTGTAGTTCGTGCCTTCATGTGTTCATGGGGTCAGGCGTCCAAGTGTGTCTATTTCCTGCTCTGTTTCCCCTGTGGGGACCACACCCGCCGTTAGTGTCTTGGCTATTTACTTATCCATCTTTTTGGGAATTCCGGGCATCAAGTCAGTGTGGCGATGACGTGCATTCTTAGGTCTGAATTGTGTTTCAGATGTGGAGATAGGACAGGTGGATCAGCAGACAGCCACAGACACACCCAAACAGACACATGCACACGTACACACACACACACGCACGTATACACACACGGACGGCTGGTCTGAACAAAAGGCAGAGGATGGGGCTTCATGGTGACAGGATGCCATCCTGTCACCATGTCGCAGGGGTAGGGAATGCAAATTACACCTGTTCTGAAGAGGCCGAGTGAAACAGAGGAATTTTATCCTTGTTGGTCATCACCCTGCTTGCGTATTCATTACCTTCATGTTCCTCTTGTATGGAAGGAGTTATGGTTTACATAATTTTTATTGAATAGCATCCACTCCAGATAGAGTAGCGGGGGCTGACCTTTGACCCTTGCGATGACCGTTCCGGCGGCTCCCAGGATGTCCGTCGAGTTGAGCGAGGGGTGCTTGCCGATGACGGCCTTCAGGACTCGAAGCAGCTCGGCCAGGCGTTCCTGCACCGTGGGCTGCAGACCCTCCTGGAGCTCTGTGTGGAGAGAGAGAGAGAGGGGGGAACACCACGTCAAACCAAAGCAGGGATCGACCGCTATGGATTTTTTTAGGGCCGATGCCGATACCGAATTTTGTCATCAGCCTTAGCTGATGACCAATACTCCGATCCCGATTTTGTTGAGCCACATTTTGGAGCCGATGCTGCTTTTGCTCCCTCAATTTACATCATAAACATTACACAACTATGATAACAAATGTTACAAGTCAAAATTTTAAAGAGGAACATTTCGTCTTTAGTTCATGCTGGGAAATAAATTGATAAAGAAAAAGGAAAAAAGAACGCTAATATCGGCCGATAATATAGGCCGGCCGATATATCCGTCGATCACTAAACCAAAGCATTTCACCATCTGCTAGCAAGCTTAAAAACAAGGTTAGACACAAGAGACACACCAAGATGAGAAAAGATAAACGCTACATATTTGAAAGTCTGAGCCAGCCTACGTCCGGTCATAGCTGATGCAAGTCTGCCTCCGTTCACAGGAAGAAACATGACCTAAGGGGTTTGATTTGTCTTTGTGATTACGACAAACAAGTCATCACCTGTCATCATCTGTTCCACCTATATCTTTCACCTACAGAGCAAATCATAATATTAATTAAACTTCTACTGTATTCTCTTCTGCATGCTCATACAAGCACATGGTATGACGGTAACAGTGAGGAAATGCTATGACACTTATTTTCGGATCGTTTTTTTCGAAAAGACATAGTGTCTTGTTGCAGCAAGACACCATGTTGCAACCTATCGGTTTAACATTGATTGCGCATGCATTCAAGCAGAAACACACACACACACACACACACACACACACACACACACACACACACACACACACACACACACACACACACACACACACACACACACACACACACACACACGGACTAGCTATTAAAATAGCCAAACAAGCTGTCAACAAGGTTAAGAGGAAGTAAGCGGTTAGGGAGGTAACAAATATAGTGCAAACCCCAATATTTGCATGGGGCCTGAACAACAACCCTAAGCTCTTAATGTAATGAACGACTGAATTAACCCCAGACTGAGAGCCCCTCAAAAACTAATTTAATTAGGAATCACAACAGGTTGACTTGTTCAACCTTTACCCAAATACATTGTTGTCGAGATAAAGATCTTTCTTTCCTGCTGTTTTCAGTTGTGAAAATGTGAAGGAAGACTCAGATGACATCACCGGTGTCTCGTCATTGCTGAGACTGGTTTCTTTGTCGTACAGCTGTCTGCGAAGCCTTTTTTTTCAGCAAAACGCCAGAGGAGGACTGCTTGACACGAAAGAATGCCCCCAACGCCTTCTGATTACACCTGCATGCATACTCGCTTCTTCCCCCACTGTCGTTGGGCTATGAGAAAAATGTATTCTGTCCTAATGAAGGCGCAGATAACCAGGTAGAGGTATGCATGTTGAAGACTTTCTGACTCATATTCTGTTTCAGAAGATCTTTGTTGTCCTTTAAAGCAATTGTCATTACAGCAATGGCAGACATCCAACAGGAGATAATACGACACACAGATATTGCAGAGGCCCTATAGCTTAAACAATACAAAAGGGAATACGATTAAAAATGAGAATCTCATTGTAACGTGGAACAGTTTGAATGAAATACAGAAAAATGTGAGGTGTGAGTTGTGGAGGAAGTAATGCATGCATGATAAGAGAATTCCTCGAGGTGTTTTGAATAATCCCCTAGCTGTCTTCTTATCTCACTAAACTATGAGAGACGCCGAGGCAGGATAACTGACAGGAGTCCAACTCCTTGTATGCAGAGAAGAAAACACACAGTTCGGATGATGGATGTGTTTGAATGTAAAGTCTTTGTGTAAACTTGCCAAACTGAAAAACAAACGGTATGCAACTTGTTGTTGTGACGTTGTTCCTCCCACTATCTTCAGAGGCCTTGTAATGATGAAAGTGTCTGTTGAATGTTGTCATGTAATGAAATGCAATAAAGTCTGAACTTTAAACTGACTTCTTTAGATCGCACAACTTTTCCTAGCGGACTAGAACTCAAATAAAAAAACTAACTGTAGGGCTGGATGCCCAAGCTTTCTTCACACTGCAAGGTTTAAATCTAAATTTAGCCACAAAACCAAGCACGCCTTTAAAATTCGCAGTTACGTTCTAAAATAAACCTAATAAAACACAAATTAGAAACGACGATCAACAAAAAGAAACATGAAAGAAATGAAATCTTGGCATGGGACTCAGAACCATGCCACCAGCAAAGCGAGTTGGATAGGCTTATGTTGCAGTGCGTAATATACAGCTATGGCCTGGCAATCAGTCAACAGCTGAGTTCACGTCTAACTGGCTGTTTTGCACACAAGCGGCCGTACACAAGGGCTGTACACAACAAGCGCCCTGTCTGGTTTCAATCAAGGCCGCACAGCTGACGTAGCGGGTTGGGACGGGAGACGTAGTTTATGGTGAAGTTAAAAGGATTTACAGGGGCCGTTGAAATGAGATGACTGTGTGTGTGTGTGTGTGTGTGTGTGTGTGTGTGTGTGTGTGTGTGTGTGTGTGTGTGTGTGTGTGTGTGTGTGTGTGTGTGTGTGTGTGTGTGTGTGTGTGTGTGTGTGTGTGTGTGTGTACCCTGTGGTTAAATTGAACCCACACCCATTTCACTGCCAAAAGTTCAAGCCTCCTTTATGTGATACAGAACAGCCACACATATCACACACACACACCCACACACGTGTTAAAGAAAATCCAAATTCTGCGGATGCGGAAATGTTTGATCTTAAATCATAAAGACAAATTGGTTGGTTATCTTAAGAGCCAATCAGCAGCACCCAGGTTTGTGGAAAATGATGTCATCTTATGACCACTTTCATTTGAGCAAACTTAATTGAACTCGGAGGGATAAAACCAATTTAATTGATTTCATCCCTCCTTGAGATGCTGGACTTGTAACATGAAGCCCCTTCCCTGGGCGATATCCCTTTGACCCTCACCGCCTCCTGACTACAGGCCCTCACCACATCGTTGGGCCGAGGTGGCTAGCCCCCAGGGGGGGAAAGGTCTCTGACCCCCCTCAACTCCCACCGCCCCCCTCTACCCCTTTTGAAGTCTCCGCTCCTATACCGAGGCCGACAAAGGACCTTCATTAAAAGACCATCATCACCTCGCTCTAATCCCTCCCTCTCTCAGTTGTGGTCAGCTGGTGTTTCCAGCGGGAACAACGGCGTTTGATGCCTTTCAGGCCGGAGGAAACGCGACGGTCGCTGATTAGCACATGAGAGTGGGGCTGGCCACGGAGATTGGCACACCTGAGGGCCTTTGGTTTGGAATGACAAAAGGTGGACGCTGACCGGGAGCGTGCAGCGAGGCAATGTCAATCACAAGGCATGCCAAACCGGGGCTTTGAATCCCGTTAACCCTCAACCTATGTGAGAAGAAACGTGTAGAAGATCCCGTTATTGTGAATGGATGCAGTGAACTAGGGTGAACAGAACGTTGCTGGTGTCGTCATGTTCGTTTGAACTATAGTGGGAAAGTCAAACTTTAAAAGCACTTCAGTCCCTCCGACTACAATAGGTTTCAATAAACGTTGACTGAAGAAATGTAAATTGTGTGCACACGCACACAAACAGACAAACACACACACACACACACAGGAAGACAGCTGTGAAGCTAAGCAAAACCAGATGGACCCCTACTGTGTCACTACAGACTCAATATAATTAGGCTGTTTAGATCACACTTAAACGGCCACCCACAAAAGAAAAACCACAATAAACGGCAACAGATTCAATTTGGGGGGGAAAAAAACATCAGCAACTTAACGACACTGACGCGATCATCGTCAAGACAGTGGGACCGTTTCGGGTGCGAGCCGGGCTGCCGTTGACGAGCGGTGTAAAAAGGGGGTCTGATGTGTACTCGCTGGGGTGGAAAAGACAGCTCGTCGAGGGGCTGGTAGAATGGCCACTGAACCGTCTCATTGTCAGCCCAGAGCCGGGGCACACCACATCTAGCAGCGGCCGCAAATTGCTTTTGTCACAACAATGGCATCAAAAAAGCTGCTCGCTGGAAATGTGTTGGCGATTGTGGGAAGGCCGTGGGGAGGCGGGCCTTTGTGGCGGGGGAGATAACAGGCGGTGTAGCGTGGGGCCTGGCGGCATTGTTTCAATGAAAGACCCAGCCAAACACACACGCGCACACACACACACACACACAAACGCGCACACACACACACAGACAGACAGACAGACACACACATCATGGTACAATACTGGCCCACCTTCTCCACAGTGGGGACAGATGATCTGATGCCCTATTTTGATCGTGCAAATCCCCTCTAATCAGCTCCATTATGGTTGGCTCCCGGGATTCTGAGGTCATAAAATCATAACATCTGTCAAAATATGGATTTCAACCTCATATGATCACATTAAATATTCAACCTTTTTTATACTAGACTTTCCAGAAGCAGAAGTGGTGTCCGGTTTTAACTTTGATTTGATCAGAAAAGCATTTTCAAAGCTATAAGCAGCAGATTTGAATTTTAACAGATTTTAACAAATTTGAAACTTATTGTTTCATCAACTGAATCACTTCGGCACTATTGAATATGTAAGGAATAAACCACTATGGGGTGGTTATCCGACCTTTCTTTCCCACGGTCTTATCACCTCCTCTAATGTACAGTATTTTCCAGTAACAGGAGACCCCGGGATGGTTTATTACGCATACCACAGTAACCAACAATCAATAAATATGAGTTACATCCATCTACAACATTACTATTTTCCTATGGACTTCAATCAGCTGAAATTTAAATATCCCCATCAGCGGCACAAATTGTGTTTGTGTCATCAACAAAAAGTCTGTTTGGATTTGAGCGCATTGATGTGAAACTGTAGAAAGGCAGAGGTGTCCCTGAATTGAAGAATAATGCACACCCATGGATCATGATTCACTCGTCAGGATCAAATATTTAACGATGTCATTGTATAATGGTCATTAAGAACGTGTGTGTGTGGTTATACCTCCGGTCTCAGTTTCAACCCAATTCTAAACTGGAAGATCTTCTTAGGATAACAAAGGTTTGGGTGGACTTCATCTTGTGTCCTTCGACAATACCAAGCTTGACAGAAAGTAGGCCAACAACAGAGCTTAATATATGCCTTCCAAGCCTTCTTAAGTCTTCCCGTAAACCTGCTGTCAGCTTGGGGGGGATCCCATTGTTTTCAGCCGTCTTCACATGCGTCAGGTAGGACGATGTGGAGAGGGAAAAAAGCCACTTCCAGCCCCCCCCCCCCGCGCCCTCCTCTCCAGCTGGCAACAACAGGCAATCAAATATCCTGTCTGGACACGCAAGACCCTTCCAGGTGAAGAAGGCAAGCCCCAGCAGATGTCTGGTGACCAGGCGTTATTCCTGGGAGAAGGGGCCCTGGGGACAACCATAGAGGAGGCCCCTAGGAAGGCGTGCTCCTCGGAGCCTCGACGACGCGCCCCCGTCTGCATCTCTCTGGCCCTCCCTTCGAGGGAGGGTGAGGATGGGCGGATAACTTGACTGGCTGGAAGCCTTACTTAATCCCACAACTAAACAGTGGACTTAAGGCCCAAAGGGCGGTTCCCATTCACTAGGGATCCAACCGCCCCATTCCGAGATGGTGACAGCCATCATGATGTTCGATGACAAGCATCATTGTGTTTGGAGCCAACTGACTCATTTCGTCCTGGAGAGGTGATCCCATCCAGGTGGCAGCAGCAGAACAAGCTTATAAACGTTGGCGAAGTGGATGTGGATTACTTACCTTTTATTCTATGTCCAATGCCTTGAAACATGGCGACATTTAGCTATTCATTTAATCATCTGTTTCTACACATGAGAAAACGCTAGTTGCATGATAGTAATGTTAACAACACTCGCTGGGAATTCTTCCTCTTCTTCTTTTCATTTTTGGCCACCTAACTGTAACGGAGTATATAGAAGCGGATCCAATCGCTGTGATTTCTCCATTATAATGACCTGCGCTATTCACACATGAGCTAAATCAGACATTACGCAGACTTTTACTCAGGAGCTGGCAGGGAAAAAAATTATATATATATATATATAATATGATTATTGTCCGGTTCAACTGGCATTTGCATTCTCACATACATCTCCTCCAGGTCTGGATAAGTTCAGGGTTGCAGTGCATGTGTGAATGGGGCTTTACATCACGATATTGATATTCTATAACTTAAATCGGTCAACCCAATACAAGACAGGATTTGGTCAGGTGTCGTTTTACTTTTTCCTCAAACAGTAACATTGTCTGGACTCAAATACCAAGATGGAAAGCTCCCAGTAGCCAGCAACTCGTTGGCACGGCTGAGCTGACCGCAACGTGATATGCAACAGGTGGGCTGGTTTGGTATGGGTTCTATTTAAACCACCTTCTCAAGCCCCTTACTTAACTAAGCAAATGCAGCTTTACTGGTGCCTAGCCGAGTCGCCGTTATCCCCTGCCTTGTTTGGACAGCGAGAGAGGGCTCCCTCTAGGCATACGGCAGACAGTAAACAGCAGGCTATCCATAAACAGCCAGCTACCTGAACTCTAGATAAGGGCATTTTTTGAGGGCTGGGATTTCGCCCCAAAGGCCAGACTTACTCCTTGAGATAATTAAACATCTATGAATTACTTTACAATAGGCAGACGGACAGAGAAATATCCTGGTATCACAATACCTTTGTCTGAAAGGTGGTATGCAACTAAAAAGGAGAATAACAACATTGATAGGTAAATAGGTTGTATTTTTCCACATGTAGCCTTATACTACCACACAATATCAAGACTGTGGATGTGTCTTGCAAAGGAGCTTCTGGTTACCCAATGTATAAATATATTCATTCAATTTAAAAAGTATTCTCTTTTCCTTCTTAATAATTTGTGTTAAGTGTAAAACATAAAACATAGCCCCTGGTTATTATCATTTTGCCTTTGCATAAAGTCAAAGATAAGCGCATTCAACATGCTGCATACTGTTTGAGGAAATCTGCGTGTGTGTTCCACAGAGGTTGGGCTTCACTTGGCCTTACAAATGAGCGCTGTGTGTAGCTGCCTCACCGCCACACATGCATTCACGGTTGTAAATTTCAGGGGGTCCATCCCAAAAGGCCCTCATGTGGCCTCCCTCTAGCAGGGGGAACCGTGGGGCCCAGCTCAAACCTCACCGTGACTGTTCTCTGATGCCAAGGTTCTGGGGCTAATAACCATAAATCCTCACCCAGTAAACACGGCCCGACCACAGGCTTCCACAGAGAAGCATCTCTCGGCATCCGTGGAGGAGTAGACTGTCCAACAAATCTCTCTCCTTTTTCACCCCACAAGAGGAGCAGGCCATTAAACCATTAAGGGCAAGGATTTGTCTTTCTTCCGAGGGAAGGCACCACCCGCAAACCATTTGTGAAGTGGCCACTTTGGCAGGCATGTGGCACTTTTCACAGGGAAAGAGTACCCCATCGTTTGCCGCGTGATGACCGGAGACTTTTTTTTAATTAAAAGTTTAAGCTCAAATTAAAAAACTAAATTTACTCAAACTTAAAATAAACCAATGGCACCACTTGTGTCAATAAAGGAGGTTAAAACGGTTTTGGGTTAGTGGTTAATCGCTCTTAATACATTAGGCCTTTGTTACATGTTAGGCCTACATTAGTTAGTGCAGGACAGCCAGCAGTACAGAAGGAGACAGAACAATACAGCTCTTCTGGAGCGGCGCCGGAGGTTATCAGTGTCGTGATGGAACTGGTGGGGAGAAAATAAGTGGTGGAACAGAGATTTGGTCAGGCCTGCCACGTTCAGTCTCTTCCTCACCTCAACAGAGCAATAGTGGTAATACAGTATCTGTGAGGCACTGTACAGTCCTGCTATACTTTGAGCAAATAAGCCCCAAACGTTGAGATAAGCAAACACGCTGTGAGACGGTTGCTCAACTCATAAGCGGAAAACTGTTGTTTATTCCATTTGCGCCTGGGGTGCGGTGGTTAAAACCAGGAGAGGTTCCGGGAGAACCAAGCTCCCGAGGGCCGAGAGGGCCTTTCGGCGCTTATCTCTACTGCTCTAACTGCATAAAAAGCCCTTTAAGTATATGCTGTTGCTGTAGTCTCATCCAACCTCATGGGCCTGCACAAAAAAAAAAAAATCCATATTTCCAACTGCCGGCAGCTCAGCATACATTCCTCAGCTTCTTGGGCTTGAGAATGGGGGGAAAACCGCTGAGCTTTTCAGAACTATGTGAGGCATCTTAAGAGATTGTGGAAGAGAAGCTATAGGCCGTATGCCCTTGAAGAGGAAACTCTTTTTTCTGCTCCTTGCATTCATCAGAGTAAAAACAACAGAATTATTACCCAAGTCGGCTTCCTCGATGTTCAGTTCAAACTGAGGACCTGATTTTCTTTCTAAATGTACACTGGACATGTTTATGTCAAGTTTAAATGGATGAAGGTAACATCTACAGGCACTATTTTATTCAGCTACAAAGTGTAGCTTATTCTTCCTTCTCCACCGTTAGATGTAAACATGTATACTTTGTAAAGAAATAGAATGACCAGTATGTGGAGGTTTGAATTGCAATTGTATTTCCCCATTTTCCCAGACAATCTGCTTCACACCTTCCACACGGGGCTCTTGAAGACACTATAGCTACAAGTGAACATTTGTTTAAAAGGAATGCAGAGTATGTGGAAGGGGAGGGGGATGGGAGAAGGCCAGCAGCTCCACTGTGTATGGAGAGCTCTCTTTTCATCCAGATTTAAACCATTAGCCAGGCTTTTCCATCGCTGAATAACCGAATCACAGCCTTCTGAAATTAAAATAAAAAAAGGTCATCTGCTTTGGAATTCTCTGTGTTCCCAAATTACAAGTTTATTGTCACTACGGTTGTTCCGTTATCCCTTACTTATTTAGCTTTCGATTGTAAACATTCGAATGTGCCAATGTTAAAAGTAAGCATAGTATGCCACAAAAGGGTGCGCTGGGTTTGACTTTGATGGTCTGGAATTGAACAACCCTTTTGTAAACGATGTTACTTCTTACTGGACTTTGTGTCTAACGCCCGGCTGTCATATTGTTTCCCCCCAACCACCTCTTTCATTTTCCGTTCGGCCTACTCCTCCTCCAAATCCACTCCTCACGGGAGCACTGGGGGAGGGGAGGAAGAAACTCCTGCTCGGCCAAGGGATGTTAATGAAAGTAGGGCCACACTTGTTGTTCACCGCCCCTTGCTCCTGCCCGCTTCAATCCCACACTAAAAAGCCGCCTCCAATTCTGCGGCAAATTCAAGACGCATAACGACGAGGGCCCCGAGGCGTGAGACAGAGCGGGCCGAGGGGTCAATGGCGTGCGTTGGTGGACCGTGGAACAAGACAAAGATTTTCTTGACCCAACAGGGGGCATGGCTACTGGGCTACATGGGAGGAGGGGGTTGGGTTCGGAGGCTGGGGTCATCCAGATCCAATCAGGCGCAACTCCTACTGCCCCGCATTCTTGGCTCCTTGACAGCTCCATTATTGGTGATCACGCACCTTATCATTCCCCTTCTCTCACGGGAGCAAAAGGGGGATCGTAAAGACAACATCTTCACCCCGACTCTGACCACGGGGGCCTGTGGGTGTTTCTCCATGGGTGTAACGAATGTGGCCGGTCTGGTCTCCGCTCGCGACGCGGTTTGTAGCTCTCCCAACCAAAGCATGTTTTGCTTGGGCATTGCCTCCGGCAGTGGCCTGCCTTAAGGTTGTCTTAAGGAAAAAGGAAAACAACGACATGCTGAGCTAGCGCTTAGCGTTCGGCGTTCAGCGCTCGGGGAGGACCCGACGGAGTGAAACGTTTGAGGGTGGGAATTTTGGAGGGGCGCACGTTACGCTGTTGTTCTTTCACACTGGACCTCGCGCAAATATGCGTTGAATAACACGGACGCTGGCATGGGCCGGCCCACCTCCTCCACCGTGTTTATGCTGTTCTCAGCTTTCTTAGGCCGCACGGAAAACCCGCCGTGCGGACGGACTTCCCTGCGGAGCGAGATGTTGACGCACGCTGCAGATCGCACAACATTACACCGCGGCCAAGTATGCAGAGGAGAAGACCCCCACCCTCTTCTGCCTTCCTTTTCATTAGTTCCCTTCCCATGTGATACAAAAGCAGCAGACTGGTCCAAAAAAGTACCACACTGAGTAACCTTTAAGTACCCAATATTCTCCAGCGTATGAAGTACCAAATGTATGCTGTTTTTTTTTGTATAGGTTTTCCGCTTGTGGGAATTAAATACTAGTCGGCCTTGCGTGTACACATTCCATTTCGGTTTATCATGTTATTAAAGAGGTTTGGTTTGCTGTAGAGGGTCGACAAATTTGTGAAGGGTTAGGGTGGACATTGGTCGTGTTCTTAAAAAGCATATTTCTGAATTAAGCATTTCTTCTGATTTGCCGTCTTTAAAGAAATACATAGATCAGGTCTGGCTCGTGTAATTGTCCTAGACCCAAAGAGAGAACATAGCTGTCTGTGTGTGGGATTCTCTTTCTTGACCATGTGACATGCCTAGGCTTCAGACCATAACAAACAAGATGTTAATCTAGTGCACTTAGGGATGTTCACACACACACACACACACACACACACACACACACACACACACACACACACACACACACACACACACACACACAGGGAAAACAAGATAGGCTTCACTGACAAAGCATCATTTAGATTCCCTAATCACAGGAAAATGTTGGATTCCGAAAAAAGAATCAGCATCTTGAGAGTAATAATATTAGTTTGTACCAAGGAAATTGTGATTAGAAAGAAAAAAATGAAATGTCATGTTTCTCTCCAAACAAAAATGTTTTAGGTTAGGCAACACTGACATTTAATCTCTATGAAAGGTTACAAGTGTCTTTAACAGTTTGTTACAATGCAGACTCTCGAATACCAGTTTAAATCTTGTCATTTCCGGTTTCTTTGCTTTTCTTTGGTTTTTGCAGCTTTTACAGGCTTGTAAAGTTGGAAACATGATGAAAGGCTGTCTGGAAAGAGGTCACGAAACAGGTGAGATGCCACGGAACACAAATGCAATCACATAACCATCACACCAGGCATTGCAAGCGTTGTGTGACCTCTCATATACATGACCAATGTATAATAATAAATACAAAGCAGGCCTTACTTTAATTAAAACAAATCTGCTAGATTAAATGAGTAGCATTTACGTCCCCTTGAGTGTTCCCCAAAGGCATACATCCTATCATCTAGTTAGGATGTTCCTGGCCTTGACCCACATCTCCCTTAACGTCCTGTGCCTGTGGCCATGATCTGGAACACCTGGTTCGGGCCTCGACCTCACAACTTTAAATAGGGGGCCGTGCAAACAACCAGAGGCACAACAGCCTACAACAATTACGCGAACCCTTCCATTCCCGACTACCGGCAGAAACAAGTGTCATTGCAAATCGGAGCGAGGCGAAAGAAACAAGAGAAAATATCGGAATAGAGTTGAACAGGTGTGTTTTGGGTCAATTAGGGGGAAGGGATGAGAGAGAGAGAGAGAGCGGAAGGGGGAGAGAGAGCGGAGGGGGTAAGGAAGGGGGTTTCCTATCCCCACCTGCCAAATAAGTCAACGTCAGGGGATGTGGGTGAGCGCAGGGAGGAGAATATCCCGAATGCTTCTGTGACGTGTGGGAGCAGCGCTCAGCAAGGCAGCGGCCAAGGATACCTCCCTCCGAGAGGCCTGACTCCTCCAGCCAGAGGAATGGAACAACAAGACACTCCCGTCCCCTGTGTGTGTGTGTGTGTGTGTGTGTGTGTGTGTGTGTGTGTGTGTGTGTGTGTGTGTGTGTGTGTGTGTGTGTGTGTGTGTGTGTGTGTGTGTGTGTGTGTGTGTGTGTGTGTGTGTGGGGGGGGGGGGTTAGCTGGGGTAAATTATATTTATTCCGTCTTCATCTACGTGTGATTATTTAGAGTCTGTTCATGCCCGGCTTCTCATATACAGTATGATTCAATTGATTAACATCCTCAGGTGATTATGCATGGTGAAATGCATTCCAGACAATGCACACTTAAAAAAAATATGAATGGTGTGTAATGTTGTGCTATAATTATGCCAACTTCCAAACATGCTTGTCATATTGCCTTTCAATTTACTCAAGTTCTCAACTTCAAAGACCGCACATAGGCTCCTGAGTGACATGGATATAAACATGATGATACAACAGCATTTAATCCTGAGCCACATTGTAATTAAAAAGCCTTACAACACTATTAACTAACAGGTAACCTTTTCGAACTTTCACATCCAGCCATTAGGTATAATTTGCAGAGGTAAAAATGTCCTCCACAACCCCACAAACAAATATCAATCTTCCATTTCCAACACATTACATTTACATCTGTTTTGAACTGACCTTTAGATTGGAAGCCCTTCTTCAGGTTGAGCAACACGTCGGCGAACGTCCGTACATCATTTACCAGCTGCATCACATAGTCCGGGTCAGCCCCCGGGGCGCCCACCATGTGGGACTCGAGCCCAATACTGTTCAGAGGGTTGTTGTTCTTGGACGCACGACCCATATCCCAAGTCTTGGTGGATCCCGCAGACAGAAACGCCGTGCTCGGGTTGGAGAGGTGTCGAGGCAGCCCCTGGGTCCGCTTCACTGCTCCACCGCCACCACTGCTCTTCCGTAACATTCCAGCGGCCAGGGCTGCAGCAGCCTCCCCGGGCAGGGCCACTCCAAGCCAGCTAGCCCCTCCGATCACGTTGCACCGGTCCCTGGATGGCTAAAACAGAGAAGAGTCAGTGTGTGTGTGTGGGAGGCAAGGAGGACAGTGAGTAATGATCAAGACAGCACCTAAAACATCTGAAACGTAAATGGCCCTCATAGACATCCAGCGATCCCTATCGTCTGTATTCCACCAGCGAGAGGGAAGTTTAAATAGTCTGCCGCAAATCTATTTACAGAATACCACGGCGTGTATCCGATTGTAATTGACGAGTAAGGACACATGATCTAAGTGATATAGACGTTAGGTGTGCCATAGGTGGTTCGGTGTGCGATCAAACGGATGCTGGGTACCCGCTCTGCTGCTCCGCCACAGGGTCGTCCGCTGCCTGGTTGGCAACCACTTTTGTGTGAGCGCTTTTCACGAGCAAAGAAAAAACATATAAATATAAAACTCACCTGGCCGGCAGTTAAGTGACATAGTCACGCAATTCTCAGAAGAACATCGCTTTGTATAGATCCGTTTGAAAAACAACCAAGTCTTTTCGTATTTTTTTTGGGGGGGGAGAGTAGCCTCTCCGAGAACAGTCGCAGTACAGATGAAGCTCTGTTGGCGGCTCCCAGCCTCAACTCAATTGGTGTTTACTCGGCCGTGCGTCACGTGACTCCCCACACGCGCCCTGAGTGGCTGCCTCCCCCACACACCAGAGGAGGCGCGCGCTGTTGCTTCCCCAAGCGATGGCTTCGATTCTGCGCGTGTGATTCATTCGTGATGATTCAGTTTTAAAACCCATAACCATTGCCATAATTGTGCCAATCATCGACATGTTGTTCCATCTGCGTAATTGCATCTATTTACCGCCAATGTTTTTTAGTACAAAGGCGTGTTCATCTTAGAGGGAAATTACTCCTTCGAATTTGTTAAGAGCAAAGGGCTGGGTATTTTTTACACAGCTGATTTTTTTATTTTGATGAATACATATTAAGACTTTTTTTTATATCAAATCTAAATTGACCTCAAATTTTCAAATTAAACGAACAAACGGCTAATCCCACCGCTGCCACCTAGTGTGCATATAGAGTTATTTCTCTTTTAAGATAGCAGCACGATGCTTCAAAACCACAAGCCATTGGAGCTCTGATTACACAGTAAATGTAAGGAAAATAACAAGCCTACTCGACCTTATTTTTTTATATTGTATTGTCAGTTTAATATGCATTGCATTTATATAAAGTATTAATGCATCCTTTATTGGTATTTGGAAAAACATGCAATTTAGAGTGTTATGTTTATAAACGATTAAAGTGGCCTAAATTTCAATAAATGTGCTCTGCTACGAGATTAAACTAAACTCTGAATGCCAGTGAAAAAGAGAACCTCACAGTACAGTTAATCATTCTTTATTTTAATATACAAAAAGATGGATGTACTCTCTAGTTTATATTTCTAAATGTTTTAGCTCACAGTTAACATTCACACCGTTTAGTGGAACTGACACACGCACACAGAGACACACAATTTAAACGCTCCATCCATTCACACCACAATAGAAGTGGACAACATATTTACTGTAAATTGATCATTTTCACAGGATTCAAACATGAAAAAGGAAGAATCCTTTTACATTTGTCAAGTTACTATATACATATTTGTTTTGAAGATGAGTCTCCGTGTTAGTGTTGCAAATGAGCGAACGCATGAGGTAAGTGGTTTCGTGTTCACAAGGAGCCTGGTAGAAGAGACAGCATAAGGAGGGTGTGTGTGTGTGTGTGTGTGTGTGTGTGTGTGTGTGTGTGTGTGTGTGTGTGTGTGTGTGTGTGTGTGTGTGTGTGTGTGTGTGTGTGTGTGTCCTGGCACGCCGGGCTCAGGTAGAACTCTACAGCAGTTTGTCCATTTACACATGGCTAATGTGTGGTGATATCACTTTATACATACATTTACATATAAAAATCTGAGTATGTGCCAGGTTGGATGATACATTTCCATTGATTCCCCACAGCCCCGCCCCTTCCCCTCAGGGGGGAGAAATTCACAGCTGAGTAGAGTTATTTCTTTCACGTCCGGATCTATGATATGACTATTGCTGTACAATAAATATTGCTGGGGCCCGCCTGACCCACTGTTACCAGGTCCAGTGGTGTGTTGCGTCATTGGTAGCTGTCCGCGTCAATCACAACCCGTGTTGGTGTGGGCGGGGCCTACGGTTCGGGGACAAATCACGGCAACCCGTCGGGCTGGATGTTAACCCGTCTGCCTCGACGGCGACAGCGCACGGGTCAGAGTGACCAGCGCTCCCAGTACCGGTACACAGACGGGGTAGTGGGTGGGGAGGGAGGGAGGGAGGGAGGGAGGTCCAACTGTGTGCAGTCATGGCCTGACTAGACTATCACACAACAGCTTTAAAACATCACATCAGCAGGTTAATAGAAGAGGTAATACTGCGCAAACTGGCATTAAACAAAAACTTAAAGGATGGATGGGGGGTGCGGTCCACCTTCTTGGTGTAGCCACTAACACTGTCAGCCAGGAGGCTTGCTTTGTTTTGTCGGGGAAGGGGGGGGGGGGGGTGTTGGTGATTTGCCAATAGAGAGGATGCAAGTGTACCCAACACATTCAACTACACAGCTTCGAATTCAGAGGTTCTGATTCCAATTGTAATAATAACAATAATTATAATAGGGGTGGAAACCGCTTTCTCGAAAGATTCAATAGAAAATACATTGCAAAAAATATATATATATACTGTATATTTCACAGGACTCCATGTGGAAGATGACTCTTAAATAAGTAGAGGGTACAGATCCAAGAGAAGTCCCTTTTCCATTCACGTGAAAAGAAAGTAATGCCCCAATACTGTATTAAGAAACAAAATATATATAAATATATATAGATACATGTATATATCTATATATATGAATCAGTGTTCGGCTTGTGTATACAGGTCTATGTACAAGAATCTGTCTCTTCAGGGTCGTTTTTTAGGGTCTGTACAGCGATCACACACCGTGTCAACAACTGGTCTGGCTCTGTTCAAGAGAAGGGGGGGGGGATGAAAGAAATAAAAAATAAACAAAATCTCCTGAGGCCCGACCGACCGGCAATAAAATATCGACTACTAAACACGATAATACATTAACAACAACAACGCCAAGAGAAACATGTAGAAAAAGCCTGAGGTACTTGTCAGAATATCTGAGGTCAGTTTGGAGATGTAAGCAGCATGAGAGCTTACCCAATTGAAGAATAAAAACCTAAAATAATACTAATCATAAAAAGACTATCCGCCTCACGTCATACCATGGGGTGTTCACCGCACGTTAAGCCGCACGTTAACGAAGTCGGTCAACCCTTTAGTATCGTGGAATAGTCACAGCAGCACAACAAGACATTCAATGTTATGGTAACTGGTGTTATCGTTACAACTATGGCATTGCATTTGAGACCAGGAGAGCTCGTGTGCGCTCTCCTTGCATGGTGTACAGTGACTGAGGTATCTGGGACCCACTACTGTCCAACATGATTCTGTTGTTTCGTCTTTGAACAAAACTAAAAAGTGAATATAAAACAAAACAGACATGTTGCCTTTTTTTAAGTAGGGCGCTGGTGATGATAAGCCCGAACTTAAAAAGACAAACGCTTCTACTTATAGAAAAACTCGCGTCACATTATCGATACACACAGACATAAAACGTGAACATCCATTTAAAAAAAGAAAAGAAAAAAAAGAATGTATCATTGCAACGCCATAAGGCATCATTGAAGCCGTGGCAAGCTAGTAACTGCATTTCTAAAGCGAAAAAATATCTAAAAACCTGGAAAAGTGTCCATGAACGCTAGCAAGATAAGACAGCCTGGCTCTCAAATCATAGAAAATGTTCCAAAGTAGGCCTACTGAATACCTGAGAGGTAGTTTTGCAAGGACACAGACAGTTGTCCCTTCAAAAAAAAAAAAAAAGTCAAAAATAAAAGTCCCAACGTCCAATTACAACTGTCAGCTCAGCTCCCGTTTTTTTTATTTTTTTTGCTCGGTTCAAAAAAAGAAAGGGATGAAAAAATAAAAAACACTTAGTCCCTACGCATTCCCATAGCCATCCATCCCTCTTTAATGATTGTTTAGTTCTCTAGTCAAAAGGTCCGCCGACCAATCAAGGGAGCACACATTGAGATAAAAACGAGTCGCCACGAGCCCCTGAGGAAGATGAGATGTCCTAACAGTCTGAACGCTAACAGTCTGGATCCCCACGGGTTTAAAGGAGGGCCCGCTGGGGCGCGTCTTGAGGATTTGGAGCACACATTTCTGTTTCTTTTTGGCTGTAGACCATAGTGACCGGTGGTAGGTAGAGAGGGAGGCGGGGGGGGGAGAGAATAAAAACCAGCCGACATCACCAAAAAGAGGGGTACTACAAACCAGTGAACCAAAAAAAAAAAAACACAAAATAGCAATACATGAGGTAATGACATCAGGGAGAGTTTTGACACATTGGTGGTTGGTGGGGGGGGGGGGGGAGCTTAAGAGAAGATGAGCTCGTCGTCGTCAACGCCACTCCCAACCCTACAGCAGACGGATGTGTTGCTTAAGATCAACTTAGAAAAACACACAGGCCATGTGGGGGGGGAAAAAAAAAAAACGTCACGAGGAACCGATAAAAATAGCAGCGGTGCTCAAGTGGTGATGGATCTCCTCCTTCCTACTCACACTCTCGCTCTCTTTTTCTTGGTTTTTTTGAGTATTGACAAGAAGGCCCAACTTGGGGTTCGGGATTTTGGGGGAGAAACCAAAACGGACAAACGAGTGGCAAAAGGAAAATCTGAAAGAAGACTTAAAAAACCCTCCTCCGTAACGGGCGAGTCTGTTGCGTTCTGCGGGGTGGTGCGTGATGGGGTTCAGGTACTGGACTCTTTGGGAGGTAGGTCCTCGTTGGTGAGCGACGTCACTATGGAGACGGGCCGGTCGGAGGGGGGTGCCGCTGACGGTCCTGGAGATCTGGCCGATGCGCTCCTCCACGCAGCCGGCCGACAGCCGAGCCTCCGCGTCATGGTCCCAGCACTCCTCGATGGTCTCGCACATCTGGCTCAGGCCCTGGGGGGGGGGGGGGGGGGGGGAGAAAGAGACAGAGAGAGAGAGAGAGAGAGAGAGAGAGAGAGAGAGAGAGAGAGAGAGAGAGAGAGAGAGAGAGAGAGAGAGAGAGAGGAGAGAGAGAGAGAGAGAGAGAGAGAGAGAGAGAGAGAGAGAGAGAGAGAGAGAGAGAGAGATGAGAGAGAGAGAGAGAGAGAGAGAGAGAGACAGACAGACCGAGAGAGAGAGAGGGAGACAGAGACAAAGTTAGATTCAAGGACCATTATTTATTTTATGCTACAAACTAATCTGCATTGTGGTCCATGTGACTTGATTTGTGCTTATATTTTAACCCTTTTTTGTAGGAGTGATAAGACATTGTCGGTACATGTAATAAACAAGTAAACTTCCACTGACGATGGACAAACAATACACGACTTTAAAAACTTGGCTGTGCATCCATGCAGGTACAACAGAGAATCCAACATATTTCAGACAATTTAAGCCTCATCTCTTCTGAAAGCCTTCTAGATAATCACTCCTAGGGGACCCTGTGATGAGACTAGTGCTTTAGCCGGCAGTTCCAGCTGGGTCTCTACCCTGCCACACTTCCCCCAGCAGTTACATGAAACGGGCGGGCGGGCGGTTGGTTGCAATTCACCGAAAATATTCATCCCAGTGGAATCCAAAAGATTACAAGAAGCATTGTCAAGTCCGACCCAATAAACTTCTTTGATTGCAGAGGATTGACGCAAAAACAATAAACACATTCCCCAAAGTGGCCACTTCGTCCCCACAGCCCTTCTAGTGTCAACCTGAACCGCCGCGAGTTTGCGTCACCAGCCTTTGAAACGATGCCCGGAAAAAAAGACAATGAGGAGACAGGCGCAGTGAGGTGGCATCCCGGTCATTAAAAGCCGTTCTTCGGGATGGGGGGGGGTGGGGGTACTCACCGGATGTTTGAGCCAGTAGTCCTTTAGGGCCGGGCGCATTTTCTTGTGCACGACCACATCCTGCAGGTCCTCCAGGGAGGGGATGCTGGCCGATCTCCTCCTCGAAGGGCAGCATGTACTCGCCCACGGTGCCTGTTGGGGGGAACCAGAGGAGGGCGGACACGTGTCAGCGCACAGAAGGGTCGGCGGACGTGGTGAAATAGACGACACAAACGTCACAGGAACAGCACAACCGTTTCCCTTCGAAAACTTGCGACCCCTTTTTTTGGAGAATGTCCACCGAGATGACGCGTCTTATGTCCTGGGGCTCCGTACAGGTGAAGACCACGTTCTTCACCTGTGGAGCGGCGTCACTGGACCTGGTCCACATTGTGGTTGATGTGGGCATTGTGATAAATCCATGTGCGTGGAACTTCTCAATTATACACATAACCATAAGCACAAAAGGTTTGAAGTAGTCTTGCGCATCCCGTTTATGGGACAGTCTTATGTAAAAGCCCTCTAGAGTTTTGTAGTTTCTTGTAATCCCAAAAATGTAACCCCTGAAACCTGGTTAAAAATGCCAACTAAATAAAGAAAGTACGAAAGTGCGAGAGGCTCATTAAAGGCGAACAATGTGACCCATAAAGTAGAGTGTAGGTGTGGGGGGAATATCGGTCGTCATGTGGGTGTGCAGTAACGGCCGTGCCAGATGGTTTCTTACACCACCTTCTAGGTAGTTTTCCTTGGCAACTGTTTGGATAGGGGCAGGTACTAAAATACCGGTAAAAAATACTTGGCAGGTGATTGGATGAGCCATCGGCCTATCGCCGTCGATAATGCAGTCGCTCGTACGATTCTGATTGGCTGACAGCGCCATGACTCGAAGCCTGGCCAGACGGATTCTCGCGTGAACGGGTCCATGCGGGATCCAGCGGTCCCGCGAGGCGAAGGGCGCGCTCGGCACTCACCGTCGTTCTCCGTGCAGCGGGACACCAGTTCCCAGAGCACCAGGCCCACGGCGTACATGTCTATCCTCAGGAACGAGTCCCGCTGGAAGTTAATGGCCCCCTCCAGGACCTCCGGGGCCATGTAGCGCCGGGTTCCAACCTGGGGGGAGGGCAGCGGGCAGGGGGTGAACGTATTGTACTTGCACGGTAAACTGGGTGGCCCCGCTCATTCTGCCGGCGATATGAATTCGCCCCGCAGAAGGGTCTGGAGAAGAGCAACACATTTCTTTCTAGTTTCGATACGTTTTTGCGGGAGCCTATCAACAAGCTTTTCATTTTTCCCCTGGCGCGCTATAGGCTGGTTTAACACAATGACGAAAGGGAAGCGACGGCAAGCAGACAACTGCGTGCAGTCATTTGAACTAGGCCCGCTGACCACCAAGAATGACAGCAGGTTCCCCAGACCAACGTGCAACCTACGATTGATCTTGGTCTGGCAATAGCCAGGCTACTAGACTACCAGAAACACAAACTGTTTCTATCCCCAGCCCATCAGGCTTCTCAACCAGCAACCTTAAACACTGATAGCTGAACATTCGAGTATGCTCTGTCACTTTGCAGCCCTACGCTTTATAAAACACGCCAGTGCTATATTTTTCTTTACCACGCAGTTGTCGCTTGCCTTGTCCTAAGAATTTCACTGCCCAGTATGACCCTGTGAAACATATACAATGTGCCGCACTGATGATTGCTTTTCATGCGTTACAAACATAAACAATGACTTCGGTGAGAAAGGTAGGATAAGCACAGGACTGAGCACAGGAAATGAACAAGCCCAAACAAGGACCACGTACTAACATATCCATTTCCCGTTCATTACTACAATGTTACTATTAACCACTGAGTCATGCAACCGAAAGTGACTCATCTGTGGATTTCGTCACAGCAAATTCCCAATACCAATGCTCCTGCTCATATCCTCTGGCCTGCGAGCAGTTATAAAAAAAAAAAGGGGGAAAAACACAGCCAATCTGAATGGCTGGTAGTGTGCACGTCATACCTGGCCATGGGTGTCGCCTGGAGGTTTGCCGGGCTCGAACCGCACCGCCAGACCAAAGTCTCCGATGATGGCGGTCAGGTCGTCCCGCAGCATCACGTTCTTACTCTTGAAGTCCCTGCGGAGGCGAGAGTTCGAAACACAAACCTTCAGAGGGGAGCCTTCTGTCTCTTATAATCTTAAAGGCGACTTAAGCCCAATGACTCAAGATACATTACTCGAGGTACGAATGGGCACGCTAAAGGACGTTAGGTAGTTCAGGGGAGATCTTCTTATTTCTACGTACATTTTTTCTCAGAATCAGGTTTATTTTCGCAAGGCTTTCACCGAATAAAAAAGGAATTTGACTTGGTAAAAACAGATGGCTAGTCTTGTCAGGGACCTATTAAATAAGTCATAATAAGTGAATTAAAGGATAGGGCATACATAATGATATCTATGACATTAGAAAGACGAGAACAGACCGTCTCCAGTAAAAAGCGCTCGCATGATGGAGGGGGGGGGCAGGATGGAGGTGTTTGTGTCTCTGGGGGGGGGGGGGGGAAATTAAGCTATTGGCTTCTACAACGCCCGACCAGATGGGCAGCAGGAAGGAGCCCTCACCTGTGGGCGATGGTGGGCTTGGGTCCTTCCCCCTTGTAGCTGGGGATGTCCTCGTGCAGGTAGGCCAGGCCACAGGCCATGGTTTCCGCTACGTGGCACATCTCGCTCCAGGTCACGACGTTTCCCTTCAGGTGGTCCGTCAGCGAGCCCTACGCACACCAACACACAACGGCGGGGACTTTAAACCAGTGGTCTGCAGAGCCACACGGACACTGCAGAGAAGGGAAAGTATTTTGAAAGCAAGCCGTTGAGTGCATTCTGCAGACACCCAATCATTTTAAAACGATTTCAACAATTTTCACTTTTTTTCTTTATATAAAAAGGATCCGAGGCTCTGACTTAATACAGGCACCATGAAGTTTACAAAAAGTCAACGATAATCTTCTTGTTGCGTTTACCTAAAAGCCAAATAATAGATAAAGTCTAGACAGCCTTTAGACTCCTGTGTGATTTGGCCTTTACTTGGCACCATCAAAATAAACCCGAAAACAGTCTCTGGCATGGCTGGCCTCCAGAACTTCCAGTCGTGTTGTTTTTCACCTTAGCCTGAACCAAAGAAAGTTCGTCCAGATAGCAGTAATCTAGCGGGTGCTTTGGTGGCTTCTGGGGCCGTCGGGAGTAGGCCGCGTGCTCACCCTTTCGTGGAACTCCATGATGAGCCACAGCTCCGTCTCCAAGTTGCTTCCGTGCTTCTCGGCCGCGATGTAGCGCAGCAGGTTTTCGTGGCGCATGCCGGGCGTTAGGAAGATGTCCCGCTCGTTCTGCCACGACTGCTTGTCCTGTACGCCGAGAGACGGGTACACAGAAAACGGTGGGTAAGTCGCTGAATGAAATCGTCATTCCATCAACAAATACCTATGACATCCTTTAGATAACGCGGCTCCTTTCCAGAGCGGCCCCGGTCGCCCACCTGAATGGGGAAGATCTTCACCGCCACGGACTCGCTCATGAGCTGGGCCTTCCAGACACAGCCGAAGCGCCCCCTGGCTTTGATCTCCAGCAACTGCAGGGGCTTCAGCCCCACCATGGGAGAGGGGGGCGTGGGCCCAGGATCCTAAGTTAAGAGGGGAAAACTATTTACAAAAATACATACCTTCCATACCTTCGAACCATGATTCAGAGAGAACGTTGATTTGCACGTTTGAATAGTTTCCTTTGGTACATTTAGCGACCGTGTGTGTAGATTTCTCCCTACAGGATTTAAAGATCCAATTTAAAAAACAGACTTTTATACACTTTGTATGTTTTGGGCGCGTGGCGCTCACCTCCCCCAGGTCTACGTGTCCATAGGGCGGTTTGCGCTGGCGGTACATCCACAGGGCCAGGGCCAGCGCCAGAGAGAGCACGCACAGGGGCAGCAGAGAGTACACCAGCACATTGAGCAACGACGGCACCCTGGAGGGAAGCCGGATTTTCACTGGGGGGGGGGGGGGGAGAGAGAGAGAGAGAGAGAGAGAGAGAGAGAGAGAGAGAGAGAGAGAGAGAGAGAGAGAGAGAGAGAGAGAGAGAGAGGAGAGAGAGAGAGAGAGAGAGAGAGAGAGAGAGAGAGAGAGAGAGAGAGAGAGAGGTTAAAAGGGTTAACGGAGAGTGTCGACATATTGACACCCGGGGACAGCGCCCAGACAGGGAGGGATGTGTTTGTTTTGTAAAAGAAAAAAGGAAAAGAAAAAAAAAAAGGAGCGAGCTCCAACGGAATGGGGTGAGGCCAAGAACGGAGAAAGGTCGAACCTGCTCTTCAAAACAAACAAGCGGGGGGTTGGGTACCAAATAAACAGATTTGTAATTGGAGATGGTCTGGGTTAAACTCGAGCATTAAGGAATAGTTGGGTTTTATAAGTGAAGCACACAGAAATCGCATCAGCGCGTCGCTCGGAGCGAGAAAGCGAAATGACTCGTTAATGGCACGCCATTATTTATAATTGAAAGCGGTCTGACAACTGAATCCTGACTCGCGTATTCAAACTGTCACCGCGGTGACAGGAACAGGCCCACGCACCAGCGGCCGCGACACACACGACGGAGTCCGAGGCACGGCTTCTAACTTCATTACCAGACACAGCGAAGAAAATGCAAAGTGGGTAAAAAAATTACAAAAAAAAAAAACGTCAAAAAAATCCTCCATTTCCTCCACGCATTGCCTCATGGATGTGCATTTGACCAAGTGTGTCACATCTCGTTACCCTCATTGCAATTACAAACTGCCCTGTTGGTAACAGTCCGTGGCAGCTGTCTGCGCGTTTGTTTCCCCCTTCTGTGTAAACGTTGAGCAGCGCTCTGCGTTCTCCGGGTTTCCCCCCGCCCTGGGGGGGGGGGGGGCGTTCAATTTGACTTCTTGCCAACGCCAGACGACATCAAAAGGCTTTAATGGTTTTCATGCAAACAAGACTACCAGGAATCAATCACTGCAGGAAGTATTGCCATGCACAGCTTGCCGTGGGATTCTTTGGTGTCATGGCTTTGGGCGGTTGCCCATCCACCCCCCCCCCCTCTCCCCCCTCCCTCCCTCCCTCCCCACGACTCCCACCGCATATGGAACTGATACAAGCAGGGAAATGATATACTAGACCCTGACACGCCAAATTGCCAGAGCCGATTATCCAGGATTCAGGCGGTTGGGGGGAGGGGGGAGGTTTGATCACAAGCGGCACCTGAACACTAATTTGATGTTACGCGACATCGACAGGAAGCTCCGTGCGCAGGGTTTGTTTCGTTCCCCCCCCCCCCCACCGTGACAAAATAGGATGCCGTGGTAATTGGCAACGTGATAAAACTGGGCCTGGATCAGAGCAAAAAACGCAGACATCTCGCTTCCAGTTCAGTGGGACCTATATTTTGCATTTTTTGGTGACATTTCTCTTTTCATTTTTCCGTTTGCAGCTCACCTCGGGTGCCGCTGCCAATCATGTCGGGGACGTGGGTGAACCTCTCATTACAGTAGTTGCCCTCACAGCAGCAGAAGAAGACCTGGGGGTTCTCCTCCATGGAAACACACTCTTGCCTGTGGGGGGGGGGGGGGGGGGGGGAAGAGAGAGATCCATTACTGCGCTCACAGACAAACACTTTCTTCAACAGCGCTGGAACACGAGAGCGCGTGTGATACCGGCTCGTTAGAAAAAGAGCAGCGAGAAAGAGGGATCAACTCCCGCTTTCGCCCGTGACCTCTTCAACGAAGAATTCAATTCTGTCTTTTCTTAAACAAGGACGACGCGAGCTAGCGGCGCCAGGTTCCGACCTGACCCAGGAGTTAAGTGCCAGAAATGGGGAATGGGCAAATGGATTTAATTCATAAAAGCACGCTACCATTCCAGTCGACCAACAGCCCATTCCACGATTGGCCGCCTTCCTCTACAACACTTCAACACTTTCTGTTCCCGCAAGGAGAATACAACCCTTCATCTCATGTGACAGGCCTGGAAGAGAGTGTGTGTGTGTGTGTGTGGGGGGGGGGGGGGGGGGGGAGCTCTCTGCGGTGTGTTACCACCGTGTGTTCCGTACATATGCAGGCATTTCCCCCCCCCTTTCTTTGGTCCTTTTTACATTCCTTTCTACAGTTGTCCTCTTCAAAGTTACATAAAGCCTTGTAAGTATGGGGGAGTTTGTCTCGTCAGTTCTAGAGGGTGCTGGAACTTAGCAAATGGACATTGTAAGCCATCTTTTTCTGTGCGGATATATATCCACTTTAGTCCAAGGTAAGTGATTTGGAGGTTGTGAGCTTGCTCTGAATGATTATGGCAAGAGCTCTTTGAAGGTCAATGGGTTTCTTTTCCTTTGATTTCAATCTGCTTTATAAAGAAAGCATCAATGAAAGAGGTTCATGTTCATTCATTCTATTTTTAAACAGGTAAATTGTTTTTTTATATACGGCATATAAGCTATAGATTTTGTCAGCATATCAGACACAACCATCCTTGTAGTGATTCAGACAGGGTACTTATTATATTCACTGCGGTGTGTGGGTTGATCGTCTAATGGTAGGTCACCTACAATGTCCATTGCTGTGTCCCAATATCCATACTATCTGTACTTACTAGCCTTAGTTTGAGTACATAGGGCGTTCCAATTCAGATCGGGCGAAAATAAGTGTACTGAAAGGACCCGGATGGTGTACTCAAAACGGTCATATCGCGAAGTTTGGACCGATGTACACTTTTCGTACTCAACGGCAGCCATCTTAGCTACGTAGCGGAAGAGGGCGGAGCCAGGCTGAGCCAACGTTGGCGCATTTTCCACATAACCTTCATTATTAGTCATTTTGTAGTTTTTATAGCTTTTATAGCTTTTTATAGCTGCTAGGCGTAAAGAGTTCACCGTTCAAAGCCGGGATGTTTATTGCACGGGAGGAGCCGCGGCGGCGGTCGCGATCATAATTTCCGGTCAGTGCACAACGGAGTATTCGATTCGGAACGACACTGACATCTGAAAATAAGCGCACTTAGTGAGTGCGGATAGTGTACTATGTTTAAGTGTACTCATGGAAGTATGGATATTGGAACACAGCACATGTCCTTGTAGTCATGGTAAAAGAGTGCATAATCCCTCGCAACCTCTGCCAGTGTCCTTTTAAACAGGTGGGACGCAATAGGCCATATTTTACAGATATGCGCCCCGTGTGTCCCCCTCACTTTTCCTCAAATCTGACTGTCATGATTTAAGTGTAAAAGGCTGATTATGGTCCCATGTTCATGCAACGCAAGGGGGTTACGGCCCCCTTACGTCCTTGCGGACCCTCTTTGCGTCCACCGCAAGGGCCTGACGTGCGCCTCCCTAAAAATCACAACCTTCCGTCGAGGCGACGCAGCAGGGCTGTGACTGGTCCACTCACTAAAACCCTGACGCAGAACCAAAACAGGTTCTCGACCGCGTCGAAGCGTCTACGTGGCCCTTGCGTTGCGTGAACGTGGAGCCACCATCAGCCCTTAAGGGGCCCCTAAACCCCCCCGCGCCCGACCCCGGCCAAAACCCTGGCGAGCGCCGACCTGTCATAGCAGTTGAAGTCGTCCAGCCAGCATCCCTTCTTCACCAGCTTGATGGTGCCCGAGGAGTTGAGCCAGGACGCGTAGCAGTGCAGCCGCTTGTCCTTCTCGCCCTCGCACCGCTCAAAGCCGCTCTGGTTGGTGCGCTCCGTGCGCCAGTTGTCGTTGTAGTATACGCACTCGCGGGTCTCTGCCTCGCCCAGGCTGTAACCTGAGAGAGAGACCGAGAGAGAGAAGGGACAGGAGAGAGAGAGAGAAGGGACAGGAGAAAGAGAGAAGGGACAGGAGGGAGAGAGAAGGGACAGGAGGGAGAGAGAGAAGGGACAGGAGAGAGAGAGAGAGAAGGGACAGGAGAGAGAGAGAGAGAGAGAGAGAAGGGACAGGAGAGAGAGAGAGAGAGAGAAGGGACAGGGGAGAGAGAGAGAAGGGACAGGAGAGAGAGAGAGAGAGACAAGGGACAGGAGAGCGAGAGAGAAGGGACAGGAGAGAGAGAAGGGACAAGAGAGAGAGAGAGAGAGAGAAGGGATAGGAGAGAGAGAAGGGACAAGAGAGAGAGAGAGAAGGGACAGGAGAGAGAGAGAGCGAGAGAAGGGACAGGAGAGAGAGAGAAGGGACAGAAGAGAGAGAAGAGAGGAGAGAGAGCAAGAGGAGAAGAGAGAGAGGAGAAGAAAGCGAGCAAGAGAGAGAGAAAGAGCAAGAGAGAGAGAGCGAAGAGACAGGAGAGGAGGAGAGAGAGAGGAAGAGATCAGCACACACATGTTTAATTAATCAAACCACTGTTGTGTGGTCATGTGTGTTTATGTGGACCGGTGGACATATGGTGCCATAGGCTGAGCCTGGACACTTTGGGAAAATAAATGTCTCCCAAGCGTGGCGTCCATCATCATCTTGGCATCAAGCCAATTTGTTGGGCTCTGTCAAACAAAAAAGACGACACAAAGATTCCTTCGGGCCAACACATTTGCTCTTGCATGGCGCCAGAGTGTGTAATCTCGTCGTTTGAGCGTAACAACTTAATGAAGAGACAGATAGAAAAGAATAAGCTATTTAATTAGCTATAGGAGGACAATGGCGGCCTGGATGCCCAGCACTAGTGTCAGGAGTTATGAGAACACAGCGGCTCCCCCAGAGTGGGAAACACGGGGAAGAGGGATGCCAACGCGTTAAATGTGTCAAATGGAGTGCATTGTGTAATTCGGTGAATTATGTTGATGCGTTGTTTCACTCTGCTGAATTGGCCACGCCAGAGTTGCGATGTGTAATAGAGTATGTCCCTCTCCCAACCATGTGGCCCGTGCTATAGTAGTATTCGCTGATTTTATTTTATCCTGTGCCATCATTCAAGTGTCCGAGCAATTACCATGCAATTACTGGCTTGACGGGAATCCAAACGGACAAAAGGCTGTGGCTGACCTTCGCCGTGGTCCTCTTGGACACTCACTCTTAATCTTTGTTCACGGGGGAAAAAAACAGTTTCTGTCTCTTTAAATCCATGTATATAGGAGGTTGCCCATCCCCCACGTTTGCCCCTTTTAAGCCCCCCCACCCCCCTCCCCCTCAACCATTACGCACACATATACGCCTGAGTGCGCGCGCACATGGTACACGCACAACACCGACGTTTCATGGCGCGAGGCCGTCCTCCACACGTTTTGCGAGAAGGTGCGTGAAGAGACAAGCATCTCTTCCGGGCGGATTATCAGAGAAGCGCTCTTCCTTAACCCGCACTAAAGAAACGGGGGAAACGCGCTCCGCGGATGTCTCACGCTCCATTGAGCCCGAGATGGCGTTTCTGATATCCCCCTGGTCACATGATCCGGGGGGGACTTTTACTACTAGTCCTAGATCTTTCCCGACACCCCTCCCCCCTGTCACTTTACCGAGGCTTATACCACAACACAGGCTGTGTATGGGCAGCTTGTTATACATTCTGCTTCTGATCCATACACCATAAAGCCATTGTGCTGGATTTATTTTTAGCTCACAGTACACGGGCTGAGTGGATTTCTACCGAAAGACCACCAGAATGACAGCCATAACCAAACAACTTCCATTGAGGGGGCGTGCGAGTAGGTTTTCCCCAACTCTCCCGGTAATAAAAAGTAAAATCAGAATAGCCTACAATTGGGGAAAAGACACAATAAAAAAAAAGAACACCCCACATGTTCAATTCCACGAGGTAGCAAATAACCGAGGCTCGGACCTGTGTTAATCCCTATCTCGATGTTGGATAATGTGCTAACGTCCTGGACGACACCGTACATCCCTACATTTGAAATGTGCAATTCGTCCATTACGAACGACTGAACACGACGGTATTTGGAAGTCGCCGACTTCGTGGCGTTACTACAAACAAGAACACAGGGCTGGGATGTAGGAGGCTATAGGGTTTCAAGATGTTGATGCAGCTGCTGCCATCTATTACAGCCACCGTTTTAAAAAAGACAGGGCGAAAGCAACAGTTCGGATAATAGTGTTAGGGTTTCGTTAGCCCAGGGGATCATGCATGTTGATCGGTTTACGAGTTTAAAAGTCAGGCAGCGTCCAAAACCGCCCGGGAAACATATTCACGCTTTATGTAACGCAGACAAATACGCAAGAGGGAGAGAGACAATGAATATGGACAACATTAACACATACTTAGCGGACGGGGGCAATTAGTCAATGGAAACACAGCGGTTAAAGTTTGGGCACACACGAACAAAAAAACCAACCGCACAATGTCCCCATTGTGAAACAGACCCGTGAAATAAAAACAGAGCGGCGGACATTGAAGTTTGTTCGGGGGTGGGTGGGGGGGAGGAAAGGCTCGAAGCTATGAGACCATTTCAGCCGCAACAAAAGAAGCTTACCTGCACATAAAGTTCCCAGAAGAAGTGAACAAGTCAGCCATGAAAACGACATGTTATGTTTTAAATGCACGACTCGGGGTTTTCTCTCTTTTTTCCGTCGCGAACATTAAAACTCGGGTGGTCCAAACATGAGTTACGCGGATAAAAAAAAAACGACCACAGGCCTCCACGGTGCTCCCGGTAGCCACAGAGCGTGTCAATAGCCGCGGTGCAACAATGTTGCAAGAAAAGACGGAGGCGAACGATTCGCAACGAGGGCAGCGGCTCCCTTCGATGTGTGCGCCGCTTCGCATCGGAATTACATCCACGTTAGGACGAAGGTCTCTCTCACGATCTGCGACGAAACCCGACGGCGCTTCTGGAGGTTGTTTGGTTGGAATAGTAGCACCACTGCGTCGGCGTCGGGAGGTCGGTTGGGGTTTACATGCATGTTACTGATCTGTGTCCAAAATGGCTTCTAAATGGGGAATGGGCTGCAAACAGGGAAACCCGGATGTGTAAACACAAAGAGGGGAATTCAGGCAGCTGGAGTGACCTTACCACCACACCGGCGATGCATTCATTAAATGATCGCCTTATTTCGCTCTCACCATCCAATTGAATCGCAAGGAATAGGAGCATGCTTATGGAACTAGCGTTTTGATTGCGCCACACAACTGCTACTACTACTTTCACTAGTCAAAGTGGGCATTAAGCCACGTCTGGGATCCTGCAAATTCCCACTGTTTTCATACAAATTTCTATGGTGTGTGTGTGCGTGTGTTCGTGTGTAGTGTGTGTGTGAGAGCGAGAGAGAGAAAGCGTATAGACAAATAAAGAACTACTGACTATTTTTGTTATAGTAAGATGATAATATATTATATATTATCTATTTATATATATATATATATATATATATATATATATATATATATATATATATATATATATATATATATATATATGACATACGTATTATTATATTATAAAATATATAGTTCCCTTTCCATTCAAAGAACCAGGCCGTTGTCATTAAGGAATATCATCCATGGTGGAGGAATATTTATCGCCATTAGGCCTTACTTCCAGAGTCTCTCGTGTCTAGACTAATGGAAAGTTTGTGACACAAGGCGCGCACACACACACACGCGCGCGCGAAGCAAATGGCTGAGGAATAAGGTTAGCCAGGTAATCGCTCTTAAACTAGTACCGCGGAGTGTAACACAAGACAAAGCATTTCCTCATTATCTCTATCCTATATTGACCCTGTAATTCAATATAGGCCATGAGGGAAACAGTGCACGGACAGATGTGTTATTGTCATGACACATGGGGGAAAAATGATTGCATGTGAATGCAGGTCAAGGTTCAGCAGTCCAAGGAACAACGTGTGATTCTTAGACAATGGCCAATTATAAGGGGAAGTAATTCGATATACTTACATTCTAATTATTCCTAGGCTAGGCCTGTATATGGTAGGAAATGTGCTTCTTTTCTGAGCATACTTATTTGGTTTGTAAGCAGCAGATATAAAAGGCTGCTGCAGGAGGGAAACCACGGTCAATGGTTCATTGGAAACACTCACCTACTCTCTATGATGGTGTTTATATCTGCCTAAGTATACATACGCGCATCCACCTCGGGAAATGTTTCCCCGTTTATGCATGTGCGTGTTATTGCCATCCAAACACTCTGCTGTCATCATATTTCAAACCCCGGGGTGAGCAGACCTCTTAGTAAAATAGATAAATGACACAAGATGGTAGCAGTGTTCTCCAGGGCGTGTTAAAACCCACCTGTGCAATACCCCACCCCCTCATTCTCTTTCTGAATTTATGAATTCTGTATGGAGAGATATACAGAAACGGAGCAGAGTTGTCCCCACTCATTTTTTACATGTTGATGCCAAAAAGCTGGCAGGATGTTTTCGCTTCTTGATATTACAATTTGTTATTTAGATTTCCCTGTTGAATTCCGTCCGTGTCACACATGTATCTGTACATCTATCCTGCTAGCTTTTCTGCTCTTCTCGCCAACAAAAAAATAGAACACAGACATCATTGTAGCACTACTTTTTGCTAACCTTCATATTCCTTCATTTTCACAAAGCCTTGTGATGCTCTCTTTTACATTGTTTATTATATCAAAGTATATACAACAGTATTGTATGGTCTAATTATGCTGGCAGAGGGTGCCCACGCTGAGCCCCTCACTGGGGCTATGCATTCCCCGGGGTCATCACCGCTCCTATAGTGGTTTGAGGGTTTAGAAGTTGTTGGCCACCCTGCGGATGGACTTGATGTTGGGGTTCTGGGCTTGCCACTGCATGTGGCTGCAGTAGTCTCCCCTCTCCACCACGTACATGCGGCCGCGGAAGTTTGGCTCTTCGTACAGCACCCAGCTGGCGAACAGGAGGGAGAGGCAGCAGTGTTAAAACATGTCCTCCTTTAAACCGTGTGACAAAAAATATAGAAATGGTGTTCTTGTTTTTGTGTCTCTCTAACTCCTCCTGATTCTACTGCTGTTCTGTACTCTCAGCTGTGACGCCACAAATTCCCCATCTGGGATTAATAAAGTATGTTGTGTCTCATCTAAAGAGTGACCAAACACTGAAATTAAACCTCAGTCTTGGTCTCTCTGGGGGATACAGGTTATTGCGATTTCTGTTTCTCTGAAAGAGATGCCATCTGGGCATCTCTTCCATACGACCAAGGACATCTCAAACTAAAACCTGGTAAAATAATTCAGCGTGAAGAACATAACTAGAACCTTGCAAAGCACAGCCAGCCAGAGCACTGTAAAGAACGGACCCCCTCCCAGAACGAACGGTCCTATATGGGTGTCTAGTGGACTATTGCAGTGGGGACACGTACGCTCCGTCTCCGTAGGCCTTGAGGGAGTTGACGCAGTTCTTGACCAGGCCTTGACCTTGCAGGAAGGGGCAGTCCTGGCACAGCTCCACGAATTGGCCAGCAAAGTTGGGCTCCTCAAACAGCTCGATCCTATAGTGCTCTCCGTGCTGGGAAAAACATGGGGGGGGGGGGGGGGCGGGGGGGGAAACAAACAGTTCCATCAAGACGCCATTCACATCCATTTTTTATTTCCCCCACACCTGTATGTTTGCGGAGCGGAAGGTTTGACGCATCAGGCCATTGGAGGCGTCAGCGGGCGGATCGGGATGACGGCCACTAGGCCGAGGGCTCACCATACGGATGGGCCTGCAGGAGCCCAGGTGGTCGTTGTGGGCGTTCCAGCGCTGGAACTCGGGGTACTCGCCGCGCTCCAGGATGTACTGCTGGCCCTTGAAGTCGGGGTGGTCGTAGCACACGAAGGCGCCGCTCTCCACGCGGATGGAGTTCACCCTGTTCATGAAGCCGCGGTCCTGGAAGTTGTCACAGTCGCCAAAGACATCCAGCTGTCTCCCTGTGAAACACTTCCCCTCGTAGAACACCACCTAGTTTGGGAGCGGAGGAGCGGATTAAGTGTCAGGGATGGACAATGGCAGGATCAGACTGTAAAACCAGTCGAGTCTGTTGTACCGTGAGTTGGTTGATAGTCGGAGGGGTTGGCTCAAGTTTAGGGGCTAGTTTATGTTTTTGCGCTTGTTAGTCGCGCTCGCTTTACAGTGAATGTCCCAATCTGAATTAATTAAAAAGGATGGACTTGTTGCTCGCTTTCCTGATCTCTTTTTTTAAGTTGACTACTTTTTTGTTGTTGTTTGTTACTGTTGTTTCATGAAAGAAAACCTCTGATTTGTTGGTCGGAGCAAAACAAAAATGCATTGTTTGTTTTGTTCTTTTAGTGCCTTTCTATTTCAACGGTCCTCACTATGATGGCTACTACATTCAATGTTGGGGTACTCACCTTTCCAGAGTACTGCGACATTTTGACCAGGTGTTATTCCAAACTTGACCCAGAGTTTACAAGTGGACTCATTTGGACCGCCTGATATATACAGGTCAATAGAGTGTGCGCAGATATCGCGAGTCCCATCGCACAAAAGGTTCAACAATGAAGGGTTTAGACATTGTGCCACATGGACAGTTTCCCTTAAATCTGCCTGTGCTGATAATGGGCTTTGGTGTGAGCACCACAATACAGCCCCAGATATTTTTGCTTTGATTTGGCTTTTGGGTTGTGGCAGTATTGCTCAGTGGGGCTCAGATCGAGGCATGGGTCCAGATTGCTGTCAAATGTTTTATTTGTATGCGACAGATTGGATTGCATACTTGTTGTTCAGATAGACATAAATTTGCTAACTAGAGTTATAATACCAATAGTCTGATAATACTGTGAAAATGCTGTGATGAGAACTTGATGGAAAACTACAAATACAGTTTATACCTGTATACTATTCGATACTATTTAAACTTTTAAATATCATGACATCCCAGAAGAAGCGTTGTAAAAGGATCTGTATAGCCGTGGGTATCTGTCGACAACGAACTTATCTCCGGACCCCAGCAGAGTCGAGGCATACAAGACCACCCTCTGCTCTCACCAAGGAGACAAGGAAAGAACTTTCATCCCTGAACCGCACTCTATTGTGACCCCATTGAGTGCGCAGAGACCCCGAACTGAAGCTATGCAGGTGATTGAGAAAGGTTTATAGTGGCACGTTATTACAACAAACCCCCTCTATATCTAAATCCAACATGGAAACGACTTTGGAAAAACTGTGAACGTTCCCTTTAACGTCTCGGCAGGAGAAACACTATCAGCAGGAGTCCTGGCTGGAACTTCAAACCACTACCCGCCCCTTCACCCCTGCACCCCCACCAAGTGAGCCCTATTCCAAGAATGAAAGCCTGGGTAGGTGGGGCAGGACGTGGGCCAGACAAGAGTTGGAGAGCATAAATCAATGACAAAACCTGCTCCCATGAACGACTCCCTCTCGTTCACCTCTGATCCCTTTGGCCGAGATTGGCAGATTAACACTTTACAACAGCTGTACTGTCTGGCCACACCCGAATTGAGACATGTCCGTTGAACTACACTTCCAGTATATGTCACACATGAGACATTACACATATTAGTCCAATAATGCAATCTAGAATTTACACAGGCTTGCCCCCAATCTATGAGGGCAGGTTTATACATGGCTCGGTTTCAATGTTTCAATAGGTCAGAAGTGTAGGGCTGTGAGTGATGGTAAAGGCTGAGTTTAAATCCTGTACATAAAGCAGGGCCCACCTACAGCAAACATACCTTTCACCCTGACTCTCTGTGTATTAAGGCTTTTTGTGCCAGGGTGATTCATTTCAGTCCTTTATACCATTGAGTGACAGGTCTGTGCGTTAATATGCATAGCCAAGCTTTAAATGATATAGGTTTATGAACAAAAGGTGGCAGCCTGTTTGCATAACATATGAGCGTATTAACAGCGGGGACGTCACTGGCTCCAGACTAACCTGGTGTACACACTGTAACCAGGAACGGCGCTTTTACAACTGGTTTGGAGCCTTTCGCCGGAAATGAGGTTGGTATAAAGGGAGGGTGGATAGTCTGCTGTGACATCACATTCTGCAACTCTACAGCAAACAGGTACGTAGATATTCATGCGTAACGTTTTTGTTGTCATTGATCATATGGATGTGGGTTTTTGATTATTTCATTTTGTTTGTATACTGAATTTGCAATGCGACCTTTGACGTGTTGACTTTTTATGTTTTCACTTTAAATATCACTTTGAAAGATAGTAGAAAAACCAAATGCAATATGTTCATATATTCATCTTCATTGATATTTGTATTGACTTTTGGAGTGGCCGGTTTTTCTGGCATTTTGAGCGAATTGAGTGCATGAGGGTTTGCTTGGGATATGGATCTTTTTTATGCAAAGGAGAATTCGAGTAAAAGTAGCATGAATATAAGATTTCAAGACTTCAGCTAGTGTATAGTCCAAAGGATCGGAATAAAACACATTCAAGTATTCCCAAGTTAGAGTGAAAGAGCAGAGATGCTGTTAAGGGGCACAAAAATCACTGATTGCTGCTTGTCTTTCAAATCTAGGTTGAACAGAACCATGAAGTTCCTGGTGTTGTCCCTGGCTCTTGCCCTGGTTTTAACAACCGGTAAGTCGGTCACTGATTCTCCACTGAGCAAACAGTGAAGTCTAAACACTGCTCTGCGCTGCTTAGCCTCTGGCCGGAAGAGCTCAGCGCCTTGCACACTTTGAACTCAAAATAGATAGTCTCTCGATCAGCAGCCTTAAATCAATGCTGCTAATATGTGATGAGAACAGGCCGGGCAAGCCACATGCCAAATTACTTCTCATACATGCTTTGACCTTTGCAGGAACAGTACAGGGAAGTAAGGTCCATAACTAACATGATATGCTTAATTGAGGACATTTGGTAACAGATTTTATGGTTTGATGAAATGCCTACAGCCACCCAAACCATCAGTTGTAATGAAAAGCGATTACACTTACATACATTATGGCCCAGGTTGGTGCTTCTCAATCAAAGACATCCCACGTGCAGTTAGTATACTTAGTGTCATGCAGATAAGAATAATCAAAGGACAAGAGTGAATTGGTCATAGTGATTTTACCAAACTCTCTGGATCTCTCTCTCCTTCACTCTGTCTGTCTGTCTGTCTGTCTCTCCCTCTCTCTCGTCTCTCTCACACTCTCTCTTTCTTGTCTTGTCTCTCTCTCTTTCTTGTCTCTCTCTCTCTCTCTCTCTTGTCTCTCTCTCTCTCTTGTCTTGTCTCTTTCTTGTCTTGTCTCTGTCTCTCTCTTCTCTGTCTCTCGTCTCGTCTCTCTCTCGTCTCTCTCGTCTCCCTCTCTCTCACTATCGCTCTCTCTTGTCTCTTTCTTGTCTTGTCTCTCTTGTCTTGTCTCACTTTCTTGTCTCTCTCCTTCTTGTCTTGTCTCTCTCTCGTCTCTCTCTCTCGTCTGTCTCTCTCTCGTCTCTTTCTTGTCTTGTCTCTCTCTCTTGTCTCTCGTCTCTCTTTCTGTCTGTCTCTCTCTCGTCTCTTTCTTGTCTCTCTCTCTCGTCTCTTTCTTGTCTTGTCTCTCTCTTTCTTGCCTTGTCTCTCTCTCTCCCTGTGTTTAGGTAGCGCTCTGAACTGCCACCGCTGTGTGTCGCGGCGGGCGGGGGAGTCATGTGACCTGGTTGTGGAGTCCTGTAGGCCGGAGAAGGACGCCTGTGCGGCCGCCAAGTTCCAGAGACCCCCGCGTGAGTCCCATCTCCGGACACAATACGCTTCTATTCACTTCATTTGACATGGAATAATATCGCACTTAATAAAATAACCTTATTCCAACTCAGTCACATGTAAAGAATAGGTTGGTCAGGAATAAACACATGAGTAAAGCCTATTTTAATTCATTGTCCTATTTTAATTCAGTAAAGCCCTGAAATTCATTGGCTTTATTTCAAAGGTGAAATAGAATATATTGCATAATACATCTATACAAATAGATTACAACCAGGTTTTTTTGTAGTCAGAAGCAATACTACCGTTGTTCTTCTTAGAATTAACATTCCTCATTAAAACAGCTCATAATGAAAATGTTTCAAGATTGTAAGATATCAACGATAAAACCAATTTTACTTAATCCGGATCCATGTTTCTTTCATTTCATTCAGATGGCCAGTACCAGAAATGCATGGCTATGAGCGACTGTGAGATGCTGAAGATGAACTCCTACATTGACATGACGTGTTGTGCCGATGACATGTGCAACACGTTCTAGAATGTGAACACTGTACAAAGCCCACCGTGCATTCTGCATTGAATTGTCCCTCGGAGCGACCAGACCTGGTGTGTGTGGCTGTGCTCTGGGGTACAGCAGACCTCCCCTCTTTTGTGTTTGTGGGAAGGTTGCTTTACCCTTTAATAAATGCAAAAAAAAGAAAAATAGCTGTTTGTCGTAACAACTTCTGATCCCCATACCCCACTGGGATCAGAAGAACAAAAAAAGTATATTGAGGCAACATTACATAACCACTTTTTGCTTTAATGAATACAATCAAAAACATTTGTACAACATTTTCAACGTTAGAAAATGGATGCAGAAGTTGTATTTTTTTGGCTGACAGTAACGGCTATGGAAACAAATGGAGGGGACAGGAGAGACGGTATTGCGTTGAAATGAAGTAGAAAAGGAGCTGTATAGTTGGAGGAAAAAACAGCTTTTTTTTCGTGTAGCAGAAAAAAATGTTTTGGCTATACTCTTCCTGCCATATATGGGGTCCGTTAATGTTACCTTCGTAGCTCTCACAGTTATCCTGTTAGCATATTAGCCTGAGTAAGAGCTTCATGTTGAACCTAACAATGTATGAAAATCACTCCACTGTTATCAAGCATTCCCCCAAACATTTCTTTCTGGTACACACATGAAGTTCTGCGTTTGCATCAGTGCCAGACAGTGTTGGATTGTGGATAAGAAATAATAATCGACTCATCCTTGAAAAAAATAAATAAATAAACAATATCGAAAATAGGGGCGAGGAAAATACTGATAAATAACAGCGTAAATCAGAGCCATAAACAGGGGATATCTTGATATCTAGGATCCTGGACGGGGTGGAGTGGTGTATGGGTTGGATCAGCTGAGGTGGGGGGGGGAGAGGGGAGAAAGAGTGGTGTATGGGTGGAGTCAGCTGAGGTGTAGGAGAACTGGCAGCTAGCCTTCAAGTAACGGGATATCCCAGTGCAGTGTCCAGTGTGTTGATTGGCCGGCGTCTACATCATGGAGCAGGACGTCTTTCCTGGCTGCGCACCGCCGTCAATCTTCTCTGCCTCCAGGATCATCCTCCGGAACACCTCCACAGCGGTCTGGACACGCACACGCACACACACACACACAGTGCCACACATACAAGCACGAACGCACACCCACGCAACCACCAACGCACACACACACACACACACAAACACACAGTAACTCAACATCATATATTTACTTGTATGTACGACCCCACACACACACACCCACATAGCAAAATTACAGTATAAGCCAAAACTAAAATGAAAGATCAGTGCCAAAACAGGCTACGGTGGTGCCATAGCTGTTCCTTATCTTTGAACGGGCGCCAGGTTTCGGCACAGGTTTTTTCCCCTGCGCCAAACGAATCCGTGCCCTTGGCATCGATTCGACGCGTAGAAGGCAGCAACTCAACAGGCCGTAGGGGGAGATACGGTACCTGGTTTTCCTTTGCGGAAGACTCCATGAATGCAGCGTTCCAGGACTCGGCTAAGGCCTTCCCCTCCTCGCAGCTGATGACTCTGGGGGACAGAGAGACCCCGTCAGCCCAAAGCATTCACTGTTACTCTTACTCTCTCACTGCTACGCTAACCAGATTCTGGCTCCAAGACAAAATACACATAAAAATGATTAAATATATTTAGTATGTGCTACACGTGCACCTCCTAAGACGGCGCAATTTGATTGGTTCGCTATCTCGGGATATAGGGCAATATCCCACGATTGAGATCTCAAACTCGGGATAATGTTTTCATCGCAAAATGTCCCGCTTTTGCGCTAATAAAAACAAATAAATCCCGTCAAAAAGTGTTTATTTTTATATACTACACGTGTTGACGTGTAGTATATGCTAAAAAAATTATTCACATTGTTAAATATATATAATGTATACAATACAATGTATATATATTATATACATAATGTATATAATAATATAAATCAATATATATATTTAAGAATATTTTTATAATTTATAAATGTTTACTTAAAGCCATGTATTTCTGGTTAGCTGATAACATTAGCTGACCTTTGTGGAACATTTCTTCGATATTAGCACGCATACGCAAGACTTATAGCATGGCTGGCTAGGTCAGGCCTCCAATCTACGGTATGCCAAAGTGCAATTTAGTAGCACTTTAACATCTAATTGACAGTGTATGCACAACATACCGCTCCATATGTAGGTCGTTCTTGTTTCCAACCAACATAATTGGTACTCTGTATTGAGAGAGCAAATAAATGTCATTAGATATACTGTATGTTGGGAATGTTTTATAGCCACCACAAATTGAAGAAAAACAAATGAGCTTTACTTACTGCACTTTGCCAACCATATCCAACAATTTTTCATGGATGACTTGTACAACTTCAAAACTGGAACAGACCCAAGCACAACATATCAGTTCAATTCTGTACAGACTGAGTATGAATTATGGTGAACTGCCTGGCGTTCAGTGGCGCGTGATAAGGACGGTGAAAGCGCACCTCTTGTTCGATGTGACAGAGTAGACTAGGATGTATCCGTTGATGTCTATGGAATACGTCTGTGGAAAAATGGAGTACTCGTCCTGGAGAAAAACACAGAGCAAGGGTAATCAGATCACTTAAACAAAAGTAAGAACAGATACATATTTACTGCTTTACTACTAGAGGAAAATACAACAAAGGCTGTCACCGTGATATGCATGTGGTAACATATTTATAGGCACAAAGAGAAGCTAACATAAATTGTATGTCCTGTCATTGGCCTCATTACAAGCATGAACACAACAAAAGGTATGACGTGGGCTGAAAGGCATATGAAGGCCTACCTGCCCCGCAGTGTCCACCAGCTGCAGATTGTAATCCTGGCCGTTTATCGTGATCATTTTAGTAAACGCTAAGCGAGAAAGACAGGTCGCATTAGCTCACTCGAATGTTGAACGTATGAACGCATGACAGAACACGACATTCATATTTTTATATATATATACATATATATATACATACATATATATATACATACATATATATATATATATATTCCATTCAAACATTTAGAAAATATGTATAAAACAGAAAATTCAGAAGAAATGCTTTGAAAATGAAGCGGTATTTTGTTTCACTGGGGTCAGTCGGTTCGATGAGGAGCGGGGATGTCAATAGCTCACTTCATCTCAGATACAGCTCCAGACTGCTCTATGCGGACACTCTCACTTCACTTTGTGTTAAACATACAGTCAGGTTATTTATAGAGACGGAAACAAATCCCACACAAACACACAGACACACAACGTACGCACGCAGACACACAAACAAATCTGGATGGCTGTTAAAGCCTTTTTTATTCCACAATTCTATTCAATTTATGAGATAGATGTGAATAGGTTGAGTGTTAGTTGAGTGTGTACAAGACAGAGAGAGGTGATGGCTGTATTGCATTATGCTTCTTTTCCAATTGATGAGTACGGTTTTTGGTAGTCAACGATTCTCAGGAGGAAAAATGCCTCTTTTGATTTTTAGAAAGCTAGCTATAAAGGCACTATGGTGCCTGAGGCTGTGCTAAAAACAGTAATACACATAATAAAAGTACCTCAATATAATGGTACGATTCCCCTGTGTTGAATGCTTGCCATGTGTTTTTTAGATGTCATACAGAAATACACTAATTATTTTCCCAGAGAAATGGTATGATTTGTCAGGAATACAAATATCACACATAGGCATCACAAACTCATGTTACATTGGATCAGAATGCATCTGGTGTAATAATACGAAGGGTCTGTAATTACACCTGACAGTATACATTTCACAGTATTATTGATTGGTCTATCAATAAATCCCACTTACTGTTTTCTATCGTTGGGTCATACGAGTCAACAAACTGGCCTTCAACAAACTGAATTGTCAAAGAGGACTTCCCTGTGAAAATGGAAGAAAAAAAGAATTAATTTCCAATTTATTTCAAACGGACAACCCCTGTTGAAGGACCATCTACAACTGTAGAGATATGCTATCACAGCCAATTATACAGCGGTAGTCTTCATCCACTTCCAGCACGCATCACTCGTTCCGTTACCGTCATTCTGAGTGCCATCTTGCCACCATTAACACACTGATCACATGCTCATTTTGGTCTGGTGTATCTTTAAACAGTCAAAGGGAACAGCCTTTGGGCACACTCAACGCGTGGAAAGCGATAATGGGTGAACGGATGATGATTTCCTTCAACGTGATTCAAACGTAATCGATCAATGGAAGCTGTAGATGCTGTAGCATCCCCCCCCCCCCCCCTCACACACACACTCACACTCTCTCTCTCCATCACAACCTAAGCTAAGGGTATCCATAATAAAAGCCCGGCACACAAGGCCCTCTGTGAGCCAGCGTGACTACAAGGCCACGTCTCACCTGGTGAGCGCGCTCTCATTTGTTCCATGGCATCGCGTGACAAAACCCCTCCACCACCACCATCGTTGCCTGTAATTTAAATCTATGATAGGAGGCGTAAAGCGCTTTAGTACCCGATGCTAGCAACCTCCGGCTCGCAAACCGTAGTCTACTATCTGTGTTCCCGGATCAACCATGCTGTTTAACCATGGTTTAATACTCACCTACGGATCGGTACCCGAGGATGGCGATTTTTCTTGATTTCGGCTGCGGCATATCTCGTTCTGGGTTATCGCATCTAGTCCTCGGGATGTTCCGCAACCTCCCACCGGAATGGCATCCACACAATCAAGAAGCACTGAGGAGATTCGACATGCAGCCCACACGATGGGAGTCGAAATCCGTATTCTTGTCGGTGATTCTGATAAATGTTTGTTTGGACAACGGCAGAATTTATTATTTTTTTCGGCCAGAAAAAGCATGGGGTAGCCTATCTATAGATCTATTAAAACTGCGTCACTCCCCTTTGCAATGTAATGAATTAGTAATGAGCGCTTTATTCTGATAGGTCATACGAGGGGGAAAGGCGGGTATTTTACTTAATTTTAAACCCTGATTGGATAAGCTGGCTGGCTGTCAAGCGAGAGCCGTCCGCATTCTAAAATAACCATTGGCCGGGATAGACACGATGACGCTCTGGGTGGATGGCGGTAATGTCATTCACATGTTCAGGTCAGCAGGGAACCCTACTCCCACTCATCAGTAAAATGTCCAAAATAGTTGGCTGCTAATAGTATTTGTATAGGCCAAAAAAATAGCTTCAAAATGTATTCACTACAAGCATAAATTTAGATAGATGGTTCTAGTAGCCATTCATTCGTATAGGCTGAACATAAACACCTGTAGTAATGTCATCTTCTTTGAAAAAAATGGCATAATAGAACAGACTATTCTGCGGGGCGTATGACTATGTGTAGCCCTGACCAATACCACGAGGCCAGACACTTGCTTTACCTTTTAATGACCAGTAGGTGTCAGCACAGGGCCATTTATGCCGTTCTTGGAAATGTCTGTATAGGCCTACATAAAAAACAAAAACATTGCGATAATCATCTTCCTAATGCGATAAGAACAATCAAATTCGGTTTACTTTATCAATATAAGTAGCATATTTTATATGAAACAGTTTTCAGTGTTGTATCTTAACGATTTAATTAATTGAACATTCTATTCAGTAATCATCTACAATTTAAACCTACATGTTCATGGGCATTTATAACCGATAGCATAGATGGAGAACCTAACCCATCCTTAAATATGTGCAGAGATATGGAACTGTGCTTCGGTCTTAACATAGCTCCATAGCCGAACAACGGATACGATTCAACAAAAGCTGAGACACTCACACTGCAATTAGTGGATAAGCCTACAAGCAGACGTCGACATTCCTATCAGACATGTTTGAGTAGATGAACAGAGTGGGGGTTGCTCACAACACTAGGAGTGAAGACTCCACTCAACACCAGAATCCAGGAGTGATTACTTAGGATTTGTAAAGACACCTTTCAGCAATAAAAAGTACATGGAAATCTTTCATGTTGAAACTCCACAAAACTTTCATAATTAGTATTTTCCGATACGTCTAAAATAACTCTGAGGGCTATGGGTGTGTGTGCACTTTTCCATTCCCCTATGACCAGTAAAGTCATTCCCAGCCCTTTCTTGGCCCAATACTACTTAATCACAGAAATGTCTAACACTGTGACAGTAACGGCAAGCTGTTTTGCTTTCACAAACACTTCTCGGAACTGGCGACCATGGGAGCCATGGTGTCAGCAGTAAATGGCTTGTTTTGCGTGACACATGGTGTCAAAAAACCTAGAGCGAAACGGTTGACGGTTGCTTTCAATTATTCAACATAACATCGCACAATTATGTAACTGACCAAGCACACACACATCACTTAAATGTATGGCACACGTTTGACACAAACACACACACACATACACACACACAAACACAAAGATACACACACACACACACACATACACACACACGCACACACACACACACACACACACACACACACACACACACACACACACACACACAAGACACGCACACACACACTCTCCACAAATGACACATGAACCCCGCTATGTCTTAACCCCATATGGTTACCATAGGTCATGCGTCACAAGTCTTAAAAAAGCAGACAGATAAAATACGTACATTGAAACACATGTTCCTACAGTGGAGATTATGGACCAAGTGTGGTTCACAACAGCAGTGGACTAGTCACCGTCTGGTGTAGGGTGACAGTAGATAACTCATGCCAACAGGTGTCTGACAAGATTGTTACACTTCAATAAAGGGCTTACAGGCCTGAGAGAAATAACACATTCCCCTTCTGGAACGCTGGCCTTTCTCTGCCTCATCCCCATGGCATGGAAAAACCAGCCCAAATCCTTCATTTCAGAAGTTTTCAGCCCATTGTCGGTAATGGATAGAAATGAAGTGTATGTCTGTTGCATGTGTGTGTGTGTGTGTGTGTGTGTGTGTTTGCATGTGGATTTGTGGATGGATATGTGTGTGTGTTTATATGTGTGTGTGTGTGTGTGTGTGTGTGTGTGTGTATGTGTGTTTGCATGTGGATTTGTGGATGGATATGTGTGTGTGTGTGTTTATATATGTGTGTGTGTGTGTGTGTGTGTGTGTGTTTGCATGTGGATTTGTGGATGGATATGTGTGTGTGTGTGTTTATATGTGTGTGTGTGTGTGTGTGTGTGTATTGGTAAGCGTGTGCCCATGCGCATGTGTGTGCGCATGAGTGTTTCATTGTGTTTGCGTGCGTGTTTGTACGCCCGCACACGCCCTGGCCTCAGTTTGTGACGAGAGCGCTGGGCTGAAGCCACCCAGTAGCCCAGCAGATGTCAAACCATTGAGACGGCGTCCCTACCGACGCCCCTCAGATGTGAGGGCATCCCTAAAAACCCCCGTCAGCCGTCATCTGTCTCTAACTCTCCGGTGTTGTGGCCTTTAGCGGCATTCATCAGCCAGCGCAGCTGGGAGCCTGCGTCCCCCTCTACCCCTGGCTTCTCTGGCAGCGGCTCAGGTCTCTCTCTTTCAAACCTTTCCGTGTGGAAGCACCTCTGGCTTGGTTAGTATGCAACGCTGGATGCCGGTTGAACAGGACTCCTCAGCCGTATCCCAGCTGGAGCCAAGCCACCTGCGGGCACCTGTCTGGGCCAACAGCTCATGGAGCTCTCTCAGGGAAGTGAAAATGCAGATTTGACTCAGTGGAACCTGCTCTCAGGGCAGCTTTGATCTGTGGGTGCCATGCCCTCATCTGCCCTTTATTGTAACTGGGGGGAGGGTGGGGAAAAAAAAAGCACAGCGATCATTCAAATCGCTGCTCATCTCGCAACCAAATGAAATTCAGCCTTTTTTGATGTTTTGAGTTTGGGGTTTGTCATGTGGGTTTTGGCCTGCGTCCAGATTCCCACAGATCATGGAGCTCCCACTCCTTCCTGCTGTCACGATAGGAAAACCGATGCAGAGCCACATGAAAGATTTATGGAGCAAAGGTAGGCTGGAGAGTGGCCTACTTTAAGGTAAGTGGTCGAAGCACAGGTAACATTATTAATTCCATCCAAGTAAAGGAGATCCTGTTCAAACATATTAAATTCACTATCAAGGGAAAAATAGATGAATGTATCTCATTCGTTTTTTATTGCATGTTTTATGTTATTTACTCTGCAAATTAAAAATGTCATTATTATTCATTCGCTGAGTTTAACTATCTTCTTGTTTTGCTTGCTATATTACATTGTTCCAGCCTAATATAAATAATTGAAATAAAAAGTAAATGACTAACTCTCAAACCCTCCTTCTTTGTTGCTGACTTGTAGAAACTTTGCCATTTCACACTGACAGTTAAACAATGTGGTAATCTTCGGGTCCTGCTCCCATCCATCTCCAACCTCATCCGAGCTCCCTTGTCGATCCTAGGCAACCCAGAAACTACCAAACAATCAGTGCCCGGTGAGGTCAGGGTCAACATTCTCCACCAATCAGGGAGTATCCGCCAGGATATCTGTCTTGCTTTTGACAGCTTGGTGTCAAAAGAAGGAAAAATCGAACAAGACCCCCAGGTTCCAAGCAGGTTCAGACCTGCCTGGCAGACAGCCTCTCACAGGTCCCATAACACAGCCTGCAGCCTGTTTATGTCTGTGTTTAACCTCGTGTTCTCCATGGCAGCTCTAAGTCCCGGAGTAGCCTCAGACGGTGTTTATCCTCACTCACACCGCTGTTACCATAGTCATCCCACTTCACCGCTAATTAGATTCCATTACATGAATGTTAAGCAACGGGGGCACCGATAGCCCTCAAAGCGTGCAGGTGGAACCCAGATAAGATCTTCGGCGGTACTTCATCACCCCGGCTTGTTGTTGTCACGACTACAATTGGCTTGTTCTCCCCGAATGCTGCCTCAGCAAAGCCGAGCCAGAAAGGATCCGGTCACTCTGGAGGTTCCCACCACACCCCCCCAACCCCCCCGCTTGATTCCAACCATGGTTGGACAAGGTGTCTCTTATGCGGCACAGTTAACCTGGATACCGGCTCTCCACTGAGCACCTTTATCATCGTCTATTCATCATATTGTCCCAGTTTATCTCCAGGCGAACAAAGGGGGTTAACGGTACCGCAGACCGACCTCAAGGTAACTGCCGCATACGTGGCCGACGGGGTAGACACAGTGGTGGTGGAGTGTGTTTTAACTTACAGATGGGTTGGTAGAAGCACGGAGAAGGAGGAATACACTTTCCAATGTTCAGAAGCGCCACCGCTACTTCTGCCACTGCTACTGCGGCTGCTATTTTCACGCCCCCACCTCTGACAGATCTCCGTGTGGGCTCTGGATATGCTCGATCTTCTCCCAGTGGTGCGATTTCCATGGTGACAATTTTGCACAATCAGCCGGTGGCGAAACGGTGTTCGTCAAACTCACAAAATAAATAAACACCGGGAACATTGAACTGAAGATGTTCTTGGCCCTGGTGTTCTTGCCTTGAGAGCAGAACTCCCTCACACTTCCACGTGGCTCATTTGCATAGCTCAGAAGATCTTTTCGTTTACTGAAATGTCCGAAAGGCAAATAATAAATGGAATCCAAACTAGAAATGTGTTTGAGCCTCTTATACAGTTTCTATTTAAAAATATACATTAGCATATGTGCACTCGCAGCACCTACAAGACATTGAGAGCACTTTTCTCTACACATTTTTTCTGCCTACACCTTTCGTGCCTTGGGATGACGCTTAACACTATTAGCCGGAAAGTGGGGCTGGCTATAGTGGCTCCCATTCACATGGAAGTTCAAAATCAGTCCAATGGGGAAAATATTCCCATCTGCACCTGCTGAATAATAGAAGACTCGCCGCTAAGGTGGTGCGCCATCCACTTTTGCTCACTCACCTTCTCTCTCTCTCTGTCTTTCTCTCTCTCTCTCTCTCTCTCTCTCTCTCTCTCTCTCTCTCTCTCTCTCTCTCTCTCTCTCTCTCTCTCTCTTTCTGTGTCACTCTCACTCTCCCTCTCCCTCACTCTCCTTCTATGTCTCTCTCTCCCTCTCTCTCTCTCTCTCTCTCTCTCTCTCTCTCTCTCTCTCTCTCTCTCTCTCTTTCCCTCCCTATTCCCCCTGCAGCTGACTTGCTTCATGAAATTCATAGGTTCCCCCAAATGCACATTTCTTGTCTTGATTTCTACAGCTGTGATCTTGCTCGGGAGAGACATTGCGGGGTCTGAAGAATGGAAGATATTCTTCAGCAGGGCATGGCTCTGCAGTCCATGAGGATATCTCTGAGGCACACACGACTAAGACACTCTCTGGAAAGTGTCTGTTCCTGGCCAGGGGCCACTGGCCCATGGAACGGGACCGAGTGCCGTATAGGGCCCTTTGGGCAGCGGTTGTCCCAATGAGATGATCAGTCTTCGCCTGCGTGGCCCGGGGCCTAATGAACAAGTAATAAAGGTGTGCAACTTCAACTCTGAGTCTCCGAAGGTGTCTCAGCTAGTCATTACGGTCCCATACAGCCAGATTAGCTCCCCTTAAATTACATCATTTTCTGTCCCCCCCCCCCCCGCCTCCCCTCAGGACGGTAGGGGGCCTGTGTTCACACAGTCTATCACTCATATCCTCATTAGGTGCTAATGTGACTCTGCATTGGAGGTGTTGTGTGAACGGCAGAGGGGCAGTGAAACCCTATTTCCTGCTGATTTACACCTCAAGCTGTGGCCGTGCATCTGTTTCCGATGGTTAAAGGGAAGCAAGTGGCGTGTGGCACTGCGTTATGGTGGGAGGCAGGCAGGGCGTGATGACATCGATATGCCGCCGAAATGAGCATCCACCGCTGGGCTCATCACTGCTGCTGCTGCCTGCCTGTCTCCCGGGCTCACTCTCTCTCTCTTTGTAAATGATTCTCCTTCTCCATCGCCTATTGTTATCCATCCATCTCCCTCACCGTCCAGCCAACCTGACAGACTGGAGGTATTTAAATATGCATGTGTGTCAGTCGGCCTGTCAAGCTTCTTTTCAAATGATACTAGCAGTCTGTACCCTGTTGTGTTATTCATCATCCATCCATCAGTCGGCTGGTATCATTTAAAAATATACTAGCAGTCTATACCCTATTGCAGCGGTTCCCAAACTTTTTTAGCCGTGCACCCCCTTCTATGTCGCAACCCGGTTGACGCACCCCGACGTTCAATTTCTTAAAATATTTAGTATTAAGATTGCATGAAACTCTCCCATGTATTTGTTGTAAAAAATATCATTAACTTATTATAGAACTATTATCAACTTATTCAATTTATGTACAAACAATTCCAACTATGACACTTTCAAGATGAGGGCACTAGGCCTTGGTCCAAAATATGCAGAAATATGGACATATATGAGACCCTTTCTAAGGGAAAAAATAATCAGAGGCAGAAAGCAGATAAGTTGTGAACATGTTATAATATTTTTGAGCCGCGTTGAACACAAATTGCAGCAAGTTTAAATGACCGTGGAGCTAACAGCCCCGTCATTATACAACAGGTTATGGAAATAACATTAGAACGCCAGTAATTTGAATGAAATTGCAATAAGTTACACACAACATAAATAACAAAGAGCATGGCTCAGGAACAGATTAAAAAATAAAAAATAAACCGGGATCCTGGGGATTTTTCAGTGCAGCGCAGCTGGCTCAGCCTGCAGCGAGAGAGAGAGAGAGAGAGAGAGAGAGAGAGAGAGAGAGAGAGAGAGAGAGAGAGAGAGAGAGAGAGAGAGAGAGAGAGAGAGAGAACAGGGAGGGTGTGCGTGTGAGTATTTCCAGTATATTTGTAGCAATAATATCAATACCATTTGGCCAAATACTTACCCATATTAATGCGACGGGTGGGCCTGCATCTTGGCAAAAAGCTCTGCGATGTTTGGCGCAATTGAAGACAGTTTAAGCCTCAAATCTTTCTCAACAGCATCCAGTCTTTGCCGATATTTAGTCTTAACTGCTGTCAGAGCAGAGAAGCCAGCCTCGCACAGATACGTTGTAGCGAAGGGCATCAACACTCTCAAGGCCTTCTTTGCCAGGACTGTGTACGATGGCATTGACTCAGTCCAAAAATCGACAAGTGGCTTTTTTTTGAACTGCAACTGCAGAGCCCCGTCAGATGACAGCTCGATCAGCTGTTCCTGCTCGTGAAATGACAGCTGGGGGACCGGGAGGGAAACTTCAAACGGGTTGCGAATCCACGCTTGAGATGTGTCCATAGGTGGGAAGTATTTCCGTAGCTGCTCGGCGAGTTGGTTGAGATGTTCAATGATGAGGCTTTTCACGTGCTCACCCAGGTGCACGTCATTTTCCCCCAAGAACTCGTTAAGCGTAGGGAAACACAAGAGTGTGTTCCCACTCACACAGCTCGCCCAGAAGCGTAGCTTCTTCATCGTAGCTTCGATCTTGTCTTGTGTGTTGAACACGGTTACACTGACTCCCTGCAGACTTAGGTTCAGTTCATTCAGAGCAGAAAATATGTCCGCCAGATAGGCGAGCCTCTTCAGGAAGTCTTCGTCATGCAGACTGGATGCCAAATGAAATGGATTGTCCTCAAAAAACTGCTGAAGCTCGTGTCGCAGTTCAAAAAGCCTTGTCAACACTTTGCCGCGGGACAACCAACGCACTTCAGTATGCAGCAGCAGTGCTTTGTGTTCGCTGCCCATCTCGTTGCATAACAGCGTGAACAGTCTTGAATTTAGCGGGCGAGCTTTAATGAAGTTGACCAGTTTCACGGCATCATTCAGTACTGCAAGTAGATCAGCTGGCATGTTTTTGGCTGCCAAGGCCTCCCTGTGAACACTGCAGTGTAACCATTGAATGGATGGACACACTTTCCTGATATGAGCTATAAGCCCTGTGTGCTTCCCCGTCATCGATTTTGCCCCGTCAGTGCAAATGCCCACGCAGCCTGTCCAGTCGATGCCGTTGGTCCTCATAAACCCATCAATTTAATTGAAGATTTCCAATCCTGTTGTTCGGGTAGCAAGGGGCCGACAGAACAGAAAATCTTCTTGTACCGTGCCTTCAAAAAGGTAACGGACATACACCAGAAGATTGGCCAGATTTGCCACATCTGTAGACTCGTCTACTTGCAGAGAGTAAAACTCGCTCTCTTTCACACGGCTGACTAATGTAGCCAGGATGTCTTCAGACATTGCATTGATGCGGCGCGACACAGTGTTATTGGATACTGGAATCATGTCTAACTTTTTTGCTTCTTTCTCTCCAATCATGCATCCCACCATCTCTTTGGCAGCTGGCAAGCACACGTCTTCGGCAATTGTGTGAGGCAGCCCCTTTCTCGCAATTCTGTAGCTGACAAGATATGAAGCCCGTAATGCGTCTTGTTTAGACCCAACATATGAATGAAACTGCAGTTGTTTTTGGCTGTTTTGCAACTCCTCCAATTTTGATTTAAAAAATGTAAGGGGCTTTTGAGTTAAATTAGCGTGCTTCGTGTGAAAGTGGCGACGTAGATAAGAAGGCTTCAGGCAGCTGTTTGCTAGCACTTCACTGCACACCACGCACTGCGGCTTAGGGCAGTCTGTATCACCAATCCAAGTGAAGCCAAGACCCAGATAGTTTTCATCATATTTCCTTCTTTTTTTCCCCGTCTGGTGTTCACCCTCTTCACCTCTTTTGCCTTGTTGCCATCGCCTTCCCTCCTTTGCGGTGTCCTCACGTTCATCATTTGGTGTCTCCGTCTCGTTTTCTTCTCCCGGATCCGCTCCAATTATCTCCTCTGTTTCCTCCGATGTTTCACTCTCTCTTGGTTCCTCTCCTCCTTCATCCCTAACTTTTACTTTAGATGTCTCGCCTGACAGTTTTCCTGACTTCAGCCAATTCAGCATATTTGCGATAATGAATGTAGGGGCCAAAAACTATGTGCGCATATTTGAAATTATACAGCAGTTGGTTCGACAGTTAAGTTGTTTACGCAGTTGCTTGGCAACGCGCTCCGCTCCAACTGCTGTTATAGGCTACTTCTAGGACCGAATCAAAGCGGCGCTGAAACAGAGCGACACAACATTGCTCATGTGATATTAGGCTACTTAAAAATAAATGAAGTTAATTTTTTTTAATAATCAAAATTACAGTTTTTCATTGAAATTTTACAAAGGAAATGTTTATTTACAGCCATTACATTTTTCATCTCGCGCACCCCCTAGCGGCAGCTCGCGCACCCCCAGGGGTGCGCGCACCACACTTTGGGAATCCCTGCCCTATTGTGTTATTCATCATCCATCCATCAGTCGGCTGGTATCATTTAAAAACATACTAGCAGTCTATACCCTGTTGTGTTATACATCGTGCATACATTAGTCGGCTGGTGTCCTTTAAATCAATCTAGCAGTCTATAGCCTGTTGTGTTATCCATCGTCCATACTTCAGTCTGCTAGTACATCTTAAAAGATACTACTAGTCTATACCATGTTGTGTTATCCATCATCCATCCATCAGTCTGTCAATCCATCCGTCCGTCCATCCATCCATGCACCCATCATTCCGTCCGTCCATCCCACACATCTTTAACTAGCTTCCCCATCACGAGTGCAGTCGTCCCCTTTGCGTCAGGGATGTGAATCGGCCCGGCCGAGACTAACCCTCCATATCTGACAGCATGCGGTGCTCAAAGACTCGTGTCTCATTCCATGGTTTGAGGCCCAACTAGTGGTGGCCAAGGTGCCATCTCTCATGTAAATAGTCTATGGCAGGATGTAGCCAACCTGCTGCTTTTGAAATCAGGCATGGCAAACCCACGCACGTACACAGGCACTCGGGCACGGAGACATTTCAACATATTCACAGGCACACACACGCACACATACACATGAACACACTCAGACACACACATACGCACATGCACGCACGCACGCACACACACACACACACACGTGCGTGCACACACACACACACACACACACACAAAGATCCACATACATTGACATCGCAAGAGACATATACAAACATACTGAACCATGTCATAAACATGGTTTTATAGATTGCTTTGATATAGATGCACCTACTTAAATATGACTGGAGACATGAACAAGCATCTGCTTGAAGTTGCCATCGGCGCTCTAGCCATGAGCAAGTGTACAGTAGCCAATCTTAAATTCAACAGATGTGGAACATGGCACTGATGCAGCAGAGCAGGCCTGACTGCACCGTTGGATATGCTGTTAAGTGGGTGGGTGGTGTTGGAATAGACCTTACTGTGTAGGATGTTATCAAACCAAAATCAGTACTGGTAGTTGTGAACGGCTGGGTTTCTTTGAAGAAACTAAATCACATGTGAACTGAGGCAGTATAAATCAGAGGCAGTTGTAATGTCACAAGTGCTTCCCATTATAACAACCAATTATAGCATCAATCAAACCGAATTTTACATAAATATGCCAATACAGTATCTGATTTTGGCTAATGCAGTTTCAGTTGTGCTTCAACAACTGCCTAACAAAATGATTGGGTATGCGTCGCAAACGCAAATACAATGTAAAATCTATGGGAAATAAACAGCCAGGAATTATCCGACAACTTTACCGAAAAAGAAACCTATGTGACTTTTTCACATGTAATTATATAAAATTGACATTTGCAATAAACCCACCCGCATCCCCCCTCCCCTAGAGGAAATCCTCTCTAATTTGAGGGAGATGATTCATGTTAGGAACAGAGTGATGACGCTTATAATATCCTCCAAGTGGCGTACGCAGTTCGGTTCCTTTGAGGATTCGTTTTTGTTATTTACGGCGCATGGTTCAACGTGATAATCCTGGATGAAGCCCTGTACTCCAAGTCAAGTGTCATGACTAATAAAATACAAAGGTCACCACGTGAGTGACCCGAGGATGAGGGGATAATTCATCAACAATCTGCAAGCCTTGCAGCATGTATACAGATAAGATTGAAATGTCATGACATTTAACATGACCAAAAAAATAACACTACATAGAAATATCTTGACACGTGTCGAGTCCGTTCAGGGAGACTCCATTTATAGGTACCGCTCATTCTTATTTAGCACAACAGATTAACCTTAGCCATGATTCTGCCAAGTAGTGAGGTCAGTAAGTTTTATAGGCAGCCTTTAAACACTGTTAAACATTTTAAATAACACTGTGGGTGTATATTATTCGTTATTCGCACGGCGGATGAAAAAGTGAGGCCAGCTACACCGGAAGGCCATGATAAGTGACCTGTAGTGCTTGGCATTGACCGCCACCAGATCCATGTATGTGCAATTTCCCAAGCACCTCTGAGAACCGCTTTAAAAAAAGCAATTTAATATTTTGCTGAAGTCGAGGCTCGGTGCCAGTTTTTCCGGTAGTACGAGGAGAACATTCACCTGACTCACACACACACAACACACACACACACACACACACACACACACACACACACACACACACACACACACACACACACGCACGCACACATGGATATAAGGTTATGGTAACACAAGCACACAAGCTGTTCATTGGTATGTCATTTATCCAGTAAATTCGGGATGTTGACATGCTTTTAATATACTAACTATGATGCTATCTATGTCTTTCTTGCGTCATGTTTCAAGTTCCTAGAGTGTGTGTGTGTGTGTGTGTGTATGTGTATATATGTGTGTTTTTGTGTGTGTGTGGTTTTGTGTGCATGTGTGTGTGCTGTGTACAATTTCCTATGTGAGGCTCTGTGCCCTCACGTGTTGTGTGTACATGTACATATATCCACGTATGTGTGTTTGTGTGTGTGTGTGTGTGTGTGTGTGTCTCTGTGTGTGTGTGTGTGTGCATGTGTGTGTGTTGGTGTATTTGAGTGTGGGGTCTTAGGGTTGTGAGATCATAGCTGTGACATCAAGTGATTGAGTCTAAGCCAGGCTCTATCCCCTCTCCTCTGATTGGACACTGGGGGCTGGATCGGGGGGAGGGGGGGGGGGGGGTGGGCTGGGACAATGGCTTTGACTTTTGGTCCCACTGGGAAGTGACAGGACCAGCTGCAGAGTGAAACCCAGTAAGGCGGGCACTCGGTTGGGGGGACCCAGACTTCATTCCCCGAGCAGTGCTCTGTTACAGCGCGGCTGTAACAGCTCTCTCTCACACCGAGAGCAGAACTCCAGAGAAACCACTGCCAAAACAGCCTGACAGCAACGACCGGATGACAGCCCAACATTGGCCTTGCCATGCCTACCGCCAGGCCTCGTTCCCGATCCCCAGAGAGCAGTAGGCAGCCATTACCGCCAGTGAATCACTCGGTGCTCTGAGTGCCGGCCGTTGACCAACAGCTGCCAACTTATTTCAGTAGACGCTCTCTCACCTTTGGACAGGCCATGGGCGGGCGTCACTCCCGCAGTTTCTCCAAAGAGGAGCTGAGCGAGGTGAGCACGAGCCACGGCCGGCGGAGCGCCAGCGTGAGGGACGACCACAGCGGCAGCAACGGCGGAGGCCTGTCCTCGGCCGCCGAGAGGTTCCGCAAGCAGACCGCGGTGCGCTTCGGCTACTGCACCCTGAGCCTGGCCATGCGGGGGCTTGAGGACCCCCCCGCGGAGCTCTGGGAGCTGCGGGAGCTGGAGAAGCTCAACCTGTCCATCAACTGCCTGCGGAGCCTGCCCTCCGCGCTGGGCGGCATGGACAACCTGGTGGTGCTCAACCTGTGGGGCAACAGCCTGGCCAGCCTGCCGCCCGAGATCGGCCAGCTGAAGAAGCTGCGGGTGCTCTTCGCCTACCGCAACTGCCTGAGCGAGGTGCCGGAGGAGCTGGCCTCCTGCAGCAGCCTGGAGGTGCTCAGCCTGGCCGACAACCGGATCACGGCGCTGCCGGAGAGCCTGGCCTCCATGCGCAACCTGACCAAGCTGAACCTGAGCAACAACCGCATGGCCCACATCCCCACCTGCGTCTACAGCATGAAGGGCCTGGTCTTCCTCCACCTGGCCTGCAACCGGCTGGAGGTCATCGCCGACCAGATCCAGGACCTGGTCAATCTGAAGATCCTCATCGTGGAGGGGAACAGCCTCCACTCGCTGCCCAAGACCCTGTGCTTCCTGGAGTCCTTGGAGCTCCTCAACGTGGACTTCAACGACCTGCAGAGCGTGCCCGGGGAGATGTACCTGATGAGCGGCCTGAGGAAGCTGGCCTGCCACCCACTTGATAAGGGTCTGCACATCGTCCACAATCCCCTGGTCAAGCCCATCAAGGAAGTGCTGCAGGGAGGCCTCAGTGCTTTGTATAACTACCTCAAACCCTCCTGATGGGATCCAGGCAGCCATGGGAACATGTGTGTGTGGGCGGGAGTGTGTGGTGCTAGTGTGTGTTTATCAGTGTGTGTGCGTGTGTGCGTGTTGTGGTAGTGTCTGTGAGTTTATCAGTGTGTGTGTGTGTGTGTGTGTGTGTGTGTTGTGGTAGTGCCTGTGAATTTATCAGTGTGTGTGTGTGTGTGTGTGTTGTGCCAGTGTGGGTTACCTTATCAGTGTGTGTTGGTGTGTGTGTTGTGCTAGTGTGTGTAAGTTGATCACTCTGTGTGCGTGTTGGAAGGTGTTTGTGTGGTGTAATTATGATCACGGTCTTCCCTTACTGACTCAGAGCAGGTGGTACACATGCTGTGCAGTGCTCTGATGCCACGGGGGTCCATCTGATGGGATAAACCTCGGAGACACTGCGGCCCAGATAAACGTTACTGCACACTCACACCGTGCCAGAAGAGGTTTTATGGGGACGCCCGATCTCACACTTCCTCGGTTTCGGAGTAAGACGAGGAAGATAATGTTCCCTGGCTTTGTGCCTGAGGAATATGAAATCAACCATCGGTCATATTGGTTTACCCAACTATAAATTCCTTCTGGGTAAAGTGGTTAAAGCCACAACCAAGGACACTGGGGGGAACTTTTAATTTCCCAGGTAAAGGATTTAGACATGGGTACCTTGCTGGATGAACATTGTTGTTGACACCCACCATTGAAGACCAGGATGCAACACTGGGGTTCAGTTACACTCTCCAGCCGATCCCCTCCTTGTTGCAGGAGGGGATCAAAGAGCCAAGTCTGTGCAATGAACAGAGGTTGTGTTGAAGGCGATAGTGTGTGTGTGTGTGTGTTCGTGTGTGTGTGTGTGTGTGTGTGTGTGTGTGTGTGTGTGTGTGTGTGTGTGTGTGTGTGTGTGTGTGTGTGTGTGTTGGTATGGGGGGTGGGATCAAGACCAGCGACAAAGCAAAACCATATAGTCTGTGATTGAATGTTACACTCCACCAGATTGCCACAATACCGGAAGATTCTCAGATGCCTTCGCGATGGGACCCACACAATGCAATTCAATTACTTTAAGCTCTCAACATCAAATTGTTAAGGTATGAATGTCTCTATTAAATGTGTTGGATTACATTTTATACCTCCCCATGGTGGAATTGTATAGTTGCAATAATGTTTTTCTGGAAAGACAAGTTGGTTCAGCAAACCACCTTGGCGCAATTAAAATGAAGTGAATTAAAGAAATGTTTAACTGGATATCACTTTATTTGAGAATGAACAATTACAGACAAATTAAACATTACAGACATTGAGTTGGACAAATAGCCCACTACTGTATATTTGAACTTTAACATCTTAGATGATACACAACTTCGTGATAGCACTTCTAAGCTTTTCAATATATATTTCCTCTGTATTGATACTTTTAGAAAATACACCTGCCAGATTTTTTTTTAAACAGCGTATTACGACTCGATAGAAAATACAAAACTACGACATCTGGTGGCATATTTCAATATTACTTTAAGTAATGAATGCATCATTTAAGTTTCGCCACATGTTGGATGGGTCTCTTTTCAAAGCATGCATCGTGTGTCAGGCGTGAAAAAACATTGCATCAGTTCAAGTCAGTTGACTCGAGGTCATCTACATTACAGCACACATGCTAATTTAAGCTTCAGAATGATATTCGGGGACCAATTAAAATAGAGTACAGCACATTCTGTGTTGTCAACAACCCCATTATGCAGCATGCGAATTAATTAAAACCATATATTACTTATTATGTGTGCAAGAAGTTGACCTGTTTCACGGCACGGACCGCTATTCACTAGGGATGGGCATCTAGAAGACAGTCTAGACTCGAGTGTGGGAGTGTCCAGAGGAGAAGCTCAACCGAGGGCCTATTTGTCAATGCTGTTTACTTGTTGTGTTTCCTGTGGGGGCATATAACCGTGCGAACAGTGTTGGTTTCTAATGAGACCTCGTTCGAGATGGAACAAGCAGAGCAACACGCGCCGCTACGAGCACACTTGTTTCACAGCCGTAAACGTGCATAGAGAGAGAGAGAAAGACGCTTTGGTGGCAGTCGCTAACTTTACTGAATATAGTCTGCTAATCAATCTCCCATTGAGCCGTTGACAATCAAAAGTGCTGGATAAACAAAGTAGAACAAAAACAGCCAGAAAATAACACTGTTTTTTGGCAGCCACACCGCGAGAGGTTTAATAAGTCATCCTGCGCGAGGGTAATTTCGGTAGCGCCATTTGTTTGGTCCCGCAAGGAAGCAGCACGCGGCTAGAGAGAGATGAATGACACTTATTGGCAAACAGCGTGATAGTGCCACTTATTACAATTACTACAATGCGTTATTTTTACAAATCGGCGCGCAATGCCTGGTAGCATTGTGGATGAATGTCGTCTTTCTTGGATGTATGGTTTTCACTTAAGTTACTGCCTAACAAATCCACTCATGTTTTCCGGTCCAGTGCAACTTCATCACAAAAAGTATTTTGATTAAAGCAACATTCAACTTTCTATCAGGCATACGGTTCTCATCAATAAGGATGAAGTTTCTTTGCAGATCTATGAGTCCACAACTGTAGACAATGCATAGCTATTCAGTTATGCATTGTTGCTTTCAACCACATCGTATTTTTAGATTCAAGTTGGACCTTATCATTAGGCCTATGATATGTTTGTCAAAGAAAACATGCTATGTTTTACCGCCTGTTTATGGACGACTGGTCCAACCTGGTCCACACCTTATCTCGAAACAACAGAACGCACACATTCACGCATGCCATTAAAGTGACAACAAGAACAACCGGATAATATCTGCTTATTGTTGACAAGAGGTGATCCTGAATCTAAAAGTAGTGCTGTGTCAATAATACGTCATTTTAATTGGGGATGGGAGCTTCCACGGAGTTGTCCTATACTGCTGACTGTTTCATGCATACCTGCGTCCCCGCATCCGACAATAACACACTGACATTGTCTGACATTGTCACTCATTTGCATTTTGTGACACACTTCTAAGGGCTATGGAAAATCCATTGTTTGTATGTGCAAGGTCTTAGGCATACTTTAATGTCACATTTATATTAGCATATATATATATATATAAAAGTCACGTGCCGTAATTAAACCATAAAGAAATAAAAGCATGTTCAATAAGTATAGATTCTGAATCAGTGATATGCTGGGTCAACTAATGAAGAGCTCCTGAATGTCAACCCGGTCTCCCTTTAATGGGATCAATGCACAAATTTGATCAAAGAGGACATACAAGGGGAATTTAGATTAAGCAGATGAAGCATTGAAGGATATAGGCCTACACACGTTAACTCTAAAGCAAAGGTTTGATTGGATAAGATGCAAGGTGAAGTTCATATTTGTCTGTAAACAAATGTCGACATTAATGTGATAGATAGAAAGATAGATAGAAAGATAGCTAGACAGCTAGATAGATGGATAGATAGATAGATAGATAGATAGATAGATAGATAGATAGATAGATAGATAGATAGAGAGAGAAAGAGAGAGAGAGAGAGAGATAGATAGATAGATAGATAGATAGATAGATAGATAGATAGATAGATAGATAGATAGATAGATAGATAGATAGATAGATAGATAGATAGATAGATAGATAGATAGATAGATATTACATAAAGATATACATTTATGTCAGGTTAGTCACAATAATGGTGATATTAAATATCATATTGAACCAAAAAACTATCATTATATCATCAATATAGGAGGAGGGGCCATACCTTGTTGGTTTGAGTTAATTCTAGTATGGCCAACTCAGTTCTGGCTCGTGCCAGCCTCGCGCCGAAAAGAGCTCGCAGGCCCCCTCTACCGGAGAGACAGAGCGCGCGCGCACACATATGCACTCGGGGCTCGCGGAGCTGGACCACTCAATCCCCGCGTAATTCAGGAATCAGGACTCACTCAGAGATCCCTCCTCAAGTCTGGAGCAAGTCGGCAAGGAGCGGCGTGTCGAGGACAGAGCAGACCATTGTCACACAGGAATAGACTAGGAGGGCAGGATAGACTCTGCCCTAGATATATAACACGTCAATTAGAAAGTATCGCTCAGAATTTCAACTTGCAGGACGAAAGAGTTGTTGGTTAACCCCGCTTTTAGGGGGTTAACGCTACGGCGGAGGTGTCGACATGGATAAAGTTGTCAATTGCTTGTTTGCTGCAATAGCCCTTCTGCTGTCTGTTCGAGCCGAAGTTTTTAGAGGTAAGCAATACGTGTGTGGCTGGCTATTGTGGCTGTGTGTGTGTATGTACACGGGTTCTGGTTGAACGCTATCATACGTTTGCCCAATAGTTTCCAACTTGCATTATTTACCTTGTGCCAAAGATTACATCTTTTACGCGTGCTTATTAAAGCACCGATGATTTACATGTAAAGCTTTGACCACGCGTCCAGTGTCGAAGAGTTAGCTGTGTCTAACTCTTGATAAGTTGCTGTCAGTGTCGAATGGGATTCAGATGAAGGGATGATTCTCTCGTCGAAGTCTGTCACACTCTTGTGCGATGCCCGTGTTAGAGCTTCGTTCAATTGAACTCACCCAGTGCTAAAGGGACATTTGGATTTCGGAGCGACTTCATGGAGTAACACGTACAGCCTTCATTTGTTATAATAGTCACGTTTCCTCTTCAGTTTGTCGTCAAAGAGCTGTGTACCGACTTGAGCGCATAGGATCCCTCCCTGCTTACCATCACATATTTAGGGAATGCTGGATATTCTTGAGTTACTCAGGAATCATTATTTGTAGTATTAATATAGCCTACCATGACCATCGTGTGTAAAATTATATACATTTTTTTGGAGTTGACACACTTGCTATATGAAACAACTAAAGCAGGAACCCACAGTCAGTTTCCTCATGTTCCGTATCTTTAATACTCTCAGCTTCAGAGCCATTAGGCATGTATCGTATTTATGTAAAAAAAAACAACAACTTAGTTCTTTTTTACTTAATTGTGAAAGTGTGTCTTATTCTGAAACATATTTTGTAGTTAAACTTAACTTAGTAGTTAGATATGTTGTATAATGTTCTCTTCCTCATTCTTCCTTATCAATATTTGCACATGCAAATATACAAATATATTGGGCGAACCAGTTTTCAACATGTATTACATGGAGATAATGAAAAACGTCTGGCAAACCAATGCTTTCACTGGAAAACCGGTAGAGTGGACTGCCTTAGGGGAATTAATACAGACTAATTTAAATCCTAAAAGGGGTCATCTCAGCGGTCTGGGTAATGGCATTATCCTTGAATAAAGAGGGGCATTATCGTGTGTGCAGGCTCATCAATACCCACATTGAAAGCGAATGGCAGACTTTGCAGTGATGTTATGTTGCAAATTTGACAAGACATAGTATCCTAGGTTGACAAGTACTCAAGCATGAAACTGCATTTAACCCAGATCACATGACTGTGTTTGCTAAGGAGTGCGTGTATGTTTCAGAGAATTTGCTACAAGGTAAACAGTGACAGTGAGGGTAAGGGTTAAGTTATCATACTTGGCGTCGCTAGTCCGACGCTCTGTTCTCCTCTGACTATGTAGGTGCATTCTTGAGTTGGCCTGTTGGGGGCAGCATGGTACACACATATACTTTCTGACCATCAGGAATCAAGGAGCACAAGTCAGAATTCAGATGTGCTGCCCCGCCTCCAACATGTATCACTGTTTTGACCAAATGCTCATTTACAATTATTAGACACTGATCGAAGTGTAAACAAATACAACCCAGTAATCTATTGTTTAATGCAGTTATTGAAATGACAACATTGATGAGATAATTTGTGTCTATTTTACAAGGGCACTATAGCAGTATAAGTCCAACCAAACACAAACAAGATCTATATGTCTAAACGCTGTGAGGCCCCTTTAGTGTTCCAGAACATACTGGCGGATCACCCCTCCCCTCCTCCATCCTAACGTCAGATTTATCAGTCTTGCCTGCTGGCAACCTCTGGATAAGGTATATTTATCGGAATGGGGCTCACTCCCCCCCCCCCCCCCCCCTCTAATTGCATATGTGTGAATATGTAAACAAGAGCAAAAATCGATGGGTGTGTTTTGTGGGTCTCTGACTGGGTGATGGATTGCAGCCACACACGGCAGCAGAGGTAGAGACTAGTAAATATGAGAGCGATGCAGCACGCCGGGATGCATCAGTCAGCCTGAGTATGCGCTCCGGTCTGACAACCTCAGGGAGGGTTCTAGGTCTGTTGAGTGCCAGAGTATCAGTCAACTTGTTGAGACTGCTGCCTCTGACTGGGAACCCGAAAGTTGGTCACGTTAATCAGGCCATGTATGATCCCTAATCAGCAGAAGGATAAATTGCACGAATACTAGTGCATCATTATTTATGATCCGCCAGTAATAGAGTTGCACAGCGGCATGGATCTCTAGTGATACGATATGCATCACGATGCACGATAGAATATGCAATGAATTGGGATTTTCCTGTTTTACATTGCATCGCACTTTTTCTTAATTTGAATTAGGGTCAAATGCAACTTGTTGACAGTGTCCCTAAATGTCCCTAAATGTTTTAGACACGCATTGGACTTTTTTTTGGGGGGGGGTGGGGGGGGGGGGGGGGGGGGGGGGGGAAACGAACATAAGCTTGTTATTTTCAGTGCATTGGATGTATCGTTGATCTGTTTGACCCGCCCTTTTGCAAGAAGATACCAACAGATCACCAATACATCCGATACGGTGATAATAAACTTGTTATTATCGCACTTGGAAGTATTGTGATCTGTTGGTGTCTTCTTTCAGAAGGGAGGGTCAAACAGCTGGTCATCCATTCACAAAGACATGGCTTGAATGAGCTCATCTTTTATAGTTTTCTCCCTGTAGGGCAATCTCTGGCGCTTTGGGTGGGGAATGGGATTTGGCACCAATCTGATTGTACCATACACATCATGACACAAGGGTCTCAATTCCATATACATTGTGAAATATTGCGATTGTTTCGTGTGATGCATTGCAATTAAAAATCATCGAAACAGATTTTAAAAAGTTTATTGTAAAATTAAAGTCAATGCCCAGAGTAACACAGATTTGCTGGGTTTTTGTGTATATAAAACATCGTAGCTCAATCTCCATCTTTGTTGGACATCCGCTGTTTCTTCTTCTGTTGTTCTAAGGATAACGTTGCTCACTCATGATCACAATACTGTTATAACCATGATGTGTAAACTGTGAAGTCATGAACGACTCTAAATCACGGGTTAGTTAGAGTGGTGGGCTGTTGAAATCTGACACAGGATCCAATATCGCTCTGCCACCTGCAAAAATAACTCCGGGTTACATAGGAGAACAATTGTAAGACCATTTGTAAAAGAAAACTTTGACCCTGGAGAGGCATATTAAGTTCCAGCATCAACAAAGGCCATTGCCCCTCTCTTGGTCTCCTGATAGGGCTCAACGTCCGCCCTGATTGTTACTTGTTTTACTGGAGGCCTTGGGTTGTGTTAAGCAAGCGTCTGAAGTACTTATGGTACGTTTGTCATGACGTTATTATTAATATGACATATTTTCCTCTCATCCGTGTCGCTGACTCAGTTGTAATAGAGACTTTTTGTCAGAAGGTATCTTGTTAAACAGTGGCAGGTTTCCTTCTGTGTGAACCAGTGGAGAATGAAATTAAATATGCACGCCATTCCTCTTTTTTTGTGATTGCTCAAAGCACATCGGAGGAACAGCAGTTCCGCTGTGATTGATGATAAAACCCCAGGTGCTGGAGCGTCGAAATCCACTGTTAAAATTATTATCTAGATATTGTGCAGTTTTTTACAATAATAGATTCATCAAACGTTTTCCATCGTTGCTTTGGCTGTCGATTTTGATGGCTCAGTTGTAGGTGACATTAGGTTCTAGACTTGCAGACGGTCGGCTAGAGCTGTGATAATCCAGGGCATTGAACAGTTCCTCGGAGAGCCCCGGATTTGTTCCGTTAGAACCTGAACGATGGTTGAGTTACACAGTGGGGTAAGAGGTCACCGGATACCATATCGTTGACTGGGGGTGTGATCTGTCTCGCAGTCATACTTCCAAACATAAAGGTCTACTCTATTTTTCAGTGTATTTCGATCTGTTCTTCTATGTAATTGCGTTAAAGCCGCTTGGTTCATCTCCATGGAGTCCGTCATGTTTTGCGCGTGTTGTGTGTCAAAGATGACATCACCATTGGGACCCAAGCGTCTTCTCGAATGGGGCTGTATTGGGTTACTAGAGATGAGAGAGTGGTTATCTGCACACACACACACACACACACACACACACACACACACACACACACACACACACACACACACACACACACACACACACACACACACAAAGAGATTCATCATCATGCTGCAGTTCTGTGGCCTTTTATACTGCAAGATGTTGCTTATGCAATTCATATTGTGATAAAGTTTTTAGTAGGCCAAAAATAATGGTGTTGTTAATATGCTTTATGTTTTCTCCTAAATCTGCAAATATTTTCTCTGTTGTGCAAACCTTTTCAGGTCTACATCATGGCTTGCATTACCATCTGATGGATTCTCTTTACAATTATAAAATATAAAACAGAACCCCTTGGGCAGTATGCTTTTTCACGTAAAGATTTGTGAGTGTAGTGGGAGTTTAGGACCAGGGTTCCATGGTGTGGCCTTGATTTAATTTATAGTCACTTGGTATTATTGGATAATTATCCATGTTTTTTTCAATCGTCATAAGCAATGCGATAGATATATCTAACTATAGATCCAACTATAACCTTAGCCAGTATATAGTGCCCTTATTTGTATTTCTACTTAAGAGGGTTAGATCGTAAAAGATGGTGTGGTTGCCCAGGGCAACCTCATTGGGCCCACTGTGGTGGTCTGGTTGGCCATTCCCGGCAGATATCAAGTCCCTGTAACATCACAGAATCCTGAGGGGAAACTTAAAGCTAGGTACATAAAACTAAATTACCAGTTTGTCTATTGAAATATTTGAATAGACCTAACATCCCTTTAATTATTTACATTCTGTCGAAACCTAGATAATATTACATTAATTGCACACTTGACAGTTAAGTAGGTAATTTAATTTGTGTTAGAAATATTAAAATGTTATGTGGTTCTCTTCCTGTGCATAGTCTTCTGTAAAAAAATAAAGTCAACAGTTTTCTCTAATTTATTTTTCAACCCACGTTCTTACTTGCTTGTTCTTGGGGAGAATTGCTGAGTTGGTTAACGATAGCCAAACTGCACTGTATCAGTTTGTCTGAGATATATAGTGATAACTAAACAATGCTTAATCTGGAGAAAAAGCACATCCTGAGCTGAGCGGGCAGGATATTAAATCAAACATGGCCACCATGTCCCTTTGGGAAAACGGAATAGGAATGATTTATCATTAAAGTATTGGTTACTCAGCTTGTTCTAATGAATGGGCACATTATCTCTCCTGATCACACGGCCATCGCTATTGTAGCCAATTCACTTGGTGCTGCTAGATTTTTATGACTTCACTCTTCCACTTTACATGTGCGTGATAATGAATCCACATAAACTAGGCTCTACCAAAAGAGTATTCAAATTGGGCTGAAGACACAGACCAATCGCGTGCGGGCTCCCAGCACGACAAATATGCATAAATGCACAAGCGGCTGCTGAAAGTTTTTCCCCCGCTAGGCCTCAGTGCACGCACGTCCCCGGAGTGGCTCTCCACAATTCAATCATTAGCTGTTGATTTGCAAGTGATTTTATTTACATTCTTGAGAGGCGGTTATAGTTTGAAGTTCAATCTCCTGGCGCCCGCTGTGGCGGTGTTATCACCGAGCTCTGCGGTAGCATCGGTAATTGGCCTTGAGATGTGACTGTGTGAAGGATGCCGGACAAACAGAGATGCCCTAATTATGCCCAGCTCCTTCAAATGGAGAGGATAAAAGCTAATGAATCGCATGCAGGCCAGCGCAGGGGCTGACTAATGAAGAGAGAGAGAGCGAGAGAGAGAGAGAGAGCTAGACAAACACACACATACAGACAAGAGGAGGAGACTGCTGTGTGTGTTTGTGTTTGTGTGCGTGTGTGTGTGTGTGTGTGTGTGAGAGAGAGAGAAACTGTTTGTGTGATGTGGGTGAGGGTGGGACAGAGGGAGAAAGAGAGGATGAAGTGAACCGCAGAGAGAGAGTGAAAAATAGCGCAAGCTGGAGAAAGAAGGAAGAGGGACAGAGTAAGCGAGGGGGAGGAAGCTGGTGGCCGTGCACGGATAGCTCTCTGATCTCATTGGTGTGAAAAAAAACAGAAAAACAAGATAGTGAAAAACAACAACTTGTTATGCTGTGGATCATGTTTACAGAAGTCAGCAATCATTGTAGGTGGCAGTTAGGGTCCGGGGCTCCCTGGAAATACGGCACTAATTAATGCTCCAAGGGTCTCAATTGTTTCAAGATAGAGAGAGACAGTTGGTGAGAGGGGCGTAGACAGGGAAAGAGAGAGACAGAGAGGGAGGGAGGGAGAGTAAAGACAGAGAAACAGAGAGACAGAATAGCGAGATGACACGATTCAGGGGAAGGGTTGTACCCACATAGTAAGGTTTGAGTAACTGTATTTTATTCCAAATTAAAAACCCTTATTTACCTTTTTGTGACATCAATATATCCTCCCCTGCGATTATGGTAACCTGTCTACCCTTGAATTAAAGTACGTGGTAATAAACTGTGAGCTGAATTTTTATGTTGTTTTAAATTGAAATCACCTTGGAGCCCCGGTACATAGATACTTAGCTTGGTAACTGGCTTCCTTGCCTGCGCATTCCTAAGGGCTGTATGCTGCGCATTGCCCTGGGGGTGCGTATTGAAATGTATTCCGATAGCTCTCAGCTCTTCTCTTTTGATTGGGGTTCAGGTGAGCACAGCCTCACCCACCTGCAGAACGACTTTGAAAGCGGGCTTTAGCACACGCCGTGTCAAGGGGTTCACAGCCACCACTTCTTTCTACATCCAAGGGGTCGCCTTGGTTACCGGAAATAGTCATTAAAGAGTGACACAAGGCGGGCGTCACTGTGCTTTGTTAATGAATCACCTCGAGCACACTCTCCCGCCCTGGGATAAACTGATTGGCGATAACTTTGAGGAGTGGAGTCTTTCCTCTTCCTGCCTGATGGACTGCTGGTGATGTTCGATGGGGGTGGTGTGTGTGTGTGTGTGTGTGTGTGTGTGTGTGTGTGTGTGTGTGTGTGTGTGTGTGTGTGTGTGTGTGTGTGTGTGTGTGTGTGTGTGTGTGTGTGTGTGTGTGTGTGTGTGTGTGTGTGTGTGTGTGTGTGTGTCATTTATTCAGCTTTTGTCAATGAGCAGCCAGTGGGGCAGGTGCATATACTATGCGCGTATAGTAGTACTACCCCCCCCACCCCCCCCAGTACAAACCCATCCCTAGTCCTCCAAGCATGTGCCCCCACAAGTATAACCCCAGGCAAAATTCTCCATTACTGTCAGTCTAAATCTGTCGCCGTCACATTAGCGCTCATCATGCAGTCATTAATGCATTAGGGGCCTGGTGCTGGAGAGCCTGTTATTGGGCTTTGCACTGAAAGGCGGCTCGGCCCAACCTATTGACCGTTTAACCATTCGGTAATGGAGCGATCCCCGAGGATAGATCAGGCCACCGTGGGGGCCATGGGTGTTCATTATGGTTATTTAGGAGCCCAAAAGTAAATCCCTTGGCGATTTTATTTCACGGTTTTCTCGCTGAACTTTATAGGTTGACGCGCTATGCCACAGACACTGTATGAGCATTGACATTGAGGTGGAATTGATGGGTTTTCTTCTCACCAAAAGTGTCTCCCCCCCTGCATTACAAATTCCCAATGAACAATCTAGTTCAAGCTGTTCAGCCTCCACGCACGCACGCACGCACGCACGCACGCACGCACGCACATACACACACACACACACACACACACACACACACACACACACACACACACACACACACACACACACACACACACACACACACACACACACACAAATGTGCCATCTCCCACCACATTTGTCCCGCAGCAGAATGTACCTGATTATGCTGCTATTGGTCACACTCCGTCGCCTATTGCCAGGCCGTTTATCTGCTGCCGGCTCCTCCGCGGCTCCTCTGAGAGACATGCGGCCCGTAAAAGAGGCTGTTGTTCTGTAAACAAACCCCCTCATGACCTACCCCGGGCTGGGGCCGGGCTCCCTTTGAAACGCAGGGGTGTCGCGGTGGTGGGTGGGTGGTGGGTGGGAGGGGAAGCTTGTATTTCCCGTCTCCCTCGAAGGCCTAAAATCTTGGCGTGACTAATTCCCCCTAGGGTAAGTTTAATAGCATTACTGTAGCCTTGTTGCGGCATGTAGGGTGGCCATGTTGGAGCTGTAATCGAGGCCTGCGGATGTGTGCGTGTGTGTTGGCGTGGTGTGTATGGGCGTGGGTGTATGTGTGTGTGTGTGTGTGTGTGTGGAGGAGAAAGGCAACATAGGAAAGGAAACGGTGTCGCAGAAATAAAAGGATGCACTGTTCGCCCTGTCTCTCGCAGCGCATTTCGGAAAAAAAGGAAAATGCGGGTGATAATATGAAAGGCTTCTTTATGCGTGGGTCCAACTGAACGAGTGTGAGGCCACAGAGGTACCGTGCACCCGGGCAATAGAGGGGTGTTTTCCTTCGAAGTCAACCCCCCGTTTTCTAGCTTTTCACCCCTTAAGCGTAGAGGATCTCTCTACCCTCGTTGAGGCAGTTTGCCTAACCACCTTCCTCTTATAGATATTTTTCGGTAGCGCAGGCCCTACTGAACATTGTCAACCTGCTACCGACTGAACAACGCGTTCTGTTCACCGCCGGGCGTCTTTTTAAACAAGCTTTGTCCGTGTGTCCGGGTACCGGAAAACAACCCACACCAGCTGTGCTCTCCCAAAGTCAAACAGAATCCAAACAGCACAACAATAACCGGGTGCAAAAAAAGGAAAAGGAAGATGACATTTTCCCTCTATCTTTACCGTACCACCCTGTAATCAGAGTTTACTGCACGTTTACGCAAATTACAGGGCACGGGAGTCATTAGTAGCACGAGGCCTGCTCGGCACTGCCAACGGAAACCGGGCTGGAAACACATGTTTTGGGATCCTCATGAATAACGTGCATCTGAATGAACAATAAAATACGCTCGGATCTGATGCGTTGATTAAGGGTACGGAGTGTGTGGCTGGGATGTGTTTTCAGGGAGATATGACGTCCTGTCGAGTTAATGCTTACCAGGGCGAGGGAGGATGTAATTAATACGGTCGTGCCCTGTAGCATTCTCCTAGCGTTATTCAACAAGGATTGTCCTCCATTTCGGGGCTTCAGTACAATTAACATAGATGATCAACCCCTCGTTAGCCCTTAAGCAAGGTGCTTCTAGCGTGTGTATATTAACAACAACCAAACAGATCCGCCGGGCTGTCGCAGGGGAAACGTCATTGATTCCAGGTACAATCGGGTTGTTTTTGTAGTTTTATGTTCCTCTCAGGGTCATAAATGCACAGACAGGGAAGTAACTATATTCTGCATGTGAGTGCTGCAAGGTCAATAGACACGATCGCAGTAACGCATCCGTAATTGTTTTTATTGCTAGAGCTATGTGAGTTTATACGAAGCCTGAATGGTTTTAACTTAAAATCAATATAACCTAAAGTGAACAAATGTTGTGTAGGAAAAATTAATTTGGATAGCCAAGGTGAATCTTACATCCCCCACCTGTCTGAATAGGGATTTTCCGGATTTGTCAAATCGGAGCCTCGATACACGGAAATAAATATTCTACAATAGAAAACTGTCAAAGACTCAGAGCTTTGTCCAGGCCAAATGAAGGAAGGTGGCCCTGTTAACACATAGCATGCTTCCACCCTGGGTCATTTTTACCACAAAACATGGGTCTGACTGCTGGAAATGGCATTTTATTGTGGATCCTCTCTACTACAGGAATGGCCTTTAGGTGTTGACTTGACCCACAAAGACCTTGATTCATGGAGGAGGGCAAGAGTAATAAAGTAACCGTGTGTATTATCTACCACGAGTGCAGAGCTCATCTTACATTACATTACATGTCTAGACCCTGCCTCCTGATTGGCTGCCTAACAGGAAGATTCCTTCTTTTTTTGAGGGGAGTGAAATGGATATACTGTAGAATCTAATCAACGGAGCATCTTTAGTGCATAGCTTGTTCTCCTGAGTGGGGAAGGGAAGACATGGCTTGTGGTTGCATGTATGCCAACCAGTGCTTTGTTACAAATCATAACCACCTGCAAATCCCATGATAACACCACCCCTGCATCCATGCACACTATAAAGGCAAATCATGGCATTTCCTGATTATTTTCAATGTATTCACAGTATTTACGGTTCAAATGGGTCAGAAACGACTTTTGCTTTACTGGTATATGGAATTCTCTCCTAAACTAAAAAAAACTGGTGATGTTTACCTTCTGCTGTTGCATTAAAGCAGCAATCTAAAAGATGACGAGCACAACACTGGCAATATGGTGGGAATTGAATCGGCTCTGCCCTAACCCTGCCATCTATATGTCTGCTCACCAAGCCATCTCACCAATCCTATCTCTGCTGGGAGCTGGTTGTAAAAAAATACCAAGGATGAATAACTAGGAAAGATAGCACTCCTAGTGAGAGAGAGATGGATAGACAGAGAGAGAGAGAGAGGGAGAGAGGGAGAGAGGGAGAGAGAGAGAGAGAGAGAGAGAGAGAGAGATCTACTAATGTAAAAAAAGAGGGAGAGACTGGGAAACTAAAAGAGAGAGACAGACAGAGAGAGAGACATGTACGAATGGAAAGAGGGAGAGATAGTGAGACAGTACGAGAGAGACTGGGAGACTAAAAGAGAGAGAGACATATTACTAAGGGATAGAGGGAGACATAGTAAGACAGTACGAGAGAGAGACTGGGAGACTAGAAGAGAGGAAGGGAGATAGAGAGAGAGTGAGAGAGGGGAAGAGAGAGACCGGCGGTGAGTAAGGTGTGGGCCCCGCTAGTTTGGGGATGGCCCCTGGGTATCTTCACCGGAGCTCAACATACTTTATTTAGTCCCAGGCAAGTCATGGCAGTCGCATAAAGCAAAAAAAAAAGGATATGGAGATGGTGATTGCATGGCAGTGGCTGTAGCCTGAGTCACACCCAGCAGAGGGAGGCAGGGCGGGGGGGGGGAATAATTGACTCCCCCCGCCGTTCCCCAGGTTACACCGCGGCCACACTAATATTCAAACCCTTAATGTTCCCCTAATGCATCCCCATGTGTGTCTGAGGAACTGCCCACTGCCAGTCAGTACTTCTGCCTTAAGTCTGACGCTACACACAATGACACACAGACATGCACATATATACAGGGACACATGCACATACACACACTCACGGATACACAGCCACAAGCACACACACATATACATACACACACCCAAACACACAAACGCACGCACGCACGCACGCACGCACGCAAGCACGCACGCACGCACACACACACACACACGGGGGCGGTGGTTGTAGTGTCATGTTGAATTAGAGGGAGCACAGACCAGTTAAGACCCATATTGAAGAATCAATACAATTCTGGCTATAAAATTGTGTTACCACGAGCCCGAGACAGGCATGTCTTCTGTCGTGACAATGCTATGCAATGCAACAACGTTAGTGCTGGATTAATGTGTCGGCCCACAGGTTGTATTATATGATGGACGAGGTAGTTGACTCGTAAAAAAACACCAACAGAAGTAAAGCGTGTTGAAATACGTGTTTGTTTTACATTGATTGTTGCATTATTTTGCATATTCTTGCAAGCGTAGCCGTTGTGACTGCTGTGTTAGTGGCTTGACTTGGACATGACACCGTCGCCATGTTGAGAACCGGCTAACTGTCCCTCTGCCGCTCTTTCCCCTCCACCCGACCGTCCTGTCTTTCTATATTTATCTGAACAAAAGGCACCCATGAATGCACATCGATATAACCAGGGATGGCATATTGTGTGTGTGTGTCTGTGTGTGTGTGTGTGTGTGTGTGTGTGTGTGTGTGTGTGCGCAACAGGGCCTATCAACACATTGTGTTTATGCTTTTGCACATGTTTTATGCTCAAAGTGCAGCTGCATGTGTGTGAGAGTGAGTCCTAAAAGTGTGTGTGTGTGTTAGTGTTGACACGTCTGTATTTTGGGTGTGTGCGTGTGTGCATATGGCATATTAGCGTTGTTTAATTCGGCATCCTTTTTTTTTTTTGCAAACGTGTGTAACCTTCCTGTGCATGTTTGTATAAATATATCCGCACACATCCCCTCCCGCCTCAGTATTGTCATGCTCTGTGTATGTTTGTGTCATCATGTCCTTGCTGTGGCTCCCCTTCTCTCTGCCTCTGCCTTCCCCTAGCTGACTGCTATTGAACCAGTCCCGGGCTTATTATCAGGGATGTGACAGGAGGTGGCTGGCAGCAGCCATGGACACCTTAATGAAACCTGGGCTGCCGGCTAATTTGAAAGGCACCAGGGTGGTGTTGGTGGACGGGAGGAGAGAGAGCAAGGGGTTGGAGAGAGGGACAGTAACGAGAGCAGAGAGGAGGACAGCAGGTCCGGCCTCTCACGCCGGCGAATTAAGCTTGTCGTGTTCATTTGGAGAAGACACAGAGCTAGGCTTCGGCCGCACTTCTCTTCATCAAAATCGTGTTAATGCAACACCCCCTCCCCTGTTGATTGACCACAGACAGCCTAGTTAACACGCTCCTCACCACAGGATCCATCTCCTCTCTCCATCCACACTGCCAGCATATATATTTTCTTTGTCCGCTGGCCTCCTTAAGGGAAGTTGTCTCAGGTGCTGACCTTTAAACCACACCCCCCCCCCCCCACGGCTTCACACCTCCTATTTCCTCCATGGTGGCTGCGTGGGTGGTGTTTTGCACTGCAGGGTCAGAGCTGGAATCTGCTGGTGAACTTAAGGAACAAATCCTTTCGAGAGAGGGCTTGCGTTGTAACCGAAGGCTCCCGTTGAATACAACCTGGATGGAGGCTGGATCAACTCTGAGGTGTACGCCACAGCCTGGCCACGGGTCATCTCACTTCATCTTCTTCTCTCTCTCTCGCACTCTCTCTCTCGCGCTCTCTCCTTCTCGCGCTCTCTCTCTCTCGCTCTCTCTCTCTTTCGATCTCTCTCTCTCTCTCTCTTTCCTCTCTCTTTCCTCTATCTTTACTCTCTCTCTTTCATCTCTCTCTCTTTCTCTCACTCTTTCCTCTCTCATTCCTCTTTCCTCTATCTTTCCTCTCTCTTTCCTCTCTCTCTCTTTCCTCTTTCTCTCTCCCTCTCTCTCTTTCCTCTTTCTCTCTCTCTCTCTCTCTCTCTTTCCTCTCTCTTTCCTCTCTTTCCTCTCTCTTTCCTCTCTCTCTCTTTCCTCTCTCTCTCTCTCTCTCTCTCTCCTAGTTAACACGCTTCCTCTCTCTTTCCTCTCTTTTTCCTCTCTCTCTCTTTCCTCTATCTTTCCTCTCACTCTCTTTCCTCTTTCTTTCTCTCTGGCTTGCAGGTTGGGCCCAATATGCCTCCCTCAAGCTCTCTCTCTTCCAGGACGCTATGCAAAGCAGGGAGGGGGGTGCCTTCAGTAGCTGACCTTTATAGGTGCCTTCAGGGGATGAAGGCACCACTCTAGCCCTGAGTTTGTTTAACTCTGTGTGAAAGCCTTTGAGGAACAGATCAGGAGGAGCAGATACATTGGTCATTTTGAGGCTCGGTTGGTCTCGGCTAGTGTTCATTTTGTCCGTGGGGTTGGTTGGGTGGTTATTTTAATTTTATGACGTTGTCTGAGTGAATACATGATTAGGATTGGCTGTAACGGTCTGGATTCATGTCAGATTACAGTGTGACGATGACAGTTTAGTTTGAGTCACAGTTTATCACACTGGCAGATAAGGTCTACTGTTCAACACAATGAAAACTCTCCCATTCCTCTCCCATGTTCATAGGATTGATCCTATTTGCTAGAGTTGTTAAGTTGCTGTAACATATGAATTGTTGGGGTCATTGTAATCCTGGCATAGGTCAGACCCTAAAGGGGTGGGTAGGTTAAAGGAAATCTTCTGCATTTTTATTATCCAATAATTTTTGGTTAACGGGACCCAAACGGAACCCAGACACCAATTTTTGAATAGTCACAGTTATACAATGGCCGGCATCAACCCAAAGGCAAAAAAAACAAGTTGTATTACTCTTTAGGGATTTCTCTTTAGCCAATGTCGGTCGCAAAAACAAGCACTTTCAGAGGACGATCATTGACATGGCACTTTTGGCCCCCAAGGTCTACATTGCACCCCGTTTTTGCGGATTACAGCTTCAGCTTTCTTGCTCAATACTGGACAAAGTGAAAAAACTAGAAAATACAGTCCAGGTTGAACAATTCTCAATTCTCATTCTTTTCCTTGAAAAGAGACGTCTGCAAGATGTTCTTAACCGCTGTGTCAGGTTTCCGAGGTTTATTCAGACAATGATCGGATGATTTTGAAGGGAAATAACAATTTTATTACATATTTTTATTCGGAAAGATGAACAGATTTGTAGTCACAACAGAAATAAATACACACCTCACTTCCCACATCGGGCCAGTAAACAATATGTCATGTAGTACTATGTACTTAACGTTGAAAAAACAATTAATAATGCATGATGAAAAGCCAACACTTGTTTTTGCCGACCGCACACCATGCCGTTGATTGTCCCTGCACTTCCAATGAATAGTGTGGACCTTCATGGCTGGTTGCCAAATGACATTCTAGTTTACATCTGTAGCTGATCGTGCCCATTCCAGAAGGTAAGGATGAAAGGGCTCACACACAAACACACACACACAAAATACACACACACACACACAGACACACACACACACAGACACACACACACACACACAAACACAAGATACACACACACACACACATACACACATAATACACACACACACACACACAGACACACACACACATAATACACACACACACACACACATAATACACACACACACACACACACACACACACAGACACACACAAACACACACACACATAATACACACACCCGTGCAAAGGCCACTGCACGTACACACACACCACTACACACACTAATAATCTTGTGACAAAACATATTTGGCACATTCTGACAAACATCAGAACCCATCAGACTTTCCCTCCCGTCCCTCTTCTTCTGACTCTCTAGCCCAAGTCTGTGATCCGTCCGTCCTCCACTTCATGCAGAGATCAAAGAAGGCACAACATTTACATCAAAGATTATGTATGAGTTTAATTAGTTCTTCTTCTGCAATGACAACAACAAACCCCTTCTAAAAAAAAAAAAAACGGATTTATCTTCTTTCTGTGTGAGGACGTTTGGAGATGAAATAGGGTGTGGGTAGGGGTGAATGCATTACAACCATGCTCTGAGTCACACTTTTAATTGAGGACGTAACCCCCTCTCCGCAGAGATGGCCAACTTTTCCCGGAACACCTGAATGCAGTAGATGGAATGAGATTAGTTTTTATTAATTTCTGCTAATGCGTCCGCGCATATTCATTTTCTATAATTACATGTATTGCTTTGGTAGCTGGCCTGCTAATTTTGTATGCCCAAGTGTGCCACTGCAACCTCCATTGCACATATCTCTTCGACGGCAACCTTGTTAATTCTATCCTTTACAAATTAGGTTAACTCATCCATTTTAATTATTTTCTTAGGGAATCTATTTGGTATTATTAGATCAAATTGGTACGTTTTATCGAAAAAATAATTCAAATAATTCAAATACAACTTTTTAATAAAAGAATCCTTGGAAAACTGCGGGATTTATTCTCAGTTACTCTCCTCGAGTTACACAGGCAAATGGCTCCTCTAGAGATGTGTCAATTGATGGGGCTGTGAGAAGAATCATTTTAATAAGTCTGTCTGTGCAGTAGCATGTCATTAGCTGCAATTTCTCTGCAACAAAAGGGGTCAACCGACTGGGGTCACATTGTTTTGTGCGCTCATTGCGACCATTATCTGGAATCAGGATTTTAAAAAAGAATAGTGAGTAAATGTATTCCAATCATCTTAAGTAGCTGGGCGTGAGGTGAAAGTTCAGTCTGCCTACTTGTGAAAAGTGTACGCTTATTTTAATTTTAGTTTCCAACTTCTTTTTTTTGCGCAGATTAAACGGTACACATTCCAATAAGCGCACTTTATCTCAGAGACTATTACATTCGCACACATACACACTCATTCACACTCACACACACATACACCCTTCTGAACCAACAGTGGTAGGGCCCAGAGGCTCATCTTTCAACGTAAGGAGCTGACATTTACTCTGCAAATTCACCTTTGGTGTCTTGCCACCGGATTTATGATATTTCTCTTATCAAGACTTGGTTACCATTTTTCATTACTGATGCATTGTGCCAGCTTGTCTTGTGACTTTTTTTTTGTTGTGCCCCGTAAAAATTGGCCCTGGGACAATTAAGATTGATATGTTAATGTGTCTGTTGATGGTTACCGGGGTTGAAATAGTAGTGCGGCTCTGCGTTGACATTTGGATGTGTCATGGGGGTGTGGGCCCAGGCTCTACAGATATGTATGAGGACGGTAGAGCGAACGGCCGGCAGTGCTCTGTGCTGCAGCAGAGGAACGTTCAAACACCAGGCTTAATTAATGTTTCACCCGAGCTGCTCCAATTCTGTCAATCCCTAATTCCAGCAGGGATATTATCCTTTACCCGTTAATACGTTTTTAAACATCTTTTCAATTTACCCGGGAATATGTAGGGATTTTCTTAACATGTTTAATATATATCTTCGCCATTGCTCTCCTAGGAAACAGAGAGTCAACAGCAGCTGCCTAACCAGACACCTTTTGAAGGGAAACTCTTTAGAATTCAATGTCATCTCCTCTCTCTTGGAGGAAATGACCAGAAAAAGGGTGAACTTTTAGTGCATAAAGTTGCCTCCGGAACAAGGGAAACGGCGACAACAGGATTTAACCAATTAGCCATACTAGACTCTGAACAAACAACATTTGGCTCGGATAGGCTTTCACCTGACCTAGCACTGGGTTATCATTTTAAATGGCTGTCATGTAACGAGTGCCACAGTTTTATCTCCTGAAAGGACCTATTCCACGCCACTGGGCATGCCTGATGTTGATGTACCCTAATATCCCAGCAGCACAGCCTTTTGATATTCAAGACAATGAGGATGGATGCCTGAAACGCATGATCATCTCTTCAAACCCCCAGCCACCCCCACTACGCTTCTAGATAGAGACAGATCATGTTTTATTGTTGCTTGGTAAGAGCTTCTAAAGCTAACAAGTGATTTATTTTGGTGGCCGTTCGACGCATCAGCACTTTGCTGTTAAAACAGCTACCCCCTGGGACTCCTTACTCAAGTGCTTCCGAGCATCCTAAAATGATGCAGCCATTTATAAATCATTTGCAAACAAGAGAAGATTGATGGACTGTTGACTGTTAACCCGCCATTATCAGCCCTGGAAATTAAGTAAGAATCGGCACTAACTGTTTCTCATTTGTTGTAGAAGGTGGCCACATACCAGACATGGGTGATGGCTATAGGCCAGTGGTTTGGAAATAAATAAAAGCAACATATAATCTTTTTTCTGGGATTATGGTTTCGTACGCCATGCTAGGATGAAGGTTGCAGATTACGCCAAAGGTTACAGGTTAGTCTCCTTCCGTCTCCTCCTTTTGAAAACGAGATCTGTGTGGCTGGCTGCACATGAAGGCTCCTGGGTCCTGGTAGAGGCATCCGTGTTCTCATCCTGCGACAGCGGCGGCGCCATCGCCCCAAGGACATTGTAAAGCCTGGGACCTCCGGAGGCAACGTGTCCTCCGCGCTGCGGCGACAAGATTCACCCCGACGCGAACCGCTTGGCCAGACAGACACCTCGCCCGGGCGCCTGCTGCCATTTACCGCCGCCCCCCCATCTACCTTCCGCTGACATTTCTGTTTTACTTTGTCCTATCTGACTCATTGGCTGTGTTCGAAATCGTTCCCTATTCACTCGCTCACTATTCCCTATATAGTGTTCGGACACTACGCTGAACATTTCTAAACGTCATTTGCGTTAGTAAATGCGCCGGGTATTTGTGTGACGCAGACAGATGCGCCCACATCATGTAAATAAACCGGGCCCTCACGAGGAAAGCTGGAGGTTGTATTGATGTTGAATGTTACATTTCCTTGATCAAGTTTTTTTTTAATCAATTTTGAATGTTACATTTTCTATGTTAAAATGAAGGCCGGAGACTCCATCATTAAATGTATTCCTTTTCGCGGCTATTCAGCATCTTCTTCTCCTCCGGAAAAACACGACCGCTTTGCATTGTGGTATACGGGAACATGTAACATGTAGGGAACATTATATGTTCCCTCAAATTTTTGTCATTTTAAGTCCACTATGTAGTGCATGAAATCCACTGAGAAGTCGAACACCGCTACAAAATGGCGAGCACCCTATATAGTGCACTATATCCGTGATAGGGAACGATTTCGAACACAGTTATTGCCCCTGCGTTGCCTAGAGCTGTCTACAGGAAGTGGGGACGGAAACCCCACAGTGGCAGAGGTGTTGTCAGAGACGGTTGGGGGTGGAGGCTGGGAGGGGGGGCGGGGCACCTTGGGGACAGCCGTGGCTTCTCATATGCCATCTGAACACATCTGGAGCACGGCTACATGCGCCTTTGACTCGTCCTTCCTCCGCCCCCCAGTGCAGACGAGGTGATATAAACAACAGAAACAAAACAAGGGGGAAAAGCCATACCATTCATCATCAGATCACCAAGCCTGATGGGCGATCTCCCACGTTATCCAGGCAAAAAACGGTCAGAGGAGAACAAGGTGGATCTACGAGGAGAGCAACATTTGACAGAACACAACCTATACAATGTCCTCCTCTCCCCCGAAGGCCTGGCAGTACCACTACAGCACAGGGCTTAAGTCCCACCTTCCACGACCAGGAGTGGGCTGTGGCTGGGAGACTGTGGGGGGGGGGGGGGGGGGGGGGGGGGGGGGGGGTCTTGGTGAGGCACGTGTGTGGGGTTGCAGAGCCGAAACACTGGCCCCCCCTTGGTTCTCCATCCTCAGTCAAAGGGGGTGTTGTCAGCCAGGAGTGTGTTGCATCCCTCTCTGTCCCTGCCAACGGAAGCGCTATTACTGCCTGCCAATGCCCCAGGAGTAAAAAAAGGAGGAAAAAAAGAATACCCAATATGCATATTATTCTAATACAAGCCGTCAGTGCCTGGAATTACTTGGCATGATCGCATAATGAATGCAATGCCTTGTAGGTTTCTACACAAAGCTGTTTTGCCATTCGTATGAATAATTCATAGTAGCCCAGAGGCAATAAATCAGCCAGGCACGAACTAAGAAAATTAGCTACCAATTAGTGTTTATTTGTGGTAATTTTTTTATTTAGAAAAATATAGATATTAGTATTTCGAGTTCTGCCGTACCATAGTCTACCCCATATACTAAGTTTAGTTCTGGTAAACTGGATGACCTTGAGAATCCCAGTGGATGCGGGTAGGATAAGGGCAGGAGGGAGAGGGTGTTTGGCTGTGGGGTAGATCAGATCCCTCCCCCATCTCTCTGTCTCTCTGTGGGGCTATTGGACTTTCTGTCGCCCGGCTCACCAAGCGACCAGACACATCAGTATCAGAGTCAGACTCTCAGAGGGGATTGATCGTGATCTCCCAGCAAATGATGTGAAAGGGGACTTTGTTGTTGACTGAAGAAATGTGATGTGGGGGTTTGATGCTTCCATGGCTAAAAGCTAAAGGCTATCCCCCACCACCACACACAGACACACACACACACACACACACACACACACACACGTGTATACACACACACACACGTGTATACACACACACACGTGTATATACACACACACATGTATACACAGACACATACAGACACATACGCACACACATACTCATGTGTCTCCACACATACACATGTGTATACACACACACATACACACGTGTTTACACGCACGCGCACACACACACACACTTTGTGTGCACTGCCAGTCTTGCAGCATGCACGCCAGTTGTCGCAGGTTGTCACCGGAGCGAAGCGTCGTGTCGCTTCGATTCGCATGGCCCCTGAAGTTGGAAGCGATCGCTCCTGCCAGCGAGAAAAACCCTCACCACGGATAAATGGACACTGAACAGCGTGTGAACAGAGAGATAAACCAAATTGGCAGGGGGAAAATGAACCAGTCAGCCTAGAAGACCAACAGCGCTCGCCTTTCTGAACACCGGAACTTGTTATCTGAGCTTTCTAGGGAAAGACGTGAAGAGGTTTGTATGTGTGTGTATATATATACAGTGGGGCAAAAAAGTATTTAGTCAGCCACCAATTGTCCAAGTTCTCCCACTTAAAAAGACGAGAGAGGCCTGTAATTTTCATCATTGGTAAACCTCAGCTATGAGAGACAAAATGAAAAAAAAAATCCAGAAAATCACATTGTCTGATTTTTTTAAGAATTTATTTGCAAATTATGGTGGAAAATAAGTATTTGGTCACCTACAAACCAGCAAGATTTCTGGCTGTCACAGACCTGTAACTTCTTCTTTAAGAGGCTCCTCTGTCCTCCACTTGTTACCTGTATTAATGGCACCTGTTTGAACTCCTTATCAGTATAAAAGACACCTGACCACAACCTCAAACAGTCACACTCCAAACTCCACTATGACCAAGACCAAAGAGCTGTCAAAGGACACCAGAAACACAATTGTAGACCTGCACCAGGCTGGGAAGTCTGAATCTGCAATAGGTAAGCAGCTTGGTGTGAAGAAATCAACTGTGGGAGCAATTATTAGGAAATGGAATACATACAAGACCACTGATAATCTCCCTCGATCTGGGGCTCCACGCAAGATCTCACCCTGTGGGGTCAAAATAATCACAAGAACGGTGAACAAAAATCCCAGAACCACACGGGGGGACCTAGTGAATGACCTCGAGAGAGCTGGGACCAAAGTAACAAAGGCTACCATCACTAACACACTACGCCGCCAGGGACTCAAATCCTGCAGTGCCAGACGTGTCCCCCTGCTAAAGCCAGTGTATGTCCAGGCCCGTTTGAAGTTTGCTAGAGAGCATTTGGATGATCCAGAAGAGGATTGGGAGAATGTCATATGGTCAGATGAAACCAAAATATAACTTTTTGGTAAAAACTCAACTCGTCGTGTTTGGAAGAGAAAGAATGCTGAGTTGCATCCAAAGAACACCATACCTACAGTGAAGCATGGGGGTGGAAACATCATGCTTTGGGGCTGTTTTTCTGCCAAGGGACCAGGACGTCTGATCCGTATGACGGAAAGAATGAATGGGGCCATGTATCGTGAGATTTTGAGTGAAAACCTCCTTCCATCAGCAAGGGCACTGAAGATGAAACGTGGCTAGGTCTTTCAGCATGACAATGACCCCAAACACACCGCCCGGGCAACGAAGGAGTGGCTTCGTAAGAAGCATTTCAAGGTCCTGGAGTGGCCTAGCCAGTCTCCAGATCTCAACCCCATAGAAAATCTTTGGAGGGAGTTGAAAGTCTGTGTGGCCCAAAAACATCACTGCTCTAGAGGAGATCTGCATGGAGGAATGGGCCAAAATACCAGCAGCAGTGTGTGAAAACCTTGTAAAGACTTACAGAAAACGTTTGACCTCTGTCATTGCCAACAAAGGGCATGTAACAAAGTATTGAGATGACCTTTGGTTATTGACCAAATACTTATTTTCCACCATAATTTGCAAATCAATTCTTTAAAAATCAGACAATGTGATTTTCTAGATTTTTTTTTTCATTTTGTCTCTCATAGCTGAGGTATACCTATGATGAAAATTACAGGCCTCTCTCATCTTTTTAAGTGGGAGAACTTGCACAATTGGAGGCTGACTAAATACTTTTTTGCCCCACTGTATATATGCATATAGATATAGCCATAGATAAAGATATAGATGTATAGATATATATCGGAGGATTATGATGGAACATTTATGTTTCCTGAACTTCTCCCTCTTTACATGTCTTTTTTTATGTCGACCCTTTGGGAAATAAAATGTACCTTAATGCACATAGTTAGAAACGGCACTTTGTTAGAGAACTCGAAGCGAGTTTCATCAAGGTCAACGAGCAGAGACGATGTCTCTCCAGCCAATTCTAGGTAAGCGCACAGGGAGATGAGACGGTTGGGTTTCGGAAGGAATAAGACAAGCTGTCAAAGGGGCGTTAAAACTGAAAAAGAAAAAAAAATATGAGCCAATGATTCATCAGACGAACCCTCCAGAGTCTTTGCCCTCGTTTGCTTTTCTTTTGTTTGCACTTGTTGCAAGATTTCTGCTCTTCCGGATGTCTAATCTAAGAAGCGCTATAACTGCAGGCTGTCAGTGCTGCATCGAGGCAAACTGAGTGGGCCAGAAGGTGAATTAGGCCAGGGCACAAAGATGGGAGATGAAGCCAGACAGTAATCTCTTACTTGTCTCAACCTGCCTTAGTCTTTGTGGCTTGTTAATGCGATTTGAAATGTAAAGATATTTACAGGATTGTTTCTTGGAGTTTGATTTTGTATAATATATATTCTAGTATTTATATTCCATTTAGTATAAGTGTTTGAAGCCTTTTCGTCTATGTGTAAAAAACAATAAGGTATAGTTAAAGTCTATAAAACCTACTACCCATGCAATAGAAATGCTCTTCCAATAAGAATTTATTTGGCCATCGTTCTCTCTATGGTTATATTCTATAACGTTACATGGTTATTTATTCTTCCAGATTAATAGTTCTAAATTATAGATCATTAACCAACAGCAGTCTCCTCTTGGGCATTCGTTATTATCATTCAACCAGAGCAATTGTCATGTCTACAGAATGTTAAATGAACCGGGAATTTGCATTGTCCCCCATTTTCCATCCTTTCTTTTTTTTAATTGCAAGCGTTGTGTCTGTTGATCCTGTTTCTATATGTAGCTGCTGTTCATAGTCTCTCCTCCAGAACTAATTGGCATACGCTTCCACTATTTTATTTCACGGTCATAATGCGGTTGTTGTTTCGGCGCGTTTCCCCGTGTCAACCCGTATGCTACGGCGATGACGTGTGTCTGTTGCGCCGCTCACACTGAGTTACTCTGCTATCAGAGGTGGATGTGGCACTCCAGGGAGGACAGCACTTGTCACAAGCCATTGTGGTTTGTTCCGTCAGTCTGATATATAAAGTGCCTGGGTTGTGTCCCAGCCAGTAATTAGCCCTAGCCCCTGCAACCTGTGTAACACAATTATATCTGTGGGCGCTGCTGTTCTTCACACCCACAGCTATAATGAATGAACCACAGGTTAACTAAATGCTTGAATGGCAGATGCCTCTCAAAAAGTTTCTGACACCTTATTCATTAGGAGCTCTGGCCTTTGGACTAGCCCGAGATTAAAAAAAATACAACAAATTGAGTGTTAGGTTTTCACTAATCTGGCAGCTTCTTAACTCAAACATTTTAAACAAGTGTGTCAGTGTCAGAGTGACAAAGTACTTTTTAAACTTTTTTTTTAATTCTGTGGGCAATCTTGAGAATACTTTTTATATACTTTTACTTTTTTTTTTTTTTTTTACTTTTATATAACTGCACTTTTCAATCTTTCCCTCTTAAAAGCAAATGCATCCAAGCCTCATGTTCCCATAATATTCAGATTTATCCTGTTCTGCACTGGGAAGTTGTCCAACCTGTACTTTGAGGGCCTTTCTGTTGTTTGTTTGTGTATGCATATACATTAGTTGAAGTTGCAGTAGGTTTGATCAAATGTTTTGTATTGTTGCCAGATTTATAGATGTCGTTTTTAATCACCAAACATACAAATGTAAAAAATGTATTCAGTATCAAATCATCTTCCTAACAGAAGATCAGCTGCCCAGAGACCCCTAGTCTGGTAATCGTGGGGTTCTCCCCTTCAATATCTGGATGTACCCCCACACCCATGGAGACCCGTGACTGACCACATTTGCATGTAATCAATACCCTGTACTTTTCCCAAATTAATCGCAGCATATGGTGGTGGGCTTCATTTTGCATGCATAAGTACATGCTCATTACTCTTACCACTAAACTATTTCCTCATTACTCTGGAACAGCTTCCCTGTTTTACATTCCGTCTCCATCTTGCGAGTCAAGAGTCAGTCCACAGATACGTTGAATACCAACTAATTATGTAGATGTCTACTGCTAAAATCACAAAGGTGTCCTCATTATTTTTCTCCATTGCAGTGATCTGAATGGGGAGAGCAGAGGCAATGCTCTGTGTGGTGGAATTTTCCCCGGCCCTAGGTACAGCACAAAGTCACATTGCCGAATCGCGTTCTCTTCTTGGTAATTTTGTACAAACGTGAAGTAGTTACATTTCATGTATAGAGTTATTTCTAACTATTCCTGCACATTAGCATAGCAAGCGTAGATTTAGTTTTTCACATAGAGTCGTCTCCCAGGATGTGCACCAACGTTGACATCAGGCCTAGTTCTTCCTTTCAACAATGCCCGCCCGGCAGCCTGTCATTGTGGCCGTTTCGTGGCTGACATCTTTGTAAACCATGTCCAAAAAGCCCACCAACATGGCTGTGAGTGCTGCCATGTTAGGGTGTGAACGGAGGCTTTGGCATCACTCTTGGTTTTGATTGATTTAGCTCTTCGGGCCCGGCCAATATAGGCCCCTTCGGACCTCGGGGGGGAGGGATGGTCAAGACGACCACGACATTCAAATTGATGTTTGAACGGATGAGACATTTTCTGTGAAATGTTGAAGTACTATGAGTATCATGACCTTTGTGGTCATTCGGCTGATGACAACTTCTCAAAAGGCCCTAAGCCTAGTATAGACAGATTGATAGACGTTGCTGTTTTTAGGTACAACTAGCCTTTAGAGTCTGTGTTATTAATACTGTTGACCATACACTTTATTGTCAATAATATTTTTTTTATCTGTGAGTCATCTAGTGCCAGTTGAAAAAAGAATGAAAGCTCAAAATCAAAATGAGACAGGTTGACTTGTGGTTCCGTGGATTGGTACTTATGGTGTGTTCCTGAATCCTCGGACGCCAGCCTTCCGAGTTGCACGTTTGACGTCACTTCCGGTCTCGGAGCATTCATAGTGTTCCTGTTCGGCTTTGTGATTGTGGCATGAAATTGGTCGTTGTTTATTGTTAGCTACATTAGCCTCTTTAGCAAACCAGCCCGAAAACAAGCAACACAACTTTACATTGTATTGCACGCACAGCAAGACCATGCAATGCATGAATTGGTGACCGACATTAAAATGACCTACACGTGGTAAAAATACAAAAAAAAAATCTCCTCACGGGCGCAGCCTTTTTTTTGAGAGTGTCATCACTGCTCTCGGTCTACTCTCAGATATTTGAAAGATGAAGACAAAAAGGGGGCGTGCCTTCGAGAAATGCCGCAAGAAAGCTGGGAGATCTTAGACTTTCGACTCGGAAGTCTGGCGTTCGAGGATTCAGGAACACACCATCATACAAGACGTGGAACCCTAAAGGTTATTTGGGTATCGTGCACTGATGGAACTCCCTTCAACCACTAAGTGATGGTGATTTTTGATTCAGTTTTGCTTTTAATGAAACAATATCACGCTATTGCCTTTTATTTTATGTAGCCTACGAGCAATTGGATCAAATATTATATCTAGCAGGTAAATTATGTTTTGTACACGTGGTAATACAGCGTCTGGTCTATCTCTGTTCTACTTTTGCTCATGCTAGTCGAAGTCAGACTTCTGGCTGACACTCAGACATTCTCAGTGTCTCTCTTTTTTTCTATGTTTGTCACTAATAAGGAAAAATCCTATAGTTTAACGAGAGATCACGCAGGGGCTGTGCTTCGGAGCGTTCTGTGCTCCAGCCTAATCCCAGTGACCATTCAGCTGGGTGCTGCAGGAGCTAGACCAAAGAATGATCCTGGAAGGGACACAATAGAAGGCTGCCAAGGTTAGGAAACTGAAATCTCCCAAGGAAACAATCTGCCAGACTGCAGCCCTAAGCCCTATAATGAAATGTAGGTCCCACAATGAATGCTGTGATGTGTGAGCTTTTGATGGGACTGTAAGTGGGTGAAAAAAAAAATAGGTCAGGAACCTTGGTACAATAATTTACCTTAATAATTCAAAATATTAATGAGCATTAGTCGTCCGTGGTGCGCTCCTTTGTTTCCGTGCGCACTTATTCACGGCAGCTGACTATTTGAATTTGGAGCAGGTGAATAATGGTATTTGACATGTTGCATTGTCTCGCACGCTGCAAAATGGTGAGCTGAAGACATTCGCCTTTTGTGTAAAAAGTGGGTTAGTGTAGCTACATAAACAGAGCCTTTATCGAGCAGACCATTCTTTTGTTTTGAGTCAAACTAATTTGAGTTGAAATGGTAATATTTCTCACTCTCAGTCCTGCAGTTGCGAATAACAACATTCTTATTAATCTTTTATCCGAGTCACTAGCAACACACCGTGCAAATGATGCAGTCAAGTGTAGGCTCTGTCTTATCCTTTCACCACCGAGCGTTGAGCTTGTAACCAGCTATCATTTGGCATTTATGTTTCTTCTTAGTGTTGCTGAAGTAAAGGTGCTAAGGCTAAATGTAAATTTACAGCATGGCAAAGCCACTGCGCCCAACAAACAAAACCTTTCCCTGCCCTGACTATTATTCTGTACCAATAAGATACCCTTCAGTAGATTGCGAAGTAGATCAAAGGTCTAGGTAGTATGTTGTGCAACTTTAAGATATGCAATATTCCCTTTGGGAAAGTACACAACATTATATTGCCGCAATTCAATATTATGTTAATACAATGGAAATCCGAAAATGCAAATAATGGGTCACTGATCGGTAGTTGGATATTCATTTGTGTTTGACAGCAGTGAACAATGCTCTCGCTGACGATCTGGGTTCAGAATTTACATTCCGCACAGGCACCATTACAACAATAAGCATCTGTCGACACTGTTCAGCTTGTAAGGCATGCCCAATCGATGCTGTACTGCTGCACACAGCTTTTACACCAGGAGGATAGTACCACTGCAAGTTATTGAAAGCACAGCACAAACCTTGTATTTGCAAAATGGAAACAGCTGTCATTAAACTTTGTTCGAAACACCTGTGAGCGCAACCCACCCACCAACTTTGTTGCCTTTTCAGCGACCATAACAGCACAGGGTCCCTTGTTGCCAAACACACCCGGATCTCGGTACACATACTGATTTATAAAGTGGGCTTTAATGCCTCTGCCTTCCACACATCCCCACCCCCCACAGTTGGCCCTGGAGGATTATGCCTGGCCACAGGCTTTTCTTTCAGGGAGGACATTTATAGCGGCTCGGAGCAGAACCAAAGGCCTCCGAGCGTTGTTTGAAGTGTTGCAGGGGACGACCCTGTAAGACGGAGGTCTGAAAAGAGGCACACACAAGGACGAAAATCTCCTCCACCACATCTGCCAAGGCCCAACCTCCGATCCAGCTCACCCTTGTATACCTGCACCACCGACCTCCCGGTCCTCTCACCTGTGCATGTCCCAACATGCACAACACCCCTCCTCCATTTGGCCCAATGTATCAAAGGTTACCTAGCCAAGCCATGATCACAACATTGTGTGGTCAGGAACCATTTTACATGGACTTCATGTTGATTGATGTTACTCCATTTTACCAAAACCACAAAACAGATGGATAATATTTAATTGAGTTGATTCTCTAATTCAACCTAAATGTGAATGTTGCCCTGTGGCCTACATTACTTGTGGAATTGATATAAACATTCCTCTATCCTTACATTTACTAATTGGCTTTTGTGATTCAATAATACTTCTACATGCAACCTTGAATTATTCTCCCTCCCGTATACGTGAAAAACAAAACACAACCAGATTTATTCCAGATTTGGAAACCCAACAAAGCATGTTCATTTTCTTGTTTATTTCCATGATCAAACATAATCACTCTCTCCTCTAGAGGAAGACTCTCTTTGGATTAATTTCTGCCGTTGTTACTGGCATGTTTGACAAATTGGACCAGGAGAAACAGAGTGTGAAACTGGGGATTTTTTTAACCAACATTGTCATTAGCATTTCCTCTCCACCATGTTACACATTTTGTAAAGAACTAAAGTGTTTGTTGGCGTAGCTGGTTCTCTGGGGGCTCTAAGCTAAAGGGTCATCCCCTGTTTGGATGTGGATGCTGTTTTCAATTGAACTGGGGCAAACTGTTGGGCGGTGGGGGGGATCTTTCCTTTTGTGTACACACTGTTATTTGGTCCTCTTTCCGCTGGGTCTCCGGCAAGGTGCAGATCCATTTTCCAAGGGAACTGGAAGTTCTCTGCCTTTATTGTCTCTCCGTAAGCCTTGTTTCATTTGTGGCTCTGGCCAGGTGGCCCATCACACATGATTGAATGCGACTACGATCCAGATGATGTTTTTATTTCCAGAGTCGTATGATATTGAGCCGGAACCTTGTTGAGAATCGATATGCTGAGCACCGATCCTACTGTAAAACCATCTACATGGATACTGCCCGTAGACCTGTGAGAAGTAGAGCAATCTAGAAGACCCCATGATGTTCTGCTGTTCAATGTAATCCATACTCTGGTGCCATACAAAATATTGTTTGCACACCATGTGGAAATCTATGATACCAGTTAGTACCAAAAACACAGCTAATATCCTTTGCTATTTGTTTATTTTATGATGTTTGTTACCTTTTCATAGTTAACAAAAGAAACAAACAAATAGGTTTATATATATAGCTTGCTTGTGGGCTATCCATCTATTGGCAAAAAGCTGACTTTGTATGGCACAGACATTACCCTGCAATAATAAAATAGAAATATATCTACATAAATGTTCATAACAGGATACATAGCACTTTCACCTTAATGCGGGCCAAACGACATTAAAGCACAAGACCCTGATGGGGACTAGAAAATAAATGATCTAGCAATGTTTTAGTTTTAGCCCGGAGTCAGACAATAACACAATTGAATAGCCCCCTGTGGTGCCAACATCTTTTATCTTTTCTACAAATAAGAAGCGATTTTAATCACGTGGCACCTTGCCACTTTTACACTCAGGCACCATATCATTTCCAGTCTATGCCGAACGCAGCCAGGTGGAAAGCCGAACCGACCGCACCTTGCTTTGCCTCTTTCACTCTGGCCACCGACAGATATTATTAGTCTGAATTGAAAACAGCCTAATTCTCCTCTGCCTCCCCTCTGGAGGGAAGAGAGAGAGAGCGAGGCAGACAACGGCTCCCCCTGTGTGGATAAAGAGCGGAATGATGATGGGAACAACAATGAGAGGAGAGCCATTGTTAACCAGCCTTGTTGCTGACAACCCAGTCAGAATGCACATAAGCTAGCGCTCTGCAAGCTAAACACTCGCCTTGCCCTGCGCTCTGCCTCCCTCATACATTTACATGAGCACCAGCAGGTGGTTGTCCTCAGTGCCTCCAATAAGATTAGATGTGATGCTCAACATGTGGATGCTTTCCCAGTCTATCTGGCTACCAGGGGGCAATCGCTCCCCCTGTCTCTTCTAAACGGTGTGATTGGTGCCGGTGGTCTGCACCTGCCTGAGTGGTTCGGTCCTGTCTGGGATTCAAAATGGACCTTGCTGCGGTGGAATAATAGCATAATGTTTGAGGTTTACCTTAGAGGATACTTATGTCCTCAAAGGGCCATACTAGATTCATATTTTACCTCTTAAGAAAAGGATTTTAGGATCATCTCGTCTAAATTGAATTTCCATGTTCATCTTAATTGCAACCTGGCAGGTGAAAGAAATGGTGATGGGTTTGAGGTAATTTGCAGGATGTTCTTGACAAGCGCAGCAGGAAAGGGAACTTTGTGCCAAGTTCTGCCATATGTAGCTTGAAAATCAGCTGTCAAAACTCTGCATATCTTTGAGGGGACTGGCTGTCATCCCTGATCCAGCCATGCATAAGGACACATTTGATCAGAGACCGTGTTTTACCTCCGCTGTAAAGCACATTTATCTTGATTTCTGTAATGAAATGCCCACAGAAATGCCGTGCTGGTTTTAACCCTGGTGATAATAATTAGTCCTCTTTGTACTATGGGAACCATATTGTGAGCCAAAATATTCACAGGATTATATTTTCTGCATTGTCAGCCAGCAACACCTTTTCAAAAGCATAGTATTCCTCCAGTGTTATGATCTTACCCTTTCACACTGGATGCAGTTAGTCGGCTTTGATTTGCAAAACATTGCTGACAAGCGCAAGGATCAGCCAGGCAGATTATCGGTGGAAATCTCCACTCCAAACTTCTTTATTTCCCCAGAATCAATGTGTGGAACAGCAAGACGTGATTGATAATGATATTGAGATTGATTGTCTAAATCCCCTCCCGGTTCAAAGTCCCCTAACAGACAGTATATATATACATGCAATTCAGTGCTGAGATAGGACTTGGCAGGGGCTGCCAATAGATAAGTGAAATAGGGCCAGAGTGAAAAGGCCTATCAGTCCCTAAGGGGCTTAGCCTCAGGATTCTAAAGCTCCCCAACTAACCGTGCAAGAATGAGATAGTCGACATTGGTTTTAAATTACCCGAGATTGCCTTGTGGTTTTGGTCTACGGGGGACGCCTGCAGACAAGATGTTTGTTGGAACAAGTGCAGCCATTGAGGCAGATTGGGGTGAAGAGCCGACCTGTGATTTCCCAGACAGAAATATCAGGTTTGAAGGCTGGTAATTGCTGAATTGGCAAAGAGGCTTTGGAGGTCTTGCAGTAATAATATCTGCCAGGAGGAGAGAAAAAATATGAAGATGAGAAGGGTGAGGCTGAAGGAGACTTGGGGTCTTCCAGGGAGAATAAATATCTAATGGTGTGTTATATCATTCAAATGATAGCACACACCGTGCTAATAGCACTACATTATCCTATTTTTCCCCTTTGCCTAACCACTTGTCCTCTCTTGTCCTGCTATGCCCCCTTAAAATGAGTCTACACAGGTAAGCCTTAACCGCTATCTAATTTGGCAATAATTGCTATCGTATGTCATAATTAGGCAATCATTAGTATCCTATTTGATCCACTGTTTCAAGCACTATGTCATTGTCAGCCGTTTCCATTGGAGACCGTCAATAACTCCCTTTCATATTTTCCGTGGAAACAATACAAACTGAAGAAAGGACTATCAAATGTTTATAGTTAAATGGTCTATGTAGCCATTATCATATACATTTGTAGTTGGCCTTCCTTTTCGCACTTGAAATGGATTTTCAATTGATATATATAAAAAAATATTGAGGATATAAAACATGGCTGGAAGGAGGAATGGTAATGACAACTCTTATCATGGGCACAAAATCGTGATTTCATGATTTAAAAATATATATTTACTTCGCTCCACTGCGACCCCATTCTTCTATATTAAAAGTCTGTGCAGCGCTCAATCACTAAACTTTCCCACAAATGGCTTTTAATACCCAAAGTTTACTTTTGTTACAGGTGCAATAACAAAAGGCCTTTTAAGTCAGACTTGAAAATCTTTATGAGAAATTGGCAACGGCATTGAGGGCGTTGAAATATTGATTCTGGCCTCTGGCTGAGGCCAGTAAAAAGATGGATGGATTTCTTTGAAATGCACTCGGCATGAGAATATAAAGACCGCTGTGTAGTCGCACTCAGGAATAAATTGTTTAATGACATATCTGGGGTCACCTTTTTCTCGGTTTCCCTTTAAGAGAGGCGATGTTTACAGGGTGATGCATTCCTCTCCCCAAACCACCTGATTCCTCTCCACCTCATAGGGGCTTTGGCACAAAGTTAAAACGCTCTCCTTCAGAGAGTTGGCAACCTCTCGCGGGGACATCAATTTCAGTAGCTGTCGCGGCTGATTATGTTTGGGTAGTGCCACACGCTGACACCAATTGAAGCCTCCTAGGGTGCGTGCACTGTTATGATGATATTGATTGATTTGTTCATTTGCATGCACACGCCGCATTTCTCTTGAGGAGACCCAGTTGGAGAGACACACATTTCTATGGAAGGCATTTAATATATAATCAGTCATCCTTTATTTTTTTGTTTTTGTTTTAATTTGTAAGTCGTTTTTTTCCTTTCATGTACTTTGTGCTTTCCATTTTTGTTGAACTATTGATTGCATCATTGGATTTCAGGTCAATAGCAATTTGAAATCTTGTATGAGGGTTTTGATATGCTGCTATATTAAGACAAACAGGCTTTAATAAGGGGTGTTCATGACTGACTGCTGAACACAGTTGTGTAGTATACACAGTATACTTCTGAAAATAACCTATAACTAAGATGGATTATGTCTCTCAGATGATTACAGTGTTTATTGTGATGCGCTGCATAGTTGACAATCTCTAAATATGGCGCAGTCCTCTGGAAACGTTTCTTCACTATGGGTAGTGGCTTTGCAATGGAAAACATTGTAATGTATTTTGATTTATTTGAGTCATTCTAAATAGTCATAATTTGCGAAGCACTTTGTAGCATTGGTTTACAAATTGCTTTTCTTCTGACCACAAAGACTACTTTACCCTTATGTCTCTCTCTGACAAGAGAGAGACACATTATCGGCTAGAAACATATCTGTTATTTGCTTGTAATGTAATTGTGCATTCTAGTCAGATTACGAATCATGACTTTTCCGGTTAATATCCCAACAAATTTTTAGTCAAACATGGGGGGGGAACTGACCCAATGGAAAACACACGTTATTAATTGATGAAGTATCACTTGTAAATAAACTGATACACTCATGTGACTCATATTGACACTAAATCAAGTGTACATACTTCCAACATTCCCACTATAAAAGAGGTGGAGAGAACCAGTTCAAAGAGACAATCATGACCAGGAACCAACATGGGGAGGTATTGTGGGGGAGCAGGTACTATAGCGGTGCAGCAATTTAAGTGTGTGATTGGAGCATGCAATATGAAAAATTGTGTGTGCAAAATGAAACACATATTATTAAAGTATGTCAGCTCCAGGGCGGCCCCCTATATGGTCCTTCACGAATCTGTCTAAGGGTGGTACTTGACACTGAACACTATTTTAATTTGACAAATGTAAATCTGTATTTGCATCCTTCCTTTGATCAGGGCGTCTTACTGGGCTCCTGTCTGCCGCAGTTTTGTGTGTATTAGTAGCGATCATTGCCGAACCAGGCGTCAGTGGATTGCGGCTAATATTCCTTGTGTTGAAATCCGCCGAGCGCAAAGGGAATAATTTATAGCCAGGGAATAGAAGATTGTCATGTGGCATGTGAAGTCTGGAATCCTATGAAGCTTCAAACTGACACGTCTCTCCTGTCTCCCTCTTCCGAGTCATTATTAAACACGGGCTTGACATTTGAAAAATGAAACCCTTCAAAATTAAAAAGAAAAGCGGGCGCATGTTCTTTGGGGAGTGGGTTATTTTACTTCAAGGCAAATTCGCCAATCGCCCACTGACACTGGATACATTGCTCTTGATGGCAATGTTAGGCCAATATATATATACATATGAATTTGAATCAAATCTAGATTAGCTTTGATTAAACTTTGTCATTGTGCAGACTACAAGTAGTGTGCTAAGACCACGAAATGTAGTTATAGATCTAAACAGAAATGCAAAGGAGCAATTAAGGTGCATTTGTATATATATATATATATATATATATATATATATATATATCATTTTTTTGTAATTATGTGCTAGGGTTTTTATTTCTCAAGGCTAGCCATGTTGGGAATCGAGGCCTGTTGAAAAGGTGTGGAAGGGCTGTTCATTGGTTGGGTTCATCTGTGTAAATATTGACTGAACTGAACCAGTCTACCAGGTGCGAGAGACAAAGTAATATCTAAGGTCTAAAAAGCTCAGGCGCACACACCAATGCGTGCGCAAACACACACGCACACACATGTCATGCCCACATTCACAAACACACAAGCACACAAGATGATATTGATACAACATTCAAGCCAAATATTCTATATATAGCGTATCCATTTGTCACATTGTAATTCAATATTTTTATATATATATAGATGCACTATTTTATATCTCCAGAGATGGTGGCTAGAGCACAGATGTTTTTTCAGAAGTTCCCTGCTTGACATTCTGTTAGTTCCACACATTCCTGTTGGGGCCATGCCAAGTAATGCCCAGTACAGCCACTGGTTCCTTCCTACGGCTACTGGCTCCTTCCTGTTAGCGGTGTGCAGCAACAGGTGTGGCCTACTTGACACTCAATCTTAAGGCTCTCGTTGTCGAGTTATTTCATATTCTGTTGGTACCTCCTAGGTTTTTCCCCAAATGGCACTTTTTCTTTTTTTTTTTACTCCAGACCTGTTAGCAAATTCCAAGTTAAAATATATCCCAGTAAAAGTATAACTAAATAACATTACGACGGCGGTAATGGAAATCCAAATGTAAACAAACTATAATGATCCAATTAGACATCGTAATCATAGGTAACGTGTTATGTGACCGGGAAAAAAAACAATGTTGTTATCGCAATGTTATTGTCATTTGTGAATGGTGTCTAAAAAAGAGGCCTTGTGTTGCCTTACAGAAATAAAGACCCTGTTGTTCAAGTGTGTGGGAGGAAATGCTGCAATTTACTATCAATTGCTGCTTCCGCTGCGACGGCGGCACCAGGCACATCGGGAGCACATAGCCATGCACGGCAGACCGTATGGAGGGGAGATTGGAGGAGGATAACAAGATGATGTCGTGGGTGATTGACTCCCCGTCTCAGAGATTGCCATTCCATGCTGTTGCCTACGCTTGACATTCCCAACCGGCCACAGCCCTGCGCTCTCAGCCACGGCCCTACAAGCTACAAGCCCATGGATTTTTTTCAGTCTTTCCAGACAAGATCTTAACAAACCCCCCCCAACCTTTTACCAGTATAATGATATATTGGCAATCTTCCCTCCCCTCTCTACACGCACCCACTCAAAAAACAGACAAAGCAGCAAATATATCATTAGTGGCTGCCCTATAGAGCTGGATATTAATTATACCGTGTTCTCTCCGTTTGGCCACTCATTTGCACATGTACTGTAAATGTCACCGCGGAGATAAATGGAAAAACAAAGAGCGGGGCTCGTAGCCTTTACCCGTTGAGAATGTCACAAGGAGCTTGTAAGAGATGAGATATTGGTTTTTGGCCGGGCGTAGATTCTGGCTCAACGACCGCTCCTCTCTGGGCAATAAAACGCGCATGTGACACACGCTCTCGCGGCGCTCTAAAGAAAACAAACGGCAAACAAGCCGCGGCAATAAACAGTGGCCTATAATCCTGTGATCCCGAACAACATCAAGCCATATACACGGCGTTAAGTCACCTGTCGGGCTCTGAGGCGGCGGCTGACCGCGCTATAGGAGAGGGACCCCCGGAGGTGCTGCAATATGGATGGACCGTCTTCCCGTCCAATATTGTTGCTCAGATTTATGGATGGGAGCGAAAGGCATTTAGATTGGCTGGGTCGGTGTCTGTGTGGTTGTGGACGTGTGGAAGGAGGGGGCTGGTTGCCGTCGGTGTCTCGTCGTTGGTACTTTCTGATCACACGGTTGTTTGCTTCAAGTGATCGCATGACGATCACCGCCGAAGCTCTTTGGAGGGAGATTAGAGGGAACAAGGAGGACTCAAGTCCATAAACAGCAGAAAGTTATGCGGGAACCAAAATAAATCAATTTCCTCTAGACGGTGGCGCGGCTTGTGAACATAATGTCTAACGATGATGGAGTTTGGCCACTTCATACTTGTCATAGTGGAATTGGACTGCCGTGTTGCTAATGATGGTAATGTATGTTGTGCCTCGCCCGCTACAGTAATCCGTCAGTCTGTCTCACTTAAATGCATCCCATTGTCTGGAGTATTGCATCACGAACAGGGCCGGTGAAAGAAAAGAGGAAGGGTGGTGGAGGGGCCGACGGGCGGCCGGGCGGGGGGGAATGTAATTTATGTGCTCATTCATTTGGGCGGCAAGTTAATGGAAAAGCCATATAACAGTATCAATTCCTCCCCCCTTTTTTTTGTCACAGGTGACTGTAACTTTGAGAAGCCACTGGCAGGCTGCGGCTACAGCCAAGGCCGGGAGGATGACCTTGACTGGGAGCAGGTCATCGCCCGAGAGAAGCCGTCCCCGGATCCCTGGATGCCCTCAGGTAAAGTAGGGGACACCGTCAGTGGGGAGAACGCATCATTGTTATATAGTATGGCCATTTTCGCACCCTAGGCGAAGCATAGAAAGAGGAGTGCCTCGCTAACAAAAGCCTGTCTCACAGAAAAATGTTGCTTGTTCTCGACTGCATTCTTTTCTGAATAAGGGACGGCTGTCGTAAACCGAAGGCATTCAGACCATTGAGAGGGGAAAAATCTATTAAAATCCCTGTTCACATCACACAGACTGTGCTACGCACACGCATCACGCAAAGAATTACTTATTAATAGAAGTTCATATTTTTTTTTCTTCTTATGAATCTTAAAATTTATTAGTATCTGCCTCACGGAGAAAGGAACATTGGCACATTCTCCCTCCATCTGTCCGGCCCTATTCCCTCTTTTATCATTGATGAAGGTTGTTGATGGTGCCTGGTCGCACATCAATATCCAGCTACCCCACTCCTTTGTGACAACAATGCAAATAGAGACAAAAGCACCGGGAATACATTTGATATTAAAATACTCAAAATCCATTTCAATTAAAGAATCCTCTCCGTCGTCAGCCCCCGACGCAGAAAGATTCATCAGAATGCCTTCCCCCGCACGTTGTCTCCGCCTCGCGCAATTTGTCTCTTTAATGTTTCATTGATCGCTCCTCGTACGCTTGAAACGGGGAGTCACAACCACCACCAGGGCAGGAGACACAGAAGGCATCAGACTAATGGAACTGGCGCTTTTGTTTTTTTCATGCTCCAACAAAGGTGGTGTGGTAAACTAATGGATATTGTTTCCCCCCCCCTCCTCCCCTCTGACGCCTAATCTCACAAAGGCTGCGTGGCAGATAGATTGCGCCTGGCCTCCTCGGTGACAGGGGGTGAATTAATTAGCGGGCCCGTGCTAATTTCTACCAGTCCCCGTGCCCGGGAAGCTGCACGCATCGGTGTGTGTCAGGGGGACATTACCTGCGTCTGGAGTGGTAGTGGCAAGGGTGGGTGGTTTGGGGGGTTGGGCTCCTGGTTTTTCCCGTCGCAAATGATTTATGTCGGCACACGCAGAGGTCGGGCAAAGGTGACGGCGGAGCCTCGCCAGAGGCTTAACCCTGAAATTAACAACACGCCTGCCAGCTAAATTTAACATACCTGATTAAAGTTGCATGTCTGCTTAAGAGGCATCTCTGATTGTGCTTTCTAGCATGAGTGCCCTCCAAAAACAGGCGCGCTTTTCTTCCGCCGCACTTTGAATTGTGAGTCATTAGCGGGTTGCGGCGTTGCTCTCCCTCCGCTTCTCCGTGCGAGCGCACGCCGCCTGCCATATAAAACAGTAATCTCTCCTCTTTGACCGCTGTGAAAGAGCCATGAAATGTAGTGGCACTCGACGGCTAAAATTGTTTCAGGATGAGCGGCGGGGGAGGTTGAGTAGAAATGCATTTAGGTGAAAGCCACACCGCTTGAAAAAAAGCTATCTCACCTGCTTTTGCGATGTCCCTCTCAACCCATACTTATGAACGGCTTGCAAACAGCCTCAGCGCGCTCCCACAACTGATCGTTATTCTCCCCGGCCGCGGTGGAGAGGGAATGGAATTAGAAGTGGACAAGGCCGGCCGCATTACCAGCTCAAACACGTCTAAGAAAGACATTTTGTACAGCAGCTTCTTCAAATAAAGTTTGTTTACGGCAAAGGGAATGTATGATCAAGGTGAGGATTATTAAAACATCCCTTCACCCTGACTATGTTTTGTTATTTATGTTGTTTTTTTCCGGCAGAACATATGGTGAATCATAGTCCACACCAGTCTGAATGAGTTTGAACTAGATCGAGTATAAATAAGTGCTTTAGATATCATTTGTCCCTTTTGATCACTGCTATTATAAGGTAATAAAAAGCTGGAAGATCTCTTATTTAGATGAATAAGACCTCAATGTTTATCAGTACTATCGGCTGTAAACAAATGCCTAATAGTACTAATATCCCTTCTAATGCTCATTCCGATAACATTTAATGAAAACATCCATTACCCATTAAATGACATTGTACCAATCACCATAATAACAAATTAATTTGCCAAGTAGAGCTAAGTTTGTGCAGCAAGGACTTATCATCCTTATATAGAACATGTTGATATGCCTAGGCCACAAATCCCAGTAAGGACTTACTCTGCGTTGCAACTCATCCCCTCCCAGTTCAGGACCAAAGTGGCCCTTTATTCCGTCCGAGGTGTAAATACACGAGTACCAAAAGGAAAGCCAGAATAACACCCCCACCCTCCTGTCCACATGAAGGGGATGGATCCCACTACCACCACCAACACCCACCACTACCACCGCCTCCTTTCCCGTTGAGCACATAAAGGCGAAAACACGAGCTTCAGTGGGGGCCTGAAAGCCCGGGGTTGTTTACGCGGATGCTTTCCCTACCTAATTGCTACGTCTGGACGCAGAGTGCCCTTGTTTATCCCCCGGCGTAGCTCTGATTGCATGCTTTGGCTCCTTGAGGGTGCCTCAGCCCTGTGTGTGTGTGTGGCTGTGTGCATGTGTGCATGTGTGTGTGCTTGGCCACACCCCAGCATGTTTCCCCCCAGCCAAGCCAAACGGACTCGACCCCCCCAAGCAAACACTGTCATCGCAGGCCTCATCTGTCCTGGGTCATCGTGATAAAAAAAAACAACAACACAGAAAATACGAACCCTCAGCCAAGATGAGTATCTGTCAGCCTTGGAGACCCGAGTTGGACGCAGTTCCGTGCCTCTATCAGGAAAAAAAAAGATGTGGACCTTGGGCACAACCGTGCAACTGTTCATTTTCTGAGAGGGGAATGAAAGTTGAGGCTCGGGCGGTTGATTGCTTTCTTGTCGGGGTAGAAGATCAGCTGTTCAAGACTGAATTATTTTGTGATTCTTTTCAACTTTGTATACGATCCTTTAACGTCGTTTTTCGGAGAAGGACGGACAGGCCTGCTGTGGGAGGGGTTTCGAGGCTGTTTGAGGTAGAGTAGCGGTTCTGTGGACGTGACGGGGGCAGGGTGCGGCGGTACGTCCAGATGCCATTTGAAAGGACCTTGTCTTTTAGTGGGCCCCAGCTGGTGCAGAGGTTGCCTCTTCCCTGATGGTGTCATAGTGTCTGCCAGCAGTGGACCGCTGCTACCCAAACCACTCCGGAGACTCGTTCCGGGGAGAAACGGCGAGAGGACCGGGAGAATAGAGTCCTCTAACGGAGATTAATTAGGGTTTTTGTGTTATGCTAAGTACAATAGCAAACACAGGCAACAGCAGAATGGCCCATTGTTTTTGCCTTAATGTGTGTCTCTAAATTGGTGGGGAGGAAGAGAGTGGAAAATTGCAATATATCGTCTGGCTGAAGCTGTCTTTCTGTGTGCAGATTGCATGTCCTTGGACCAGGAAAAATAGCTAAGGATCAGGCGGATGAGCCGTCACAGGGCGGCAGTGATCATCTCAGTTTCTGGTGGATTCTTGTCAATGATTACCACTGTCGCTACTTTTGGATATTGCTTCCCAGACCAAGGCCACAGTCTTTGTTTGAAGAGCACATTGTTTTCAGAAGTCACACATTTATACCTGGCCTGTTTTGACCATGACATCAGGAGGCAATGTACAGGTCTAGACCTCGCTCTCCCTGGGAGGGATTTTTCTGCCTTTTACTACAAAGGGGAAACATAACCATGTCAAATGGTAGCACAGAAAACTACCGCTAACTGAAGGGCATCACAAATGTAATCAGAATTTAAAATCACATCAGCTAAAGATGCAATTTTCCGTCGATGGGAGCCAGACAAGAGGGCGCCAAGGGTGTGAAAATAAGCTAATTGCTTTTGAATCCGACCCCAACTTCATGTGAAAAGCCAGAGCCCTCAAGGTGTTGGCATTGTGGTGAGGTTAAGGAGAAGCCCCACGATATTATTACAGTGTCACTAAGGGGAGTCATTTCGTACATTTGTGAATAAACTCCACCGTTCAACGTTTTTCCCAGAATTAGCGAGTTTCCAGAATTCGGTGTGTCTGCGTAGCTCGGGACAAAGGCTGAGGCGGGCCCGACCAAATGGGATTGCACACGCTACTTTTAACAGGATTATGATGGCACACCAAACGGTCATGGTGGAGGACACATTTGCATATTGCATCGTGTCTAAGCACACGTGCGATAACGGCAAACGATCCACGTCGGCCAGGTGACTCTGGAAGACATGGCTAACCCTCGAGGGTGGTCCAGCGGTTGGGCCATCAGCAGGAGAACCTCATTCCCGGGGGACGTATTGAGATTACATAATTAACATCAAACGGGAGACATTGATTGACACTCAGCAAAACGGGTCGTTGTCACGGCCCACAACAGGCATCAGCGGTTGCCACGTCAACCCTTTTGAATATGAATGCGTATAGGATGATGGATGGTTTTCGGGGTGAATTTCGTTCAACCCCGGGGAAAAGGAGCCAGCCATACCGTCAAGCACCGAACTTATTCAGTGTTATTTTTTCAGGCTTCTTTCATGTTTCAGAGAACACAGGGAAATGTCTAGAAAATTGAGCAGAAGCCCCGGCTACCCACATTAACCTAACCCCCTCACAGCGAGATCTTTTTAGATTGGTGGCAGAAAGGGAGAATAGCGCTGTCTTCATTGACATTTCCAAAGCAGCTGGCGAGCTTTGCTGCGGCTGTGACCTCTGTGAATTTTATTAGCAAATGAGACCTGGAGGGTCTGGATTTAAAGAGCGCCCCTCCATTTTGATTCCCCCCCCCAACATAATGATTTTCTCCAGAGTTCAGGACTCCGAATGCAGGCGAAATAATGAGCACTAGTCATTATTGCAAATTATATCCTCCACTTGTACCCATCACTCAACCCATAATGAATCTAAATACCTCCATCCAATGCATCCGATAGACTTTTATGATTGGGAAGACAGTTCGCAATCGGAGTGAACTAAATTACAAGGGGATTCCATAGCCATTTTACAGCCATTTCACCCCTATTTTCTTTCGCAAAATATTGAATCTGATGAATAAAATGCAATCTACTGCTGCTCTCAATCTTCCATTTTCAGTCTTTGCTATAGCAATGTCATTTTCTTCCTGTAGCAGCAGACAGTAGTGTCATTGCATGCTTATATAGGATCAAATTAACCATTTTATCTCATTATTCATAGAACATGTGGTATCAGACCGAAAATATAGTATAGTATAAAAATATAGTAGCTTATACACAAGCAAGCACAGACAAAACAAAAAAACAAACAAAATGTGGATTATAATGACAATTACATGACAAATTAGATTAGATATTTCTTCAGAAGGTTTGCAATGAATTACTTATTACTTATTATACATAGCTCGCTGATGCAATCTGTGTACAGCTCTATTTGCAATACTCAGCTGTTGGTTTATATACCAGTGGTCATCCAATCTCGAGGCAAATTTTGGGTCATGCGCCTGTAACCCACCTGTTGATCTGATTCAATGTGGATCAATGCAATATTGAACAATGAACAATTTATAGCTGGTTATTTAAATCCTGTGATGCAATTGACCATAACCTGTCCAGTCAGGCAGTTTTCTCTCCCCCTTTGACTTCTGATTTGATATTGTATTTATTAATTTGTAGTGATTGTGGACAATAAGTAAGGATGACTTATTGTACACAAATGAAAACAAGTATATTTCCTCAAAACAACGATAGCGTTTTCTTCTGTTTGGAGGTAAATCTAGAAAAATATTGTTTTTACTTTGCACATCACCATTGACAAATGTTTTCATTGCTTCTTGCATTTTTTCTGCTTGTCTCAGCCGAGAACATAAATCACATTACCGTGAATCATGCTACTGCTATATTCTAACACACAATGACAATCACAATAACAGTACATTGACAGAAAGGCAATTGTGAGCACGGGCAAAATACACAATAACAATAATGGTGCATGTTACTTCTGTCTGTTGAGTTTGTCAGACATCTTCAAGTGCACAAAATACACGGCAATGATATATTACCAACGCCACCACGTTCTCCATGCTACCGTATAGTCCGTTGAGCTCAGTGTCCCCGTGCTGCTGGTCTTATGGAGAGGCTCTAGGCGTTGAACGGACTGCCCCCTTTGCCGTGTCTACGAAGGCGAGGGTTCATGGTGTTTGTGGGACCTTCCTGACAGTAGGCTTATTAGATGTCACCCGTGCCTCGGGGGGATGTTTGCGGAGGCAGGAGCATGGCGCTCTGACAAATGAGATTCAATTTACATGACTCAGTGGTTTATTAGACGAGCCCCGGGTCGCAAGGAGCGGCGACCGGAGACCTCACGTCGGGGCGTTTTGTTTTGCAGTTTCTCCTATTTGAGGAGGTGATCTGTTAGGACCCAGAGAATGAAAGCGCTAAGTGGTTCGGATTGTACCCATGGGACATTCATTTTGGGATTGATTGCCAATTTGTGAGCAGGACGCTCGTCTCAGAGATGCCACTTTGAAAAATCTTGAAGCCGAGTCAATACACAAGGGCGCTTGTTCCTCTTCGTCACAAACAACCTGAATTCCACGCAAATAACTACTGGCACATGATCTGGCGGATGGGTTAAGCGTTGACTCGATGCAGTGTCGGTTTTTTATGTCAACCTCACACACTTGAGAAGCATTTGATGCCAGTCAACCACAAATAAATAAACTCACTTATGTGTTTGGTAAAAACAATATTTTTGATGACACCCCCTGGACTACTGGATGAAAGAATAGCTCATTAAACATCCATGCCACAGTCAGACAGTGGTAAATCCAGTCATCAGTTTTCTACCTTCCAAATTCAAACTATTTCTGTATTTCTTTCAGTTTCAACATCAGGTCATATCAACGAATTACAAATTCATATTTGTGAAATCTTTTCTTTTGTATTCATTTTCGATAGATTACGTCATCTATAATTCAGAACCTTTGGAGCCCCACTGCTTCAGAATGTCCTCTTTTGAGAATTAGTATTTCATACAAGGCAATGTCATGTATTTTTTGTGCAGTCATCACTATAATTAAAGGTGAACATGGCCTACATTGGAATAATTGTACATTTGTGCTGGTGAATACCTTAGACGATAGCAGAGCACTGTTCTTAATGGAGTTACAGAGCTGACTGAGCCTTCCAATGTGAGGGGAGCTCTTTATTTTTAATTGGTCCTGAACATGTCATTGTTCAGGCACCAAGCAGAGAGATGGAGGAAGGAGAAAAAGAAGAAGAGAGAAAACATCTTGTTCATCTCTACCACATTAGCACAGGACTAACACATTGATACATGATGCTATTTATATATATATATATATATATATATATATATATATATATATATATTACTCTTAGATTAGCTCGCTAATTAGTTTGTCATCCTGTCCTGGGTTTTTTTGCGGTCATTATGGCTTGGAGTGCCAGGCTACTGAATGACAGACTTTTTAGTTCTGTCTGGGGACTACAAAGGCGTCATGATGAGTTGTCACAGGTCCCCTTGAAATATTCTATTCTTACTTGTCATCGTATTCGGGTAGTTGATAATGAGCCTTTCTCTTCTGGCTGCAGTGACCTAAACCCGACAGAATTTTTGGATTTAGAATATGGGGACTAAGCTACCTTGTTGTTTAACGGATCCCCTTACACGATAATAAGGTCGTTTTTCTGGCTCATATATAATCTGAGAAACTCTTAATACACATTAACGGAAACATTTAAAGCTGTGGCAAACAGGATGCGACTCATTACACAGTGTACCCATTGTTTTATTAATGTTTCATTAACATCGTGGTACAGACGTACAAATGCTGCTTCTCTAATTACCAACAGCAGACGTACTCATGCATAAATCTTGTGTGCTACGGTACTGCGATGTGACTGTTTCCCATGAATAGTAAGCAACCTGTTTTAATCAAAGTGGAAAGCCATGGTGCCAGCATGTTTTGTCTTTGCAACTTGAGTTACAATTGAACAATTCATCATCGGATTATTAGTGCTGGTTCGCATAACACCAAGGGTGGTTGACGCCTCTCTGGGGGGAAACCAAAAAAAACTGAAATGGTTTGGGCACCTGAACAGATGGTTCATTGTTACTAGGGAGACCTCAAAGCCCTTGCGTGGAGCCGCCCGATTGAAACCGGACAAATAAGTGTCTCAAAGTCATTTTTAGTAACAGCCTCTCAATCGTAGCACATGACTTCCTGGATAGCCTCAAAAACAATTAGGCTGCATGAGACTAAGTAGAGGAGACAGATTGGAATTGATTTTCTCTGTTAAGGATGCAACATCCGGGCTTTTGAAGACATTGGATCTTTTTTAGGGTCGTCCCTGAACGGTGCTGTGCGAACATGAAATTACAGGGCCCACAAGATCCCATTCTGTCGAGATCTTGCTGAGAAACAACTTGGCACCGCACATGACGGGCGAAACCAGGGAACATTGACTGGTTGTCATCACAACCCACAACAGCTCCCGATCTTCCTCCCTCCCTCCTCTTCTTCTACTTCTTCTTCTTCTGTTCTTCGACCTCCGCTGTTCGTCTCTAGTTCCATTCTGTAAACATGACAAGCACTGTGCCTTGTAATCGGAGGCTGTAGACGGATGAAATTGCAGTGCATCACAAGTGTGGCACAACACTTCGTGGCCAAAGGCAGAGTCGTTGAACCACAAGGGTTCTGGGGCTAGCCAACTCTGCGCACACGGCGAAACCACTAGTTGGTCATCGTGAGTGTGTGTCTCGATGGTGAAGCCAACAGAAAAAAGTAATCCCAGATCTATGGCTGTGTTGTGGTTGTGATCTCTTGATGAGCTAGAGGTGGCCCTTTTATAATTTTGAACAATGAAAATCACAAAAACAGGGCACAATTTGACATTGGGAATTAACAGGCGTGGCGTGCGTCATTGCGTTGGTTTTTGGCGCCCACCGTTGCCGTCTCACTTTTCGGTGACACTTTATTCCCGAGCCAAGCAATGCAGGATGATGACAAATAGAATGTGTCCCACGTCTCATTGAAAGTTTGCCAGCGTAATCATTCTCACTTGTGTTTTATTGGCAAGTGGGGAGAGAATTAGATTAACCTTTAATATAGAACCCAAATGATAAAAGCTAAATGGGCCTTGCTTGGCAAATATATTACCACTTATTGATTTTTCATCATCTCCCAGCGATCTGTCATTTAGGCAAAGAGAGACTCCTCTCAATGATTCTGCATTTTTATGGCTGTGATTGGCCGCCGGTCATTCCACATAAAAGGACACATAGAAGAAGTCCCATAAAATGTCTAAATTATGTCGAGGTTATTCGGAGGGAATGACCTCCACATCAATTTCATATTTATCCTTAGCGCACATTTTAAATCTTTACTCTTCGTTATGATTCATCGTAAAACGCACCGCTTTAATGTCTTCGATAATGCACTTTTAAAAATCATGTAAAGACCTATCAGTCCTGTTTCGCTTTCATATTTGAGTGTCCATCCTTCGGACCACAGACACACACAGCAACCGACCCCTTGGAGGTTAGGGCTGAAAGATTTGGGCAAATAATCCAATTGCGATTAATTCGACCAATATTGCGATTATCTTTTCATTTTTTTTATGTTCTGTGTTATTCACTAAACAAAAAAAAAAAAATAAAGCAATAAATCATTGATGCATGTGTTGAGATGAATTGGTGCATGAATTGATCTTATACCATCCTTATTTAATCTTACTCACTGAATTGTAAAAGAAAAATAAATACGAATCTGACTGATCTCCAGTCAGTGACAGCAACAGCATCGCAGCCTTCGCGATTTGCACGTCGCGTACTACTACATCGGGTTGCCGGTTTCAATCCGATTAATCGTTCACCCCTAGTTTCTGAGTGTCCACCCGTCAGACACACCCGGCGACCGACTCCCCGCGGAGGTCGTCCTCACCGCCTCCATTTCCCCTCCAGGCCCCGCCTTCATGATGGTGAACACGTCGGGCCGCTTCGCCGGCCAGAAGGCCCTGCTGCTGACCCCCCAGCTGAAGGAGAACGACACCCACTGCGTCCTCTTCCACTACTACGTGGGAGGCCGGGACAACAGCCGGCCCGGCCAGCTCAACGTCTACGTCAAGGAGAACAACAGCCCCCTGGGCATGCCCATCTGGAACGTCTCCGGCCCCGCCACTCGCACCTGGGGCCAGGTGGAGCTGGCCATCAGCACCTACTGGCCTAACTTCTACCAGGTACGCCACACCCCCAGGTTTGACGCCACACAGGCTTACTTGCGTAGCATTAGGCAGGGGGTGCGGACACTTTTGGGTTAACACTGCCGTTGGGTTTCGGGGTATGACTCAATAACACAATTCTTTTTCCCGAAGAGAACAATGACAACAAACAAAACTCACGGTTTTCGAGGGAGACCAAAACAGCCGCACAATGGCACGTTTTTACAACTCTGAGGAAACAGATAAATTATTGATTCACGGAACTACCTCGGTATCCATGGTAATCTGTTCCCAGTCTCTTTTCCCACTCCCGGCTCCTCTTTTTCCATTCCGAAACTCATTTGAACTCGCCAGCGAGCATGACAGAGGGGGGAAGGGCTTGGCGGGGGTGATTTCACACTCGCCTGGCCATTAGTGTTCACCGGGCTCCTTCCGAGTAGCCCACCAAATGTTAATTGATGCAGAGAGAACCCTTAACCTCCCAGCAGGGGAACCGCCCCCCCGGTGGATTTTTTCATTACGGCGGCCAGGCAGGGCTCGGCTGTGTAGGTAGCCGGGGGGGTCCGCCCGCTCATCATGGCCACGCTGATAACTAAGCTAACAAGGGGCCCCGCTGAGCTTCTCCCCGCTGAATAACACCAGGGGAGCCCGTCCCTTTCCCTGCTTAATGAAGGCCGCCTGAACAAGGAGAAAGGGGGTGGAGAACGGCACAGGACGCTAGCCGGTGCACGCGTGCCTCACTCACTGTTGAGCTCCATGGCGCCCCCCCCCAAAGTCTGCCTCCTGACGCGCGGTGGTGTTTGGTGTTGAAAACTGCGTAACGAGTAAACAGCGGCGGTGGCGTCACTGCTGTCACTGAGGCAGGCCGGGTTTCAGGAGAGGACCGAGTGCTCTCTGTTTATCTGTTTATACGACCGCCAGCCCAGCTGTAAGTGTATAGTGTAAGATGTTATTGTAAGTCGCTTTGGATAAAAGCGTCTGCTAAATGCCCTAAATGTAATGTAAATGGATACAGGCATTTACCAGAGTTACATATTTTATTGAGTTGTGCCATACAATATGTAGAGGCTATGTAATCGGAATCCAATACCTAATAATTTATTAATTACAAACATTTTCTTTCATAGTAGAGTTGTTAGCATGCAGATATTTGTATCCGTTAAAGTAGTTATAACCAGCCTACAACGCTACAAGACACTGAATGTCGTGAAACATCCAGCATCTGTTTGTGTCCAAACCCTTGGACAGAAAGTGAAATGACTGCCTCTGTTTGTGATCTTCATAGGCCACAACATTAGAAAACTTACCTTGTATCATATCCATCCATGCACCACCACTCTTCAGTGGAGGGAGAGAAGAGCTCCTTGAAAATTGCCACTAATTAGCAACATAGTGCTAATTATAGGTATCTATAATTGCACAGTAACCTACGTGATTGTCAAAAGGGAAGCCACCCAATACTCAGAAATTATATTTTAATTACAGATGAGTTTTTTTTTTTCTCAAAACGGGCCTTTGAGCCTTTGATAATTACTCTGCTGTCAGGTGATCATTAAAACTTTTAATTGAGATTGTCATGCGTTCTTCACCAAATTACTCGACGTTCCTCCATGCCCTTTCATTGTCCGCCAAATGAAAGCATGCAACAGGTCAACGTTTTCCATACAGCCGCCAACACCATATAATAGGTACTATACGGGCACTGTTACACAATCAACAAGTGAACACCTATTCCCTCTATATTCTTGTTATCAACACCATGGCCCCCCCTGGCTCTGGAGTGAATCAATCCTGGTGTAAAGTAGAGCGTAGGCTGGTCTCAGGGAGACGGAGCAGTCCGGTGATGTTGCACGGCGAGGGCTGGGGTCCACTTCCTGTCATTTTGACAAACGAGCAGTGGGGGGGGGGGGGGGGGGGGGGGGAGATCTCGCCGCGTGACTCCGGCTGCCTTTGTCCCCTGTGAATCTTCTTCACCGAGGGTCAGTCCCAATTATGCACTGCGCGCTAGCATTGATGCTGGAATCAATTATATCACAGCCGTTAGCCCTGCTGACGGATGTCTGTTGCGCAAACAAAAGATTTCAATTAGAGAGTTGGGATCAGTTCATTTGTCTGGTGGCGGTGATATGGAGTCGTTGGCCTTTTAATTTCCTTTAAATTAGCCCGTAATGAGGCCATAATTGGCACCCAAGACATTCACTTTCATATTTCACGAGACAAAAAAAGACATGTATAATTAGAGGGTTCATCTGAAGGAATTCTCCCTTCCAACAGACAATGATCACCAAGCCTGTTTCCACGATCCGATGTTCGAAAAGTGTTGGAAAGGAATGTGTGTGTGTGTGTGTGTGCGTGCGTGCGTGCGTGCATGCGTGCGTGCGTGCGTGCGTGCGTGGGTGCGTGCGTGAGTGTGTCGGGGGGCCTTTTAACCCCCGGCTGGCGACACGCAAACGCATGTCTTCAGTGAGGCCTAAAGAAAGCACGCACACATCAGTGCATATACAATCTACTGAAAGGACGCACGTTATTATTAGAGAGCGGTGGCATGCCAAACATTGGCAGCATGCGTGTGGGCAAAGCACTCCCTCCAGACACCAGACCCTCTGGGGTGTGGGCAGGCCTTGCATTCCCCTGTCCCTTTAAATGACCCTGAAGCCCGGGGAGTACATACCTCCTAACATTCAGCACTGGGCCACTCCCTCTCATGCTGACAGCCATTTGTTTTGCTAGGGATCTTGGCCTCTAAGGATAGGATCATGTTTTTCCGAACAGTGTATTTGGTTTATTTTTGTCACTGCTGAAATAAGAGTTACACACGTGCCTGACTTGTAACACTACCCACAACTGGGTGATCCTGCACAGGGCATGCGTGACGCATGCTATGAGATGCAAGGTAGGCTAAACGGTATCTAAGTACGCCAAACAAGTTAGTAAAAACCACCACCACGGTTAGCAGTAGGGCCAGTTGTGTTGAACCAACCCCCCTCACCTTCTTGCGTTAACCAGCAGTGCGGCCGGTGCTGTTGAACACACCTCCACCACTGTAGCGTTAACCAGCTGTGGGGTCGGTGCTGTTGAACACACCATCGCAACTTTACGTTAACCAGCAGTGCGGTCGGTGCTGTTGAACACACCACCACCACCACTGTAGCCTTAACCAGCAGTGCGGTCGGTGCTGTTGAACACACCACCACCACCACCGCAGCCTTAACCAGCAGTGCGGTCAGTGCTGTTGAACACACCACCACAACCACTGCAGCGTTAACCAGCAGTGCGGTGTGTTACGGACACCACCTGCCTGTCCATGCGCATTAGGATCACGCCTTGTCACAACACCTAGCCGCGTTGGCATATGGCGGAAATAATGTCAGCGGCCCCGCGGTGCTGTGACTGAGCGGACCCGATTGCTGCGGTATGCGGCCGTACGGTTAAAGGCTTATCCAGGCTGGCGGGGTAAAGGGCGACCATACGCCAGTGCCATTTGCAGACGCGTGTCTATTAATCACTGGAGTTCATGCGTCTTCCTCCTCCTCCTCCTCCTCCTTCAGATTGTGTTTGAAGTGGTTACCTCGGGCCAGCGGGGTGTGCTGGCCATCAAAGATGTCGCCGTCCAGGGCCATCAATGCAGTAAGTCCTTCTTCTACTTTCATCACCTATAAAAAAGAAAGAAAGGGCGTCATCAAAGGCTCATTGTGCTGTTCCTGACATCTGTCCAAATATTAATATCCCTCCCATTACATTTTCAAGGCGACCGACCTGACCCCCCCCCCCCCCCCCAAAAAAAAAAAAAAAACCGCATGCGAAGCCTCTAAAAATTTTATCTCGGAAATACGAGGTTCTGCCACAATAGGGCACTTATAAATTCTTGGATACAGCCTTAACCTCACATGCACGCACGCACACACGCACGCACGCACACAGACAGACAGACAGACAGACAGACAGACAGACAGACAGACAGACAGACGCACGAACGCACGCACGCACAGATTCTAACACTCAAAACACAAAACACTCCGAAATACACTTTGTAATGCAAACGATGCAATCATGGTCATACACTACAGTATAATTCCTTAATTTGATATATAAGTATCTAAACACATTAGCTCATGGATAAACAAATGCCACAACAAAACAAAATAGTACGCTACGTCTATAAGCACAATTAACACTAGGCCTGTGACCGATTACTGTTTACCGTCAAAATAATTGCAACTGTAACAGGGAAGTAAATTGCATGCAATCGCACACATGTTTCTGTCTAATATACCTGTGTTTGATAGAGTGGTTTATACAATTTAAGCATCAATCAATCTATTGATAAATTCACTGGTCTATCTCGCATAAACGACCATGCTAATGGTAATGACATGCTAACTCACCTGGCAACCAGTAGAAAGCGACTGAATTCCAACACATTTGACGTCAATGAGATGGATTCGTATGGGGACGTGTATCTCACATAAATGTACTTAAGTCAATCTATGGCCTCTAGCTACGTGATCATCGTGGGAATGTGTTAAAGTGCGAGCCGATCAATAATCCAACGAGTGGGCGATGGCGTATCTCCAACATGATCGCAGTGAGTCCTGAGTGGAGAACAGACGATTCATTTTCTATTCATGCGGCCCTCAGGAATATCGCACACTGGCTTGTAATAATGACAATAGGTGATCGCTCTGGCTTTCCATCAATAAGAAAGAGAATCTTTGTGATGGAGAAAAATATATTTCTGTAATTTTTCATTGAAAGGACTAATAGGTCAAAGTTATAAGAGTGGCTTAGTTTAAAAGGCAGCGGATGAAATAATCTTCAATAGGCGTGTGCGTCAATGATGAAAGTTATACAATTAGCTATTGGCAAGTCTTTGGAGATTTACTTATGTTTCAAATCAAGGTCGTCCTGTTGAATTGCCCTATTTTTTTTCTGTGCTGAATCGGGGTACTAATCAAAAACGTTCTACATAAGTTTTTTTTCTGTGGACCATCCTAATCAGTGAACTCAGTTAACTGATAATGAGCACAGTTGAAAATAAGAAGAATGCTTTTTGAAGAACTTACAAAGGATCGAGCTCAAAGCTTATGGTCGGGTATTTAAATGTTTTAAAACGACCACAAAAGATTCACCCAAACCCTATTCATGATAACCTAGAGACAATCTGGAGCTAATCACGGTGTCTTCACTTGTTTTTTACCCTTACTATTTCATTTTTTATTTCAGTGAACACGCCTCACTTCCTGACCATAAAGGGTGTGGAGGTCAATGCCGGGCAGACCGCTTCTTTCCACTGCACTGTCAATGGTCGCAAGAGGGACAACTTTCACCTCTGGCTCCAGGTTTGTTATTCAATTATATTTCTATCCTGCTTTCTGCAGGGCGTTGGTTGCCGTTGACAATTCTTTCTCCCAAAAACATTTATTTCTTAAAGAACTTGGGATTAGGGATTTCCGCTAGGCCTAGCATATGCCTGTGGACTACGAAGACTATACACTCAAGACTGTGACTGGGATTAAGGGCTTTATACATGAAAACAACTTTTCCTCAAATGATCCGTTTTTTCTGTTGATCACAGAGAAAGCTGTTTGGTTAACCATAATGATCTATAAAATAGTCATTCCAGCAAATGAGTCTATTAAGCATTTTAAAATAAACTACTTATTTTAATCATCATACTCTACTCTACTCTACAATACAATCAAATTACAATCAAAACACAGATTATCTTCCCAAGTGCTAATCCCACCCTCTCTCCTCTAGCCTAGTGTCAACACCTCCTCTTCAGCAGAGTAGATTGTCCATTCAATCCAAACAGACACATTTCCCTCCTCCCCACACCTGACTCGCAGCATGGCTAACATTTCCCAGTGGCCCTAGCATTAGCAGCAGAAGCAGCATTAGCATTAGCAGCAGCAGCAGCAGCCTGGACTAACAGCACAGGGCTGCCCATTAGCTTCAGATTACCGCGGCGCGGTCCTAACCTATATAGGTTGTCAGGCGGCGCAGGTTGAGCCTTGTACTATATCAGGCGGAAGCAGAGCTTCCCAGCAGTCTCGGGTTGACCTTGCTCCGCGGTGCGGCGGCGGAGGTGGTGGCAGCGCATCTGGCGGACGAGACCCCGTCGCCGTTTGCCGCTAAGCACGCTGTCAAGCGTGCCATCAGCGGGGGCATGGCGCCGGGCAAAAGGTCCTCTGCCAGGTACTCCATCATTTTAACAAACACGTCCTCATTAGCACAGGAGCTGGAAAACAAACATTAAGTGAAGTCCCCCGATGACAGTAATGAAGAAATATTTCTAATGAACAAATGTCCCCCATCTGCCTGCTGTGAGGGGTGACAGCTGGGGAGAGCCCACTCCACGCGGGTGTGTGTCTGTGTGTGTGTGTGCGTGCGTTTGAGTGCGTGTTGGTGCATGTGAATTTGTGGCACATTTAAGCATGTATGTGTTTTTTTTGTTTTTTTTGTGTGTAATTCCCAAAGAAGTCGGATGCAACACATCACTCACAGACCCCCACCCCCACAAACAGACACACACACGCACACACACACACAGACACAGAAACACACAGAGACACACACACACACACACACACACACACACACACAGACAATGCCTCTGATAGCACACAAGGTCAAGCCACTTTGCTAATTAAACTCTCCCGCTTTGGACGTCCTGTGTTTGTGTCCATTCCAAACAGGGCATCGGTGGACGCGAGGCCCCCATGAAGGCCACTAAACCTTGGAACAACCGCCGCTTCATAGGCACTTTCGACGTGGAGAACACCACCAAGGGCGACTCGGGCCGCTACCGCTGCATCGTCCACTCGGACAAAGGGGTTGGAGTGTCCAATTACGGAGAACTCACTATAAAACGTAAGTACCGCTCCCCTTCTGTCCGCCAAAAAAACCATCAAAAAAAAAACAAAACAAGCAATACAAACAACAACAAAGCAGGAGCGCGGCCATGCTGTCCCAAAGAACCCACAGCCCAGTCCGGCGGGTTCCTCGGTGACCTCTGTGCACAGGACAGGAGTCCAGAGGAGATGAGCAGGAATCGCCTGCACGCTCTTCTCCCCCAGATGGGTTAAAAAAGGAAGGGGGGGAAAAGGCCCCCTTAAGGGGTTTGCTAAAAATACAAGCTCTGGTTTTATGTTGATTTGTTACCCAGAGGACCTTAATAGCTTCTCCCCTGTTGCCGCTGCCCTTGACTGAACACAATTGCACCTACAGGAGCACAAAGACCCCGGGCGAAGGGTTTACAGTAGCCTCGCTGATATAACACCGCCGCAGCCATTTGATATGAATTTATGGAGTCGTCTGAAGCTAAATCCTGCAAGGCCTCACTTTCCGATAGCCCCCGTTGCCCGGTAATGGCCTTCTATATTTCTTCACCTCAATTTTCTCCCCTGCACTCTCAATTGAATTTACTGCCCCCTTCTTTTCTCCTCTTTTTTTTTTGTCTTTTGCCTCATGTGATTGATAGGTTTAATCCCGCCTGTCCAGATCGAGCTCTGTCAATCATTTTTCCGAGAACGGCGGAGTCACAGACACAGCCGAGTGAAACGAGGGAGAGAGCGATAGGGAGAGCGAGGGAGGGAGCGAAGGAGCGAGAACGATATAGAGTGATAGATAAGGTGTCTTTCTCTCTCCCACCCGAGTGTATCGGCGGGTTTCAGTGGTTATGCTTGAGCAAAATTTACCGGCACAACGGAAGCCACTCAGAACTACACTTGTGCATAAACCCAGCAGCGCCAACACAAACATCCACTTCTCGTTGTGTACACACACACGCACACAAACACACGTACCCATCTCCTCGCTGATGCAAGCGATAGTCTCAGAGACTTCTGCTTTCGACGTGTTTTTTGGGTGTGTGTTACAGGGACGAACCAGTAAAGCGTAAAGTGTCTCCATCATAAAACTTTCACGTACGGGCATTTTTTTCCCCCTCTAGATTCCGGGACGTTTATCAGATCTCAGCTCCCCTCCGTGTCGTATTTTGAATTCTGCAGAGATTTTCCGCCTCAGCAATTTCAGCAAAAGCGTGACATCGGGTGCGGTAAATGAACATTTAGTCCGGTCGTAAGTGTAACACATCAAAGGGTGAGAACCCCTCTTATTCTCTGCGTCGTAAAACAACCACTTACCTGCGGCCCCTCCCCCTGCCACCAAGCCCCCCCGCCAAAGACTAGGATACCGCCTCGTAAATCTCCCTGAAACCTGCATTCACCACCTTGAATGACTGGGGAGTTTTTTCTTTCAAATGAATGACCGTGAGAGTTATTCACTGGATTATGTACCTCATACAGTCCTCCCGACCACGCACAGACGCACACGCACTCACACAGACGCACACACACAGCCCCACGGTGCTCATTACTATCAGAGCCATCACTTCACCATGAGGAGAGTGAATGCTTGATTATCCCGGATAATCACTTGTGCCTTTTTGTGCCAGCGCACCGTCAGATTTATTTGCCTGTGTGCAGTAAGCCACACCTACTTCCCCCTGCGGCACCTAAAATTTCCCCCTCTTTTTTCAGAACCCCCATGCGAGATCAACAATTCCCCCCCGCCACTCCAGTGGTGGCCCATATAATGAAACGTGGCTCAACCGCCCCCCTATTTGACAGCCTGCCAGCTGTATCCGCCCAGATCCACCTGGCCAGGAGGAACAGTGCCAGGAAGCGGCTAGCTGGGGTGCGCCGATGCTAGCGCGCGGCGCCGGCGCCGGCGGTGTCACCGCTAACGAGCGAGGTCGCCAGAAAATAAAAAATCGAAAAAGCCGACCCTGATGGTTTCTGCTCGGCATCTTCCTTAGCCGTTGCTCCCTGCTGTTACCGAGGTCTGATCGATAACGCCCTCGCGCCGGTCCAATTAGGAGAGCCAGCGACACGATGAGAACCCCTCGCATGCTAACGAGAGACACCGGGCAGATGTGCTTGTACCATAATAGAGGTCTGCTGCACTACGAGCCCGTGCCAACACGTTGCTAACAGCAAAACACAGTGTCTCTTCTTTGTCTCAAGGCCGTGGCGTGACGGCAGTTACAAAGAGCGGGAACTCGTACGCATACGTTCACAAGTATTTCTTAGCCAGTCTGTTTTTATGTGCTAATGTGTTTGGGTCCGCAGGGTCAATTCTTGGACCGGTAGCAAATTATGTGTCGTGTGTGTGTGTGTGTGTGTGTGTGCGTGTGCGTGTGCGTGTGCGTGTGCGTGTGCGTGTGCGTGTGCGTGTGCGTGTGTGGGAACATGCATTAGTATGAGCGTTATTCGCACACGCGTCCCTGGCCGTCAAGCAGGTGCTGAGGGTAGAATAGGGCACAGCTGTTGCCAGTTCGTCTGGGGTCCTGGTCATCGTCGTGACAACAGCTGCTGCGTGACCCCTGTGTGTGGCTCCGTCGCTCCCTCTCCCCCTTCTTAATTCTTAGTGATAAATAAAATGAATGGATAAAATGCAACGCGAAATGCCTCTGCACGGTATAAACAGTTGGTAAGGAGTTGTTTAGCGTCGCTTGGTGTTCCTCGTGGCGCTTGTGTGTGTATTTCCCAACAGAAATGGGATATTTTGAGTTCTTATGCTATGGTGGTTGAACACAGGAGTAATTTGTTTTGGTACTAAGCTGACATCTTCCTTTTGCTCTCGCAGTAACTTGAACGAAAGTGAGCTAAGTTGAATCAGGCAAAATTGCCACAATACATCACCCTGCTTATTCTCCCTACTACACAACGACACTGAAGGGATATTTAGACAAAATGGCGGCAGCCATCCGTACAATATGCATCAGAAATGAATAAACCTGCACATGTACCAGGATTGACAAGAGGCCTGGAGAATGTCTTAATTTTTCTTGGCTCATTACATTGGTCCTGCAGTGTAACACAACAGGCAGCAGAACTTTACACTTTATAATACTCGCTGACTTGTCCCTGCCTGGCGTCGCCGTACTTCCTGACCCTGTCAACAGGTTTGAGTCACCAGTGGAAATCTGTGTGGCGCAAAAGTGACCATTTGGTCCCGTGTATCACAGCAGGCTCCATCGTGGACACTGTGTGATGACGGGCAGTCGGCCAATTATCTGGAAAACCTTTTTCAACTTGAATACTTTTCTTGAACAAAAGCACATTTTCGACAAGACTAACCTGCCTTACTTTCCTCCTTCCATCTGTCAAGAGGATTTTTATATTTTTTGAGGTGTAAATGATTTTCTTAGTGAGATGCATCCTTTGTACGACTTATGAATATATACTTATTCATATAAAACACCCCCCAGCAAAATGACAATTTTGAGCATTCATACAGTTTTAAGTAAGAGGTCATACTCACCATTATTAAAAGGATAATTTTTTTGGGTCTACATGAGGCTGAACATAATTTCACTTATCCTGATTAAAACCCAGTCTCTCCACTATCACCTCTATTGAGTACAGTGGATTGATAATCAAGCAATCCTCCATAATAAATAACCCCACCTTAACAACAAGCCTGCTGGGTCGACTCCCTTAGTTCCAATATCCTCCTTTTCCCGTCTGGCTGCTTGCAGTCAACCAATGAGGCAGCGGAAGACCTGTTGGATTAGCTGGTTCACTTTGCACAATGTTTCACTGCGTTGCTGGAAGCCAAGATTAGGGGAGAGTTTATGGCGCTGTCTCTGCGGTCACCCAGAGGTAACCATCTGCTTTGCCCGTCTAGTCTCTGCGTGGGGCACCTCAGCCTCCTACTTTTTTTTCCTTTCTACTGGTGATGGGTGTTTCCCCCCCTGACTCTCCCCATGACAACTCCACCAGAGCTAGCCAGGCAAATAATGGCATTATTCTGTTACATTCGCTCTCATTAGAGCTGCTCATCCAAGCCTCAGGGACCGGAGACACCATTGTGGGGCTCGGCAAGAGTGCAGATTCCTGAGCAGTTCCTTAGCCGTAGGCAACAGCGCCGACTGGTCTGGCCTGTGGTGGCGCCAGGAGATGTTGTGGTTTCACACTTCAACACAAAGCACAATGTAGGAGTTTGATGAAGCTATGCTGATCAACTGTAGCCTGTTGCCTGAGTTTTAATGAAATTAGGATTTGGTACAGAATAGGCGCTCTTCTCGATACATAGAGCGCTATATAAGATAATATTCTGCTGCATACCTCACACCCGGCCCACCTTATTACATTTCTAAAATGGCATCAAAATCCCAAAAGATAATCATACCTAAGTACATTCTTGCATTAAAAATAATGGTAGGATGAAAATAGTGTGTATAACCTTTCGGTGACATTTCCGAAAACTTAATTAACGCAGGAAGAGCGTGCATATGTGAACACGGATGTGCTAGCAGCAGAAAAGGTTACAAGCAAAGATGTCAGTGTACTCAACAATGACTGAGATTAGTGCTTGTGAATCACATCTTTCTGATCAAGTAACGTCATAATGAAATCAAACAACCCAACTTCTTGTCAGTAAATGAAAAGTTTCAATTGATATTTTGTTGTGGTTGTCCCCTGATGTAAACTCTATGCATACCACTTACGGATGTATACTCGACACAACAACCCTCCACGGACAAATATGGTGAGGTAGCTCATCGATCCACCTCTCTAAAGAAAGAGTGGCCTCTGACAATTATCCAAGCATTAGGGTAGTCATCCTCTGATTGAAATCAATATGTTGTTCAAGGAAGACGGTACATTTCCCAGGGTCCAGGTGACTTCATTCACACCTTTATCTAATGCAGCAGGCGCCTTTGTACCGCCACTGATTACATGACTCAGGCAATTCACTGTGGAAGATAAAGACATGCCCGGTTACCGAGCAAGACCTATTGATCTGAGGGGGTTCGGTTTTGGTTGGTTTCCTCGGTGCACGGTGTGCGGTTAGAAAACGAAAAGACATTGTTCATACACTTCAAGGGGATTTGCCTGGGGTTGGTTTATGTGAGAAAATCGATTTCAAGCAGTCAAATTTCCTAAAGACTAGCGTTTTTCAAAATCCTCAGTGTTCCAAAATCCTCAGTGTTCCTAGTTACAATCAAAGATTCCTCATTGTGTTCTCAGTGCTTTTATCCAGGGGGGCAGTTTGGGAAAGAAGCTCGTAGACTTCCAGACTCGAACATTAACAGTCAATTCAACACTGTTGCAATCTTAGTGCAGAATGGACCAGAAATTGCAGTCCATGACGACACAATAACTGTTCCACTCCTGCCCTCCCCCCCCCCCCCTACCAGAGCCACCGGTGCCCATCGCTCCCCCCCAGCTGACGGCCGTGGGGGCCACCTACCTCTGGATCCAGCTCAACGCCAACTCCATCAACGGCGACGGCCCCATCATCGACCGCGAGGTCGAGTACCGCACGGTCTCCGGTACCATGTACGACCTGCAGCCCGTGGACAAGACCACCCACAAGATCGGCCACCTGGACCCCGACACCGAGTACGAGATCAGCGTGCTGCTGACCCGACCCCTGGAGGGAGGAACAGGGGCCCCCGGGCCCCTACTCAGAGCCAGGACCAAATGTGCCGGTGAGTCCAAAGTAACCTGGAAGTTCACGAATAAGCTATCGCGCGTTATGTGCTTTGAGTGTGTGTGTGGTTGATTGGGGTTCGAGGTTTTAGGGAGGCGACTGATTGGACTCTGGGGCTCGGGGGGAGACTTCACACCTGTCGGGGCATTGACTAATCATTGTAGAGTCTGACCCAATTGGACCTGATCACTTCTCTTAAATAGATGGTCAATTTGAAGCGGCGTCATGTTATTGATTCCTAAGTGTGGCGTTTCTTAAACACAGCAACACCCCCCCGATGGCGCTGAACGCAGCGGGTGGTGCCATCAGATCGTTACTCATGTAGAGTGGTGCCCACTCGTTTTTGGACGCGACACAGAGCAGGCCATGTGTCTCTGGGGAAATCACGCTCCGATGATGGGTCAGGTAGAGCAAGGAACTATGCTGTGTTGATTGCCAAGGATTGTTTTGATTCATGGCGCTCCGTGAAGTTCTTGGCGTTTACGCGTTAGAGCAAATGTTTGATAAGACACATTTGAAAACACATTTTGTACAACGACACAGGATTTTTCTTTCTCATATACAGGCTTATATGTTGAATGTCAAAGAAATAGTATAATTAAAATCCATGACTTTTTTCATTATTTTCTGTTTTCTTAGCAGCTGCGGTGACAGTTATAACAGATGATTTATCGGGAGTAATTTAAATCAACGCTCGCACACAGCTACCGCCGTAACCACGCGGCCTCTGAGTGTAATAATGTCATATTTTTAATAGCCCAGCAACCCCCCTCTAATTCACCAGCAATGCAGATTAATACAGAGTTTAACGCAAAGTGGCACCGTACATTTGACCGTTTACACTGTTTCTCAACTGCAGCCATCAGGGACCGCTTCACAAGCGCATGGGCATTTTTTGGCGCTTTCTAACGATACAAATTGCCCTTCTCACAACATTAACCAGCTAAATCCCCATGCCGTACCCGGATACCAACGCACAGAACACAACAAACCTATAGCCTCAGCATTTCCCAGCCTAATTCTTCCTGGTGTCCGAGAAGTGCTGATGAAAACAGGACCGCCGCCTCTCCTCCCGCCCCCGCCTTCCTTATTAAAGGTGCAACCATCCCTGCCACCACCTCACCGTGAAGGTCGTCAGGGTTGTTCCTTTCCCTTTTCTTTTTTTTTCTTCATCTCCAACGGCGGGGTCTGATAGGAATGGATGGCGCTCCCCCATGCCTGTTCAGCCTCCAGAGCAGCCAGGCTCCGACCGGGCGGTGGCCGGCCCCTTTGCCACCCCGCCGGCCCCCAGTCAGAGAGATGGATGGCCCTGGCTCCCGAGGTGTGTTTGAGGAAGCGGCTCTTGATCTTGTCCGGCTCTCCCGGTGGTCGCTCCCAGTGACAGGCCGGGCCTCGGCAGAGCTCCCTAATTGAACGGTTAAAGCTCACGGGGCCCTGCGATACATCACCGCGGATATAGACAAGCTCCAGGACACGCTCTCTTCCCCCCTCGCCGGCCCTTCCTCTCTCTTATCCTAGTCTCGGAAGGCTCATAGCAAGAATGCGAGGCAACTAGACGCACTTTGAGGCGACCCGCGTGCTCCGTTCCTAGCCGCCTCTCGTCGGATGGTTCCCAGACTGAGCGGCGTAATAGGCAAGATGCCGTCATTCTTCGTCTTCTTTGCGACACCAGCCAACACAATTTAATTCAGACGTATGAAGAAGAAGAAAGCTCGGGCCTTAGATCATTATTTTCTATGACATTCCATTACTTTTCTAGTGAACATAAAAAGGCTTGCCTCTTTTATGTCCAAGGCTTTTGGGCGGGAGGGGCAATTTGTGTCTCTCAAGGGCTTACAGAATGTACTTGGGGGGGCAGGGGGGGAGAGCCATCCCCATCACCTGCGCTCTCAGACACACTGTTATAGTTCTGGTCTTAAGTTTCAAAGCGCTCCACTATTTACCATTGTACCGGTTTGCTCCTCATCGTCGGTCAAAGGGAATTTAGTGTTGCTTCGGGACGCCGCTGAACGCGGATTGAGGGTGAAGTTGTTTACCACTCCGGAGCCCACCGTGCCTCGGAAGCACAGCGGCAGAGAGGTCAATGTATTATCAGCCGGGGCCCCTCCGGATCACACCGGGGGGGCCCGAGAGAGAGAGCGGCGTTCCAGCAGGAAGATTGAAAGGCCGTCTCACACAGAGAATCCATTTGCAGCCAAGACTGCCAAGGCAGTAAACTGGCCCCCAAACAATGTCTAAACTCTGCACTCAGAGTGTGTCAGAACCCAGGGTCAACCACCGCTGAGTTAGCACCGAAAAAACGCCTGGAACAAGTGGATGAGTGCTAATGCAAAAGTGTATCTATTTTCTGTCCTTTTTTTTTTATACTTTCCCTCTTCCTCTTATATTAAGACGGTTTAGAAAAACGGCTTCCAATGATTTTCATTTCCGCGCGAGGATCGCATGTGGTCCACAAGAAAAACCATTACCGTAAAAAATACAGCCATCGGTCCGCAGTTGATCACTGTTCACAGGGTCCAAGAGGCGTTCTGCTGTGTGCTCCTGAACTCCACTCTCTGACGCCCCATTGGGCACGTCCAATGGTCCCTGCATGCGGTCCCTGCCGGCTTCCAACACCTGCTGTACACCCAGGCCTCTGCCAGCTCCCATGTCCCCATCTAGAAGTTGACTCCATCTGCGCTCCGGCACCATGTGGGAGTAGTCTCATCTGTTTGTTTTGGTTTGTCGTTCTGTTGCGCTGAGTGCTATTAAACACAGGGGAGGCAGAGGTAATCAGGGCTCAGCCCTCGACTAAAAAGCATCTCTATTAGAGAACCGCACAGGATCGGGATGGCGCCGCGCCATTCCTCTCTCCCACAACAAGGTGGCTGTCCGCCTTTTTTACCGCAGCCTCCCTAATGTGCATAGGCCGAGTTTTATTTTCCGAGGCGTGGTCTGCCGCGGCAAATATGGGGTAAATATGGCTACAATAGATCGCTATATTCGAAACGCGGTGCGTGCATTGCCGTCACCGCAACAACAAGTCACCCACTGTGCGGATCGGCTGTCTCTGTCTTATTTAATTATTTCAAGTGTGAATCTTCACTAAAAAGCAGTAAATAGATAGAAGCTACTAGTAAACCATAAAGTATATTGCTTTTTTAAATATATGTTGTGGTTATACGGTTTGGAAAAAGGTAATTTTTTATAGGCTTTGGCTTTAGTAAAGCGTTGATTGAATAACTACCAGAGCGCTTGATGGATTCCCCTGGAAGACAATGCGCTGCGGCATGAATGGACGGTCACTCCAGCACCCTATCTGCGATAGCATTGGGCCGGTCTAGAAGGGATAATTGTTGACAGTCCTGTGACCCATAGGGTTCGGCATTGTCCGTCTCAAGGTGATGGAGGGGTCTTTGTTTGATGGCCCATTGTAACGCCTGCTCTTTTGTCCGGGGAGGAAGCGCGCTAGATTGAGTTTGTGCGGTGCCAGGGGTGGGGTTTGTTGCGGGACAATCAAAGGCTGTTTATTGCATGCAGTTGGAAATTGAATGGCAAATTGTGGTCCTCTCAAGGACGTTTCTTCAAACAACTGCTGGGTTGTGCCGGAGAAAGAGAGAGGGGAGAATGATGGCGGAGCGTCCCGCGTTCAGCCGTGACTCTACGGCGGTTTCACTATTATTGTTATTGCCCCTTCTGCCCCTCCCCTCCCCATAACTCCCATCTACTGCTTATTCCCCAAACGCTGTGTAAACAGCCCCCAGAACAGATGTGCGTAAACAACGCCCTAGCGATCAACCACACAAACATAATGTCTCCACACACTGTAGTGCTATCTCCTCAGAGCTTCACAGCTATTACTGCCCCCCCCCACAACCCTCCAGCGAGTGTCAACCAGTGGCGGGTTAACAGACTTTACTTCTTTGTGTGTTTCTATTCTTCTTTATTTTCCCTTTCTTTTATTCTCCCCGTGACGTCCAATTTGGCCAGAAATGCTTTCCAAGGACTTTAAACGTTTCCCACTCTTCCTGTGTTTTAATTATTCATGGTCGATCCAGAGCAATATTTGTCACCGACTTCCTTCAACCGTTTGCTGAATTATAGATGTCTCGTGTGTCCCCCCCCCCACCTCTCTCCTGGCTCCGGCGTCCAGGAAGCTCTCATTCAGTCGGGCTCTATAACTCTGAGTGAAGGAGAACATCTAGACGTCTCCTGCGCCCCAACTAAAAGGACGGCCATGTCAGGGGTATGTCTGTGATTTAAGCCCCTTATTCAACGGCCATAGCTCCAGGTTGGGCCCTCATATATCTCCTAAGTAGGTGGCTCAGGAAATGCCACCACCACCACCGCCCGTTTCGCAAAGTCAAGCGCTGCCATTTGATTCACGCCACATGCCGGGTGTTTGTAGTCTCTTTTTCTTTATTTTTTTCGCCCGTTGTTTGTCGCGACAAATGACAAGTCGAAGCGGAGCCATCTGGGGGGGCTGTGAGGCTGAGGGATGGCTGCGATCACCCGCCCCCCCACCCATCCTTAGAGTTCACGGCTCTGGTGAAGGAAAGATGGCGACCTCCTTTTGCCTCAATCCACCACCCTTATCGCAAGACACAAAGAGACCGACGTGCGTGTGTTTGGGCGTGTGTGTGTTTGTGAGTGTGTGTGTGTGTTTGTGAGTTTGGTGTGTTGGTGTTTGTGTGTGTGTGTGTTTGTGAGTTTGGTGTGTTGGTGTTTGTGTGTGTGTGTGTTTGTGTGTGTGTGTGTGTGCCTGTGTGTGGCGGGGTGTGTGTACGTGTGTGTGTGTGTGTGTGTGTATACATGTGTACGTGTGTACCTGACGTTGGCGTCAGCTTTCAGCCTGACCCCAATCACCATATAGCATTTGGCTTGAAACTAAATGAAAGATTGATTTTTTTTCCTCTCGACTCATTCCCCCATTGTCTGCCTCTGTTCTCCTCAGCCTGTCAGCTGGTTCTGTTGTCCAATGTCTGTTTCAACTAAACACCAGAGAGAGACCGGGGAAGGTCCCTCACCTTCACCCTTGATCCCCCCCCAAACCCCGTCAGCCATTTGATGTGCAATTGAATGTGGGCGCTTTCAGGCGCCCCTACACCTGATCAGCTCTTTGATAACAACGCTGTCTCGGGAAAACATGCCTTCCTTATTTCGATGGGTAAGGAAAGGTTACCTTCTGTTGTGTCCTGCCATACACAATCTCAGAAGACTGAGATTGTGGGATTTTGATTGGGTTTTACATTGGATTCGTTCTACCCTTTCAACAGGCTTTTGTAGTCTTTGCAGTCTTTTTTTGTGGAGCATGGCTTCTTCTTTTATTTTTGTTTGAGATAGTGGTCTGACACTTGTTGATGTATATTTCAGCACTTGCAGGCATTTGGACGTTTCCTAAGTAGAGCAGCCTTGGACAGTTTCGCCGTCAATCATGAACCAGGACGAGCTATGGCTCGATCTCCCTTGATTGTCTGAAGACTCGCCATGCGTCATCCTCGTCCATTGGCTACCCCCCTCGCCCTCCCCTCCTCTCTCTCCCCCCCTCTCCCCCTCCCCTCCACCCGTCTGTCTCTGTCCAACGCTCTCAGCCTCGATCCCTCCTCTTCCATATCTCTCTCCCTCCCTGCCGCCCTCCTCTCCCTCCCCCTCTCTCTTTGCCTCTCCGCTGTCTCTCTGGGCGGTGTGGGCTGGTGTCCACTCCATCTTGCGCGCTACACCATTAGAGGAGGTCCATCAGGCTCCATGGCAGGCTCGGCCCTGGCCCCGGGCCCCGGCCCCAGCGACGGGGCCTCGTTCTGGGGTCTCGATGCGGCGCATTACAGGGCTCCGCGCCCCTCATCCTCGCCCTCGCCCTGGCTCCCCTCGTTAATCACGCCGCCCCGTAAAGAGGGGCTTGATGGAGTGAGGGGGGACCACCGGTGTTCCATAACTCCTGCTGCTCACCCAGGTGTGTGTGTGTGTGTGTGTGTGTGTGTGTGTGTGTGTTAGTATGTGGGTGTGTGTATTTGTGTATCTATGTGCCCTGGTGTGTATGTGTGTGTGGACCTTGGTGTTTGTGTGTGTGTGTGTATGTTAATGCCTTAGTGTGTGTGTGTTTACCTATGTGTGCTTGTGTCTAGTTGCCTGTGTGTGAATGGCTGGATAAACAACTAGCACAGGTCAATTGGCTTGTATGCATTTGTGTGCCTTTATGCGTTCCTGAGTGTAGGTGTGTGGGTGTGTGTGTGTGTGTGCGTTTATTGTGTGTGGGGGGCAGCGTCCAGGTCTAGGTATGCCATCTTAATGTGCTATAACTCTGCTAATAAACTTTTGTACACGTTTCAAACCCAAGGCCAGACTTGTTGCATGGTGATGACCATCACCGGGCCAGAATGGAAAACCTTGGCATGAGCCCTCCTACCTCCTCAACGCGCGCGCGCGCACACACACACACACACACACACACACACACACACACACACACACACACACACACACACACACACACACACACACACACACACACTAATAGCCCTCTCACTCTCTCTCTCAACCCCCTCTATTTTCCAACTTGCTCTCTCTGTCTCTCTTTCTCCCCCTCTTCACTCTTTATCATTATCTCTTTTTCTCCCTCTTTCTCATTCTCTCTCTCCCTCCCACTCTTTCTCCAGAGAATTGCTCCGTGGCAGCACTCTAGCAGGGTGATGGAGCTTTGATTGTCGGTTATGAAAAGCTATCATTACGGCTCGCCTCCATGCGATATGAAAATGAAGTGTAAAACCCATGTCATTACCTGAATAGCAGTCACCATCGCAGATATAGACTGGAATGAGGCAAACAAATGCACCCCACTTAACACACACATGCACTTGCGCGCGCACGCACACACACACTAACACCACACACACATGTAGACACACACACACGCCAAGCCTATACTGAGCAAATGCAATAACACAGTAGTGGATTAACAACTAATGACAATGTCAGTCTGGAATGGGACACTTTACACACACACACACACACACACACACACACACACACACACACACACACACTGTAAATGTAAATCTAATCTCTACACTTGTCACAGGACGACGGCCCCTGGCCCAACACAAAGCGCTCGGGACCTAGCATCTCATGTCATCACACAATGTCCACAATGTTCACACGTCTACCCTTAGCGATAGTCTCCAACCAGGAGGAGAAAGCTCTCTATTCTTCTCCCCCCCCCCCCCCCCCCAACTCCGTTGTTACTCTCAACTTCCCCCCCCCCCCCCCCACACACCACCACACCCCAGCTTCCCTGTCTATAAAGCCTGAATGCTGCTCCATCTTGATGAGATAACGACCAATCACTCGGGAGATCTGCAGCGCAGAACCCCCCCCTCCCCCAACCCAACGCTCTGTTCTCCCGCAGCTGGATGGGCTGAGAGATACCATTCTGGGGGCCTCGCTTCTGTTCTGCTCTTAATCGATGTGGAAGCCAGGAGGGTAGGGGGAGGTGGTAGTGGTGGGAATAATGAAATAAAAAGGCTTGTCGAAACGGAGCGTTCGCCCGTTCGCTGTAGGAACATCTGATAAGCGCAATCATTCTTCTGTGCGCGGCCGCGCGATTCGGCGAGATGGCACCGCTTCGCAGAGGCGTTGCGCCGCACACACTTATTCTTCCATACATGTTTTATGTGTGCGCACGCCCATCGCTCTCTCTCACACACACACACACACACACACACACACACAGAGGCGCGCGGAGACATACTTGTCTTACAGTAAAGTGCCTATACTCCAGACGTGGCCAATTTGTTTCCTTTCATCCAGGACTAATGTTCCTGGCTGCCCAAGGGGCTGAGTGCACCATTTCAAGCCCCCCTCCAGGACAGGGAGATACAGCACAGGGTTATTTGTTGCTCACGGCGGCTGTTCATTGGCAGGGGGGGCGGGTGGGGGCGGGGCCTGAGCCCTGATGCCCGCGCTTCAGCGTTCAGAAAAGTTGGAATCGGTAGGAGGCTGTCGTTTTGTTAACGGCCTACGGTAATGTGATGATCACTTTGAAAGAACACGTTGAAATGTCAAGCCGTAATGATGGCAGAGAAATAAATAAAAAGTAATATTATTTCTATGTAAATGTCACATTTAAATTATTCAATTACAGTGTCAAGGTTGGGCCAGGTATTAATCTGTCCACCGCTTGGAATACCAATATACTTGTCAGGGGAGCTCATTGACTGCGCCCCGGTGCGAGATAGACCCCGGTAATTTCCCCCTCGGAGGGTGGCTTTCATTGCCATGTCTTATGACTCTATACCGTCAGGAAGATCTACCATCCAGGGGAAGATATTGCAGTCATATTCGCAGCACTTTTATATCCAGTCAAGCATTTGGGTGTTTTTATAACTAGTGCATGTATTGGGGGAAAAAAAGCGAAGTATGGATTTCCAGCGGTGGAGCCGTTATGTTATTCCTTGTTGAGATTTGTGCTCGTGCTTAGGATAGTGAGCCCTGTTACCGCGCGGTCAATAAAACTAACCTGGCAGTCACACGGCATCGCCAGAGTAACGGGGGTTCATCTCATCAGAGGGGCCTGTGGGCCTATTTAGAGCAGGCCGCCGCACATTCCCACCACCCGCTAAAGGATTTATATTTATTATCTCTCTCTCTCTCTCTCTCTCTCTCTCTCTCTCTCTCTCTCTCTCTCTCTCTCTCACCCCTTCAGCAGCACCCAGTTCATTTGAGATTCCAGACGGAGGTGGGTGCTGGGTCTGGGTGGGGGAGGTACGTTGGGTTTTGATGAGAAAGTAATGAGAAGTTTTGCTTCCACCCTTTCGTTCCACCTCCTCTCCGATCACTTTTCATTTCCTCCTTCCTCTCCGTCACCCCGTCGTGTGTTGAGACGCCCACGACAACGAGGGCCGCTACGCAGGTGAGACACGCTGACAAACAAACTCCCGGACGCGGGACACACAGCGTGGTGAGTCAGAGGGTGGAGGGAGGTGTTGATGTCGGGGGGAGGGGGCGGCCAGATGGTGTTCAAGGCACGGGGACCCGAAAAAGGCCTCACAACAATTAGCTTCTTTCATCTCCTTTTTTGGGGGGGTTTTGTTGTTGTCCTCTCCAACCCGACCACCGCCGCGGCGGCGGCTGTGGCGTCGGAGTCATCCCGGGGCTCGTTAGTTCAACGGACAGCGGCCTCTCTGCGCTTTGTTGTTTTTCTGTGTTTTTTCGTCTTTATTCACCACCTGAGTGAGAGACCGCGGTGAATGCACTCAGCGGGCTCCGTCGCTCGGAACAAGGAGCCGCTGATTAGCCCTGACATTTGCATACGGCCAAATCATCCTTTTTTCATTTATTTCATTTTTTTTTTCTGTGTGTGTGTTATGGAATATTTTGTTTCAGGAGAGGAAGGAGGCCACTTCTGGGTCTCTTTCTCCCCAAAATGGCCAGAATTAGAGTGCGTTTAGCAGAGTGTGCTCTCTGCACTCGGTGAGTGCAAGAGAAATGTGACTTCCTTGGTCCCTGCCTTTCTCCTTCGCCAGCCCCTTGCTGCGTGTCTGTTTGAAATTCACACTTTAGTACATTTTGTCACTGTGAGAGCGTGCGCTTTAATTTGATTTCTGTGCCTGGCCACCCTGCAATTCTCTGTGCTTTTAGTGTAACCGTTGCTTACTGAGTGCGGCCAACAGATAGTTCCGCAAATAAAAGGGTTTAAGCCCCTATTTTCTGGATGGCTCTTCCAAGACTGCGAATGACTTGATGCGGTCTATTTATTTTTCTCCAACATTAACTTGTGCACCAGCCCGTCTCTTCCTCCCCGCCCTCTCCATCCTCTTGTTGTTTCCCTGTCTCTTTCCCTGTCTCTTTCTCAGTCTCTCTCTCTCTGTCTGTCTCTGTTGCGTCCATGTCTCTCTGTCTCTCTCTCTCTCTCTCTCTCTCTCTCTCTCTCTCTCTGTTTCCGTCCATGTCTCTCTCTGTCTCTCTCTCTAGCCTTTTGTTTGATAAATAGTTTAACTGAACGGCTCTTTGCTTGTTTACAAAATATCTTTCTCAATTTCATTGTTTATAGCATTAGTCCTGTTAGTCTTGTCTCCAAACAGATATAACTCAAACTTTTCCAATTGAATATGTCAAATGTAGTACACAGAGCCGCAATATTCGCAGATTTTGACCTTGTATGCCAACCACAATCAGAAAAATGATAGTTTGCATATCCTCCACGTTGTTTATCAAAGAAAGAAAAGAGAGGAGGACTTGTATGCCGCGCCGCATGAATGGCCTTGAAAGCTCCGCAATAAACACCCTACCTCCACCAGTCTGCGTCTGACACAGGCCCCCCCGCCTCTTGCGGTTCCTTCCCCCCAAAAGACATTGCGTCGTCTCAAAAATCTGATGTGAATCGCACCTCGTTCTTGCGTTTCGTGCTCCCGTCGTTATTTCAACACCAGCCTTTTCCCTGCCACTTTGACTTTTGTCTTCCTTTGACCGCTCTCTTTCCCGTTCTCTGCCCCACTTTGTTCTAGCTTCAGTCATTTTCTAGAGGGAAAGCAAAAAAAAAGCCCCAGCGTGGTAGTTTTACACAGAAAGCCTTCTGATCGGGAATTGTTCTTTCGCTTTTAGAAAAATAAATCCCCCCATAAAGCGAAATGCAGTTTCGTCTGCCCCGCATCATGGATTAGAAGTTCACTTGTTCTTCCTGTGTGTTTATCATGTTATACCCGTTCACCTCCGGGGTCAGCCGCAAGCTAAAGGCAGAGGTCCGGTCTAGCTCAACCACCATGCACCTCCAGATGTTAAGCACGGCCACCGAATCTCTGCACCATGTCTCCAGGGGAAGGCGGTAAATTGAGCCCTGGCTGTTCCTAATAGGTGGTAAAGTGTTAAGTTCCAGCGAAATGGACTGCAAATTTAACCTGGAATGGAAATTGATCCCATTACCTTGTGCTCTGGCTGCTCTCTTCCCATAGGAGAGAGAGAGAGAGAGAGAGAGAGGATTCATAGGGAGAAGATAACAGGAGAGGGAGAAAGAGAGTTATAGGGAGTGATAGGCAGCAGTGATGAGATGGGGAGAAGCAGGGGATGAAAGAGTGATGGACAGAGAGAGAAAGAGGTGAGATATAGGTAAAGAAGAGCGAGAGATAGGAAATGGAGAAACCGAGCGAAGCCCAAGATGTAATTTAAGAAAGAGGGGAGAGAGAGAGAGCATGTGATTTGAGGTGCTAGGAGAGCGCTGGGTGTTGCATACTGCCTCGACCGACCAGATCATCCGGCTGATTCTGTATCAGCGAGGGGCAAATAGCCCTGGCCACCGCTGAACAAGATGATGGGGGTGGGGGGGGGGGGGGGTAGAGAGAGAGAACAGCAAGGAGAAAGAGAAAGAGCAGAAAAAGCCAGGGTAGACAGCATGTGCATGGAGGAAGCATGTGTCTCCTATGCAGACTAGGCTTCCAATAGCCACGCCCTTCATCTGGCCGGGAAGCTTGCCCTGCTAGGAGCTGGAACACAGCGAGATCCAATGACAAACGCTTCTTTTAAATAAAATGGGCTTTGAGATGGATGATGTGTTGGGGAAAAAAAATGAGCTGGCGTAAAATGAGACCGGGATACAGTGAAAAGGAAATCTTGAAAATGAGACACGTTGTCATACTGGACAATCTGTTATGTCTCCATTATGTTAGGCTGCCGGAGGTTGTTCATCGGTGATGCCGTTCGTCTCAATGACGTGAAGTGCGTCTGAATTTCAAGTTGTCCTCTTATTCAACAGGAGTGAAAATAGGTGGTATCAATGACTCTCGTTGACGTGCATCCAAAACGGGGAGGTAACATGTTATTCCGTCTATTCCACTTCCATTCAGTGTGATTAACACAATGAAGCTTTCACCACAGCTATTCCTGTGATGAAAAAATAGATTGGCGTTCTCACCGGGCAGCTGAAGAAACATTTCAATCACATTACGTATATAAACGTATATAATATATAACTCTATATATAAATCTATATGTATCTATACAATTCTATGAGGCTGCTGATGAGGTTTAAATGGGTCATACCTGTCGATATTCAGCAGGTTATCACCGAGGCACGGCCGCGGTGATAACCAATTACGAACCAGCGCATCACCGCTATCGGGTTCAACCGGTGTTGCTAACGACGTTAACCCCCCCCCCCCCCCCCCCCTGCAGAGCCGATGCACGGCCCCCAGAAGCTGGAGGTGACGGACGTCCAGTCGCGGCAGGTGACCCTCCGCTGGGAGCCTCTGGGCTACAACGTGACCCGCTGCCACAGCTACAACCTGACGGTGCACCTCCGCTACCGGGTGGTGGTGGCCGGCGGCGGCGGCTCCAAGGAGGAGAGCCGCGAGGAGGTGTGCTACGACGCCCAGAGCCCCCGCAACCCCCAGCACACCCTGCACAACCTGACGCCCTTCACCAACCTCAGCGTGCGGCTGGTGCTCAGCAACCCCGAGGGGGTGAAGGAGAGTGGGGAGCTGGAGATGCAGACGGACGAGGACGGTGAGCTCCGGCCCGCCGCGAGCGCACGGTCGTCGTCGTTGTTGTTGTTGTTGTTGTTGTGTTTCCCGAACGTGCAGCAAGGTGGGATGAAGGGGGGTGGAGCGTGACGTTGTTCGTCACTGCAAACGAATGGCTAGACGAAAAGGGGAAAGAGGGAAGCATCAATGTATGGCCGGGAACAAAGTATTGATATGGGGGCCATCCGTCCGTCCATCCCGTTGACTGGATTTCCGTTAAGTCCTTTGGCAGATGCCCTGCCCCAGAGGGGCTTGAAGGTTTGGGGGTGAGAACAATCAAACCACACAATCAATTTATTCCATGTCATGATCTCGGGTGCAGCTGCATGACATCCGAGCCTTTATCTGTGGGCAATCCCCCATGATTTTATATGAGAGGTAGACGCAAGCCAGATTATCTGGAGGCAGCCGCACTAAACCAAACCCCAAAAAAAGCCAAGGTCACCCATCCAGTTACTGTCGAGCGAAGAGAATTGTCAGATTGTTCGCTTGTCTTATGGGAACAGCGAGGGCTGGGGATATGGGATTGTCGTTTAGCACAGATTCATTCCCTTCACTCACACATCTAGGCCAGCCTATCTCCCATCATCTCCCTCGGCTGGTCTACTGTGTCTCTCAGCAGCGTGTCCACGGATGTTCCCTCCACAGCGAGAGAAAAGGCTGGTGAGAACCGTGCGTTCTCAGCCTGCCCGAAGGGGCTGATTGAATAAACAGGCAAAGCTCTGCATCAAACGAGCTGCACAGCAGAATATTGGAGACTACAGCAGTATTTAGCTCGCAGCCTCGCGCTTTTTTGTTTTTTTGCGTTTCTCACCCTGAAAAACAAAGCGCTAGGTCTGAGGTTGGTGGAGGTTCGGCAACGGTCAAATAAATAAATTCAATCTGGCAGAGAGCAGAAGGAAGAACTGAAAAGGGGAAGCTCTATTTACTCGCCCCCTTCACCACCACCTGCCTCTCCGCCTCCACCCCTTCCACCTTATAGTTGTTTTCCTCCAAGTTGAAAGATCTACTCTCCTTGCCATGGCTCACTCAGGAAATGAACCCCACAGAACATTGAAGGGCCGCCGGTCGCCTCTATATGAAACGGGGCTCTTCTGACGACAAAGATGCAGCGAGACTGCTTATGGCTGGCCTTCCCGTATTCCTGCCGGAGAGCCTGTGGAAATAAAAGCATCTGTGTGCGCGGATGCATGCGTGTCTGTTCGGCCTTCGCGCTCCGACGGGAATGAGATTACCCACGGGGTGTATCTGAAGATTACTGCAGATGTAAGATTATGTTTTTTTTATATAGAGAAAATAGGAAACAGTGTGTTGATATCAGTCCTGTTCTATTTACAGAACGAAAGGCAACCCTCGGTGGGGGTGAAGAGAGCCGACCCCTTCCGAAGTAGCTTAGCACGAGTAAACATTGCAGGGGGAGAGAGAGCGCTGGAGAGAGAGAGCGCCAGAGATTGATATTCCTCTTATATCCCATGGGGTTGTCTGTTCATCTCAGACGCTTTGTTTGCGGTTACGTTTCTGTGTGCAAGCGCAGCGTTCTGCCAGGAGACTTGCGAATCACACGGTGTTGCTTTGAGTGACTTGAAATAATGTCGCAGGTTTGTGTTAAGACATGCTCATTCTTTTTTTCTTGCTCAAAGCGGTTTGTTTTGGTCCATGAAAAAGCACTCAATGTTGTTTCTTGTTATTCACGTCCCAAGGTAAAGGCCTGGGAGGGCAAATCACATTATCAAACAATAAAGCTACTCACCGGGAACTCCATACTGACACCCTTTATCGACAATGTTTCCACTTGATAGAACAGTGGCGGGTTTTAAACGAGTTGTAAACACATGAAGTTTAATCCATTTAATGTTTATATTTCATTTTCAGACTGTAAAGGTCTGTAAAAAAAATCGAACAAATAATAGGGAAAAAATGCACGGCTTAAACACAAAACATCTACTACTGAATTACACTCTCTTCGACTTTTACATTTCATGCAAATACGATGCCAATTAAAACACACAGTCTCTCAATTACACAACTCCGACCATTCAAAATATTCTCCACAGCACCGCAGGAGATCTGGACTAAATATCCTTTCCCCGACTGCTTAAAGCACCTCCTGCCGCCGCCGCCGGCACACCGCTACCTTATCGATTCCAAAACAAACGCGTCTCATTACGTCTCTGGTCCTTTTTTCCGCCACAGTGCCGGGAGCCGTGCCTCTGGAGTCCATCCAGGGCAGCGCCTACGAGGAGAAGATCGTGCTGAAGTGGAGGGAACCGGCCCACACGTACGGCATAATCACTCAGTACGAGGTAAACAACCCCATTAGACGCATTGATCCCCTTTTCCCTGGCGCTGGACTGCACGCTCTCCCTGTATGTACGGCCATTGTTTTACCCTGTCCTGTCCGTTCTGAACCTGTGTGGGAGTGGGAGAAGGGACTAATTGCGACAGAGAGAGGTTTTTAATGTCTGCGTTATCGTTTCTCTAACTCTCCATATGAGATCGAGAAGCAGGAAAGCTTCCTGATTGCAGGAATAATGTAGAATTCAAACAAGGTAACGTCAGGGGGAGGGCATTCGCAAGAAGGGAATATCGACAGGAGTTCTTCTCCTTTTTATTAGTTCTCCCTGTTTAGTATTCCATTCATACGGTATAAACCCGTAAGGTGCACATGCCTTGCACACATGTTAAATTAGCCATTGATTCTTTTCATTCTGCTAGAAGAGTCAAGTAAGAACTAAATAATGTATCTCTCTTGAAATCCAGCATTTAACAGCAATCCATATATATATATATCAGAATATTAGAATAGGGACACATAACTAATGGTACCAAGCTCCAATGGAAATGGCCATTAATGACCCATTGAAACAAGAAAATAAACATTTCTTTATAGGCAATCTTTCTTTGCTGGGATTGTTTTATACACAATAGGGACCGATAGAACATGAAAAAGTCAATAGTTCCACCCAGGCAGATGAACGGCTGGCTGTTTAATCCGCTGCCAGAGCATCAGGGCAGGGCTGCAGCAGGACAATAGCTGTTACCTCGCTCTCAGCGAGACACCTCCATCACGGCGTGACAAATCGCATGATCAATGCCCTGATCCAAACAGAACTGGCTTTATTCATTCATAAGGGTAGAATATTCTTTCTTTTCCTTTTAGGTTCGAAACGGAATCCGTGAGGGTTCGTCGTCTTCTCTTATTAGCCTTTGGTTATGTACAGTCAAGGACGTGCGTGTCCCACGCTCGCGACCAGGCGATACCGCACACCACTTTTTTCCCTGCATATATCCTTAAGGGCGCAGTGAGGCCGCTCGTTAAAGGAGAGCGCCCGTCTGAACCGCCGATGTGCCTGCCTTAACAAACAGACGCTCCATTACGGATCCGCTGAAACAAAAGCCCCTGGTCTGAATAGACCCAATAAGCACCAACCCTGTACCCACCATCACCCCCCCCCCCCCGGCATTGAGACCGCCCCCTCCAGGGCAACTGCGCAATCGAGTGCTGCCATATTTATTTTATTATTATCTTTCTATTTTCTGACGCATTTTGGTGTTTTTGTGCAGAAACTTGTATTCCATCAGTATTCCCTCAGTAGAGGTTTCCTCTCTGAGCCTGGACCTGGCTTTGATTTGACAGCATCAAAGAGCTCAAAGTGTGATGTGTCTGGTGAGTGTTATCAGGAGAGGGATACCCGGGCCCGCTTCTTTCCCTGGCCCCAGCTCACTGATTATTACCTTCACATCGGTCCCCGTCGGCTACCCGAGACAGCTCTGGAACGGTATTATTTGGCTTTTAAAGACATATTTTTCCTCATCCTATCGCGGCACTCAAGGTGCTATCACCGCGTCGAAGGAGCAATCAAAGTGGGGGCCGCAGTCTGGGTTGTGTCGGAGAGACGGTTCCTTTCTTCCCTCGGTATCGGCGAGCTTTCCCCGCCTTGCTCTTTCATACGACTACCTGCTTGTAACACCTCGCACACAGCACACTTTTCATTAGGGTTATTTATGCATCAGCTCTGTTGTTGTGTTTGCGTTGACATGCCAACTTACTTTTTTTATTTACAGCACTGTTAAGGAAAATAAGAAATGGCGAAAAAAACGATTCCGTGGTCGGATTTCCTGTTGCTAAGCCCTGTTATTTGTTCCAATAACCTTTTTTCATTATTATTCTCAGTATTCTTGCCACTCCCATCATTATAATATATAAAAAGTGGTCTGAGGGCTGGCTGTTGTCAAGTCAATTCAAATTCCTCTCCCTGAAATGTTATGATATGGGATTTGGCGAAGTGGACTCGCTCCACAGACAAAGACTAAATGAGGAGCCCACCAAGCATTTCAAAACTTGATGGACACAAATTATGCAGCTCTCCAAACTCCCTTTGTGCTTCTTAATTGGAAATATAATCGAGGCTTTGCTGTGGTGAGCAGAAGCATTTCCTTCAAGTGGGATGCAGGGGGGGGGGCTCATAGATATTTAAAATGGATATTAACAAAACACTCACCTTAATGCTTCTCTCCAGAGCTGCTGTGTTTATTAATGGGAAAGGGAATAGATGAACTGTTCTCTGCATAAAATGAATAGATTGCATTGTGTGTTTGGTAAAAAACGGTACAGTACACAGACCCTCTTGTCTATTACGCAGATAACCAAACCTTGTTAGTAGATGGCATCTCTCAATCGATCCAACTGAACCGCATTGATTTTGAAAGGCGGGCGGCGTAAAACCTTGTTGAGCGCCATCGATGAAACGTCACAGGAGGTGATGCTACTTGGCTTCCTTCTCCTCCATGGTTTTCGTTTCGTGAAGTTGTGTCGCGTCGATGTCCATTCGGCGTGAAGTAATAGATTGTACATTCGGTGTGAATGGCATGCGAAACGATTCAAGTAAGAATCGCTCGCGACGTTGCAAGGACACCCATGTGCAGTTGAGCTTGTTGAATGCCTCAGACGCTCCTGAAAGGTACCGTTTCATCGTCCCCCTCCTCCTCCTCCTCCCTCCTACCTCCTTCTTTCTCCTCCTCCCTCCTCCCTCCTTCTCCTCCTCATACAACACAGGCCACATCACACAATTTCATCGTCGTCGTCGTCCTCCTCCTCCTCCTCCTCCTCCCTTCTCGTCCTCCCTTCTCCTCCTCATGCAACACAAGCCACTTCAAACAATTTCACCCTCCTCCTCCTCCTCCTCCACCCTTATCCTCCTCCTCGTCCTCCCTTCTCGTCCTCCCTTCTCCTCCTCATGCAACACAAGCCACTTCAAACAATTTCACCCTCCTCCTCCTCCTCCTCCACCCTTATCCTCCTCCTCGTCCTCCCTTCTCGTCCTCCCTTCTCCTCCTCATGCAACACAAGCCACTTCAAACAATTTCACCCTCCTCCTCCTCATGCAGCAACAGGCCGCGTCGAACAAGCCCCCCTTCCTAGCCGACGTATCGATCACTCTCTCCCCCTTCCGACTCCCCAACACCTCGTTGCAGATCTCCTACAAGGCGGTGAGCTCCTTCGACCCCGAGCTGGACCTGTCCAACCAGAGCGGCAAGGTGATGAAGCTGGGCAACGAGAGCACCCACATGTTCACCGGCCTCTACCCGGGCTCCACCTACCCCTTCACCCTCCGCGCCAGCACCGCCAAGGGCTACGGCCCGCCCGTCATCACCCAGTTCACCACCAAGATCTCAGGTCAGCCCCGGCGCGGGAAGGGTCCACCTACCGCAGTGCACAGGCGGATGGCGTTTACGAATTAGGCAGCTGGGAATCACATTGTTCCACCAGACACTGGTGTCGCACGGCAAAGTCTTGGCAAATGTTTAATAGTCACGCTGCTATTTGTTTTTCATGTTTTGTGGGTTTTCACTTCTCAATCACAGCTTTTGCCTCGATTTCTGTGCAAAAGCAAGTTTAGGTGCTGTGAGTTTATTTGTCTAGCGAGGCGCTCTAGGATAGACTGCTGCCTACTGGCTTTGGATGGCAAATCCAGCCCAGCTGCCATCCAAGATGTACTAAACAAACCCTAGAAGTGTGTGCAAATAGTACTCATCCTCTAGCGATACTCCTAATGCATTTTTAATGACTTCAGTGATGTTCAGCCGTTTGGACAATTAAGTGCTCTGAGTGATAGTAATGCCTTCACCCACATAATCATAACGGTCAAACACACGTCTCAACTTTGTTTACACTCGCAATAACGCGTTTGTTTACTGACAAAAGATACACCTTTATTTGAATATGTGCACAGCACAGAAAAAACTGCGCTTTCGAAATGTGGAAAACAGCAAAAAAACAAAGGAATCAGTCAGGAGATGGCGTGTTGAATAAACTCTTCCGGTCGGGGCTTATATTAAGGTGATCCTTCCTTGTAGGTGTGCTGTCGCTATGGAATAACCCCCCCCCCCCCCCTTTTTCCCTTCGCCACAGCCCCCTCGATGCCCACCTATGACAAGGAGACCTCGCTGAACCAGAGCGACACCACGGTGACAGTGCTACTCAAGCGAGCCCAGAGCAGAGGGGCTCCAGTGAGGTAGGCCTCCCCCTTTAACACTCACCACCCGTCCGGGGGGGCAGCCATCGTTCCGCATTAGGACCGTCGCTTCCACATTCTCAGGTCGTTTATCATGTCGAGATACCAAGCCTTTACTACATGTATAGCTGTTTGGGGATAGTGGTTCTTTTTTTTACTGTGTAAACTTGGGTTTTTTGCGTGGTTTGGCGATGGGAGACGCTCCAATGCATGCCACAAATCACACATGAGTAATGGGAGGACTGGGATCTCCGGACTGGCATCAAGCTGCTGCCGTGTCCGTGTGAAGAAGCTTGTTTGTCTGGTGTTGATACGCTGCCGGGGGGTTTCCAAATCACCTGCAATTTCCGCTTCTGTATCTTGGTATTCTGTTATTTGTGGTTTTGGATTCCAGGCTTTGAAGGCTGAGAACAAAGGCTGGCGTGGTCGAAGCTCGCTTCGACATTACAGGCCCTTTTATGTGCTGGCCTGCTGCCTGCTGTAGGATACGGCCGGAAGGTAGATAGAACATAGGACACGCATTCCACCCCGCTGGATCCTCCATGCCTCGGAAGTCATTACTGGGCTAGCTGCTGCGAACCTTTTGGTTTAAACTGCAAGTCGCTCAGCTAGAGTCTATACCATACACTACATCTGTTGTTATCAAGGAATGGACCAGTTTATGTGAAATAGCATGTTATTTTGGGCCATAACGGACACACATGCATAACACATACTTAATACTGGACAATACGGCCAAAAATTATGTCACAATACGTTTTTTTACATTGATCGATGTCGATAATTATCACAATATATATTTAATAATTATTATAATGCTTAAGAATGTTCGCCTTAGGACAGAACCCTAATGAAATCAGAAGGTAAATTACGGTTAATAATAAACAACTATTTATAATCAGAACGCATAGGTGACCAAAATCCAACAGAACCAGCATGGCTTTATGTTTAACACAGAATAAATGTAATTAGATCATTATGTAAACAACTTCTTTGATTTCCATTACATGTAACGCCTTGTTTCAAACGTATCTCAAACATTTGAGAGGTAGTATAATGAACATTGATTAAAAATATAAAGAGAGAGAGAGTAGAGCTGAGGGAGTGATGAAAATATTTTCACCAAGGCAGTGCACACTTAGCATCCATGACACTCATTAGCTTCTTGTAGCCCTGTTTTTCTTTCAGCATATATTTAGCAATACAGTACATAATTGCTCTGGCGATGTCTACATATCGCTTAATTTTTTTTTTCGTATGGGGCACATCTGAAAAAGCGAACACATCCGTTGGATGTCGAACTCCGTGAGTTTGACTAGCACTAGGGCTGTGCTCGTAGCTACTGGTTGTGGGGAGGCTGACGCTAGCATGATAGCACAAACTCAAGTTTTCGCAGTGCTCTGTATATGTGTATATATATATATAAGGGCTGCACGCTTATTGCTAAAATTATAATCATGATTATTTTGCAAGATCAAGATTACAGAAAAGTGCTTCACAATAGTAGTGTATTTTATAAACCTATTAATAAACAAACTTAAATGGTCGAATCTTTGAATTAAAATAGGACTTTCTTCACACGAATTCTGTCTACTTAAGGCTACATGTTGGTTACATTTTACCCCAAAAAAGAAGAATGGCACCAAATAAAAAGGATTTATCCCTAACAAGAAGGTCAGTTACATTCACCTGCAGGGTTTTTGCAAGAAAACACAGCCTTTCAACACGATCTGGTTTAAGGAAGGAGCAGTGGCAGGCAAAGCCAATACAGAGAAATTGTTTCTTGATGGGGTCTTGTATCTTCTGTCCAAAGTTTTGACCATTTACTAAAAAACAGTACCGTCCTCTTAAATAACATCACTGGTCCCATGTCCAAAATAATTCCACACAACGGAAAATGAACCCATTTTTGGACTAACCCTTCACGTTGCTCTGCTCCTGCTGACATTTACTTTGTCTCTCGTAAGTCTTTTCCGGTGTGTTTTAATTTTGCCTCTTGGAGCCTACTTTGTTCCTGCTTTAGTCGTACAGGTGATGCAAAGCAGAGACGGAAATTGTTTATCACAGCACGCCCTCGTGATTGGTCACACAAATTAACCCCTGAATAACCTGGGTTAATTGGATTATAACCGGAGCAAGCTTATTAGATACGATTTGTCTTTGTTCCGGAGTGGCGACACCTTTTCGCAAATTGAATATAAATGTATTTTTTTTTATAAAAAATGATCGCCCCGGCCATTAATTGTGGAGGCCAATATTGTCATCACGATTAAAATACGATTAATTGTGCAGCCGTAATATATATATTGTTTACATGGCATAATAAAGATAAATAATGTGATTAATGTATCAGCTATGTATAGCTCATAGAGTCCATTTTCTATTATCATTGCCATCTCTAAAAATTCTAATGTGGTGGTCAACATAACCAGCAAGCACATTTGATACAAATTAACATCAGAAAATGTAATCGTTGGTGCTCCATATGGAGCAAATTGAACATTAAGCATTGACACTGAAGTTTAAGTGGGCATCTCAAAGATCTCCGAAGATCATTCATTGATAAAAGCCAGTTAGGTTACTATCTATTGCCTAATGAGGTAACACGATGGTGATGGAGCCTGTGGCCAGTGGCGGTTTTAGGCACGGGCGAACCAGGCAGCCGCCCGGAGCGCCATATTTGTGGGGGGCGCCAAATCACATGGGGGGCGCCACGAGCAGTAAAAAATAAAAACCGCCGAGATGTGGTTTTCAATGAAGAACATAACATTGTGGGGGGAATTGGTATATTGCTGCCCCCTCTGGCTGCAGGCGCACACCTGCTCGTTGAGAAGGTGCCGTGCACAGACGGAATGAAACCCCCAATGAAGTCCGTAGGGTCATGATACACCACCCCCCGCTTGGAGGAAGTCTTGCCCGGGGCGTAACCGGATGTAGAACCGCCACTGCCTGTGGCCCACCGATGACAGCCCTTGCACTTGCAGTATTATGAATGTGACGATCCGGATGTCGGCGGGGGACATCCCAGCCATGCATTCAGATCCGGGCGGAGGGGTTAGTGACCCGTTGTCCCTCGCCCAGCAGGGCTTGTCCCAACAGAGAGGGTAAGGCTGAGCTATCGCAAAAGACTCGCGCTGCAACCCACCCACTCGTGCGTGTACCGGCGTACAGTTTTGTTCAACCAAAGCTGCCGCCAAAGAGGACGAAACTGAGATCTTTGCGATTGCATCTTTGAGGGTGTTTCAGTTTCGATTTACAGTTGAAAACTAAGGCTAGTGTTTTTAAGCGTTTATTTAGCAAGCTAAGTGAATGCTGAGATACAGGCTGATTCTCTGTCTCAAATGACAAGGAATAAACACGAAGGCTCCGCTGTAAAGCTCAATTTTACAGTATCGACTCATCGGAGGCCTTCAAAGATTACCGCCTGAAGATCTTTAGTCAGGCTTGTCAGCTCATGTTAACCATATGTGGAGCCGCCCGGATTAATGCTCACGTGCCAAACCAAGAGCAGAGGCAAAAAGACAAAGAGTGAAGCGGATAATTCCATTATTAATATTATAATAATAATATATATATTTTGTATTATTCTAGTAAGCGCAACTCAAAAGGGTTTGACTCGCACGGCCATTCTTTCCACCGGGCTCGTTACAAAGCGCTAATTATAATTAAGTTAGCGCCGTGATTCAGCGCCTCCGCTAATTAGCATGCTGGGTGGCTCCCTTGTTTACCGTTGGAAGACACCGCCAAAACCTCCCCAGACGAACGGCTCTGATTCGCCCGTTGAGATATCAACTCCAGCGCGAGCCCCCACCTCATTTGGCGGGTTTGTAGGAAAAATTGCAAGTAATTGTGTGCAGACGCTTGCAACATGACCCTTCAAACATTGCCATTGTCATCAAATTAGCTGTACGGCAGGATTTAAGAAGACAATGTATCAACAGCTTAGTTTAATGGTGCTAGTGAATCACCGAGGAAGACGGGTGTTGACAGGCACTCAGCATTTGAAGAAGCACCTGGAGGAGACACTTGAATGAATCGACTCGAGCACTTTGCCGTTGGAAAAGAGCCTCTTAGCGGTGCATATCCGCGTGTGACTATGCCATTGTTGATCGGGGGGGTTTGTTGATGGCAGGAAGAACGGACGGGATTTCCCCGCAGCTTTCACAGTCTCTCAGATGTCCTGGGAGCCTGTGAATGGCCAGTAAACCCCCTTTACGGCGGCAGCCCCCGTGTCTCTGGAAATATGAATTGCAAAGTACGGGAGGTGGTGAGGGGTTGCATTCCATGAGATTATGCTGCAGGTTGAAGGATGAAAAAACATCCACTGGGCTTTTGACGTTTATTTTTTTTTTGCTTTTCGAGTGACATGCGGCTTTGAAATGAATATGAAAATATTAATGCCCATGGACTCACAGGTATGTTAAGCTTGTCAATCAATCCCAGTTTCAGATGTGTAAATGTTTCCAATAAATATATGTGAGGAGGATAGTGTATGGATGGATGTGAGTATGGATGGATGGATACAGATGAATAGAAATAGAATAAATTCAATCCGTGGTTTGCCAAAGGGCTCCCAATTAAACATCCTCCACATACATTTGAGCCCGTTCGTAGTCATTCTGACGGGCACGGAATGAAATGTCCCTCCTAAGATGATGTCATGTGTTTTGCTTCCGCCCTACCAATCATTCGGTGAAAGTAGGTGTCACTTTTATATCCGAGCCGGGGAGACATCTCATCTGAAACAGGCCAAGCTCATCATGTAGAATCAGGCTTTAAGTCCCCGGGTAGCTTGACATTTGACAAGGGAGGAGAAGCAATCCACACTGGTGGAGAGAGGCAGCGCACCCCCGCGCCAGGCCTGATTTGATAAGGCAATCTGAGCCCACTGATTGGGTTTGGAAGGTAGCACAGCCCCAGACGTTTTCCAATGGAGACAATTTGGACGAGCAGATGTTTTGCCGCGATACAGTAGGAAGCGCGGAGGAAACGGTGGCATCAAACGATACCATCGCTTAATGGAAATAAAAAACAACGCTGGAGAAAGAAGAAATAAAGCAGCAAATGTCTTTCACACAAATGTGTACTTTACACAAAGCAGCAGCAGCAGCAGCAGCTGGATATATCTAGAAATACTATGTTTTGTTTAGTCGTGTTTTTTTTTTTTTTTTAACCGAAGCAAAGCAGTCAAATTCCTTCCAATGTGTGCTAATTAAATAAATGCATTTCCCAGTTGGGTTGCGTTGCTAATCTCCCGGCGGGAACGACGCAGCGAAGCCAGGAAGCATGTTTTACCAGAGGGGACGCTGTTTCTTTAAGAGGATTAGCGACCTGTCTATCAGTCATGTCGTGTTAAACTAATGTTTGCAATGGCCCCTGATCGGGGGAATGGGGACGCCTCCGCGGCTGCTAGCATCGCAAATAAATGTTTACATGCCTCTCTGGAAGGGAATGATTTGGGACGCTTGCCTTATCACTCACACCATTACATCCTCCCGTTTTTTCTCTCTCCTACATAACCTTTCCCTCGAGCAAGCTGTCCAACAAACAAACAGATACAACAATTCCGTTTTACAATCTGGTCCGAAACGCACAGGACAGGACAGTTATTTCCTCATTTGTTAGCTTTTTTTTATAAAAGAAAAACTCTAGACTTCTTTCCTCTGTGTGGTCAGAATAGGTTGACCAAGGCATGGAATATATATATATATATATATATATATATATATATATATATATATATATATATATATATATATATATATATATATATATATATATATATATATATATATAATCTGCTAAATGATTTTTCAGAAGCCTGAATATAGTCTCTTAATTTCCCATAGATCGCAGGCCCACTTGCCAACGCATTACTGCAACACTTACCCCCTGAATCCTGGCAGCCAACATCATTTACAGTGACGTCCTAATTTGTTTGGCCCTGACAGTGTTTGGACACAGGGGACAAATAGAACCAAGGAAAAGACAGGAGGGGATGGGGAGGGAACGGATGCTGGGTCAGGTGAAGCCGGTTACTTACGGCTCCCCCTAAATCAGACTGATAGCAGGCAGATATAGGGCCACCGTAGCGCAGCGTACTCGGTTCAATACCGTGAGCGAACAGCCAGGTGAACTTATTAGCATCAAAGAAAGGGAGAGACGGAGACGGTGTGAGAGAGAGGTAGGGAGAGAGAGAGGGCGGGGAGGAAGGCCGTGATTGAAATGCTCTCCATGGCCCCTTACTTCATCTTCTCAAACAGCCCTGCAGTCTCTCTCTCTCTCTCTCTCTCTTTCTCTTTCTCTTTCTCTTTCTCTTTCCACTTTTCTCCCTCTCTCTCTCTCTCTTGCTCCCGCTCTCTCTCTCCCTCAGCCCCTACATGGAAAAATAAATCTGAGTTTCGGGTCACAATCCAGTCGATGCCGAAGTCAATCCGCCATAATTGGTCGACGAGACACGGCGGCCGGCCTGAAATCTATCGGGAAGCCTGGCTGGAGCAGGCCTAATTGGTGTCAGCCCAGGTTGCTGCATCGCTGCAGGAATACGGCGCCGGCCCAGTGCTGGCCTAGCCTCGGTACTCCACACGCTTTTTGAAACGGCATATTCCATTCTTCTCAGATACCAGTTCCTGCTGGTACAACTCACACATCCCCCTATACCTACATCTCTACACCGTCTGTGTTTTTCCCAGATCATCCACACCTGGGGAACGGGATTTTAAACTAACTTAAGCTCAACACAGAGGGGCAGGTCGATGGGGTGTGTGTTTCCTGATGTCCCCCTTTGCAGTCCTTTTTTTGCTTTGACGGTTGGTGGTCTGTTACTAGCGTTAGCAGTAGTAGTAGTAGTAGTAGTGGTAACAAGAACCTTACTATAGACCTGATTCTGCAGGGGCAGTGTGTGTCCACAGCTCTCAATTTGTCCACCATGTGCAAAATGTCTGGAACAATCTCAGGCTACAAGGGAAATTCGGTTTCAGTGTTGTGTGTACAATTTCACAGGTGAAATACACGTAGAAAACATCAACACTGAATCAGTCGTCAGATCTCCTCTGCGTCTACCATTTCCAGACATCACTCCGCTGGAATGAGGCGAACTGTCTGATTCTGATTTGTCTGACAAAACAGAACAGAAGCATTGCTTCTGTGTGACATTCGAAGCCCATTCCATAAGGGAGGTGCACACCATTTGCGATATCTTTTATGTAACATCCTTGGAGTGGCTTGTTATGCTTTTTTTTTTGTTCTTCCACTTGTGTGCCGATGTCATGCTAAATGAAGCATGTGACCAAATGACTGGGCTCTGTCACGATGACTCACAGAGCACATTTGTGATCCCAGCATGGGGCGACGAGTCGGCTGCCGCTCAGGGGGACGGCACATGACAGCAGTAATTACATAAAAATAATCACCGCAATTTCATATATTCCTTCATTATGTCCGCAGTGGCAGAGGGAGCTGAAAAAGTATATTTTGAAAGCCTTCCGGGAGAATGAGACATTTCTTTTTACTTTTTAGTCTTTTAGCAGTGTTTTAAATCACAACTTTAATCCACACGGATTCAGGTCTGACTGATCATCAGTTCATCGCCGGGTTCCTCGATGAGGTCGGTTTTTGCCGGTGTCTTCCGCAGTGGAAGTTATGTGTGAGAAAATCAGAGAAAGGAGAAGAAAAAGGGAAAGAAATGGTGTGCTTCGCATTATTTCCACATTACAAAGATCCTCAGGCCTGGATCCTCTATAGCCTTTGGCACATTGGTATTTTGCCCGAAGAAGAGAAAAGCATTCCCCCCCCTATTCATAGCGTGCCTATCATTAAGGCACGGTGAAGCCACATCATCATATCATAAGGAGCGAGGGAGGGAGAGGGGAGGAGAGGGAGTCAGCCTTTGTTCTCATATCCCCATCTGCAGATTGATTTGGAATATCAAGTAGCCGGAGAGAGTGGTGAACTCTGAAACACAAAACCCCGTAGCGTAAGTCCGCGATGTGGAGTCAGTCACTGTACGAACTAATCAAAGTGTATTTAATAAACTGTGAGCAAATGAACCCCAGATTGGGCTGGGACGTGTGGTTAAGAGAGGAGGAGGAGACGCGGGGATAGATAATTAGATAAGGCGTTTCTTTGACACGTCTATCGGATACACAAGGAGATGAAGAGGCAAGACAAACAAAAAGACACAAAGATACCAAATATTGTCATAAAATACTCAGCCACCGGTAAGTGTAGTTGTAGTTTCAGCTATGGTTTCAATGTTACAGGTCCTCTGCGCTACTGTAACCCATTACAGGGCAGTGATCAATGAACCGGAGGCTCAGCCCTTGTTTCGTCAGTCTGTGATTCAAGCAGCTCCAGTAGGCCTCTTGGCCCCAGCGCGAGGCGACAGTAATCAAGGATACAGAATGGTGGAATTGTCTCACCTTCTGACTACTTATGATAAGCTACAGTAAGAATATGCTGCACACACACACTGGACAATGTTTACTCAAGTGATCATTGGACTGTACCTCAGGAACTACTGGGACCTTTATCTGGCGAAGAACCAAAGAGAAAAGGGCAATAGGTGTGTGTGTGTGTTTGTGAGCATCTTTGTGTGTGTGTGTGTGTGTGTGTGTCGGGGGGGGGGGGTTGTGTGGTTGTGTGTTCTTGATGCGAGCTGTCATGATTTAATTCCTTATTTTTCATATCAACAGTCTAATCTATTGGAGGGTAACCTTTTTTTCCGCCGGCTCCAGACAAACGCTGAATGTATTACAGGTTGGCCAATCCAAAGGTCAGATTTCCATTAGTCAACGTCCTGCTCCCCGCGGGGAGGGTGGGACTACTGCTCCGTCCCCCTTCTGTGCGGCTGAACGGAAGTTGTACTTTCAGACGCCCTTCACCGGGACAGCAGGTGTTTCAGTTTACGAGTGTGTAGGGGATCTTAAACGGCCTGTGTTTCACAACAGGCCGATAATAATAACAAGAGAAGCAGGTGGTATTTAGTGAGGTGCTTCATTATAGCTGCGCGGCGCTAGCTGTTGTTGAATGTGTGCAGCGCAACATAGCAGGATATGGCCATTATCCGTTTAATGGCCACTGTATGAGATGTAAAACATTCTCACATTCATTCATTTGTATTCATCTGGAATGTGTGTGAAATAATTGATGAGAAATGCTCTTTCAGATAATATCTCCCAACCTAAATCCCTCACAATACTTAGAATCACGGTATTGGTCCTACAAAACTCTCCCAAATTCAGACTTTCTTGCCCAAGTTTCGCTTGAGTCTTATGTAACTCTTTTGTCCTTTCACACGCGAGTCATCTAAACTCCTCCGCCAACCTCGACGTGGAACAACGGGAAACAGAGATTTCAAAGGCAGGCGTTCATTCACTCAGTACAGTCACTTTTTAACACCCTCCCGCCGATCCCTGCACTGAAAACTTGATGTTCACAGGTCTTCCCTGCGTGGCAACGACAAATGAAACCCCCCAACTCCCCAATCAGGCCTGGTTATCCTCCATGGCGGCAGTAAACAGCCTCTTTGTCAGTCGCTGACTGGGGTAGATTTACCAGGTGGATGCGAGCTGCATACTAACACTGGCTTATATAAAACAGCCAGTCTTTTCCCCCCTCCGGCAACCCGAACCAACTCAGAGACAATGTCATCTCTGTCACAGAGGCACAGAGGGCGGCCGCTTTTGATGCAGCTAAACACTAGGTGCGGATGGGAGAGGAAATGGAAAAGAGCCGTTGACCTTTTGGGTCGATGAATATTTAAGAAAAAAGCAAATAAAGCCAGCCCTGTGCTGTGTCCCTGCTCAATTCAACTGTATTCGGGGTGTGTGTGTGTGTGTGTCGGGGGGGAGCGTCTACTGAACACACACAGTCGTCATTGGATGATTTGATCGATAAAATAAAATAGATGTCTTGTGAATAAACACTTATATTTGTTTTTCCGAATTGTCTGTATGCCTTTCGGATTTCTGACACATTTCAGACTTCAAATGAAGTGAATAGTATTGGGTTTCAAACTATAAAAATAAATGGTGTTCGATGATATTATTTTCAGTATAATGGTTGCCGAACGAAAAATGTCATGCGGTGTTGTTTAATATGTGTAGTCAGGCAAGTTAGAGAGGATTCAAAAACAGGCTAATTCTAAACAACTATTCTCTACTAATCTGAGGAACACACAGCTATCAAGAGGGTGGATGTTCACCTAGTGATCCAACAACTAATCTAACACTACACTAACCCAATCTTGTCCTAACAACTTATCCCAACATCCCATGTCTCAAAATGTCCGCCTCACCCTCTCCTGAATATATCTCCCAGCTGTTCACATTCCACTTCAGCCTTTCACAACGCCCGCCACTTCAGCACCAGGGTCAGCGACCGTAGCGCGGAGAGCCGGATCGATGACTACCACGAGAGCCGTGACCCACCCTTGAACCTCTCCTCTCTAAATAATGCTTGGTTACTGACGCACACGCACACTCCCCGTGCTTCTGTCCTCCCAGTGCCTACCAGGTGGTGGTGGAGGAGGAGAGGCCCCGCCGAGCGCGCGGCACGGCCGAGATCCTTCGCTGCTACCCGGTGCCCATCCACTTCCAGAACGCCACGGCGCTCAACTCGCCGTACTACTTCACCGCCCAGTTCCCGGCCGGCGGCATCCAGGCGGCGCAGCCCTTCACCGTGGGGGACAACAAGACGTACAACGGCTACTGGAACGCCCCGCTGCTGCCCCAGAAGAGTTACAGCGTCTACTACCAGGCCGTCAGCACAGCCAATGGGGTGGGTGATGCCTCGTCGGCTCTCTGTGTTCTCTCTCTCTCTCTCTCTCTCTCTCTCTCTCTCTCTCTCTCTCTCTCTCTCTCTCTCTCTCTCTCTCTCTCTCTCTCTCTCTCTCTCTCTCTCTCTCTCTCTCTCTCTCTCTCTCTCTGTGTTCTCTGTCTCTCTCTCTCTCTGTGTTCTGTCTCTCTCTCTCTCTGTGTTCTGTCTCTCTCTGTGTTCTGTGTTCTCTGTCTCTCTCTCTCTCTGTGTTCTCTGTCTCTCTCTCTGTGTTCTGTGTTCTGTCTCTCTCTCTCTCTCTCTCTGTGTTCTCTGTCTCTCTCTCTGTGTTCTGTGTTCTGTCTCTGTCTCTCTCTCTGTGTTCTCTGTCTCTCTCTCTGTGTTCTGTGTTCTCTGTCTCTCTCTCTGTGTTCTCTGTCTCTCTCTCTGTGTTCTGTGTTCTGTCTCTCTCTCTCTGTGTTCTCTGTCTCTCTCTCTGTGTTCTCTGTCTCTCTCTGTGTTCTCTGTCTCTCTCTCTGTGTTCTGTCTCTCTCTCTCTCTCTGTGTTCTGTGTTCTGTCTCTCTCTCTCTGTGTTCTCTGTCTCTCTCTCTGTGTTCTCTGTCTCTCTCTGTGTTCTCTGTCTCTCTCTCTGTGTTCTGTCTCTCTCTCTCTCTGTGTTCTGTCTCTCTCTGTGTTCTGTGTTCTCTGTCTCTCTCTCTCTCTCTCTCTGTGTTCTCTGTCTCTCTCTCTGTGTTCTGTGTTCTGTCTCTCTCTCTCTCTGTGTTCTCTGTCTCTCTCTCTGTGTTCTGTGTTCTGTCTCTGTCTCTCTCTCTGTGTTCTCTGTCTCTCTCTCTGTGTTCTGTGTTCTCTGTCTCTCTCTCTGTGTTCTCTGTCAATTCAATTCAATTCAAAAAAGCTTTATTGGCATGACTATTGGTAGTCCAAACAGTGTTGCCAAAGCATTACAGTATTACAAATATTACGATAATAACAATATGGAACGTCAGAACAATATGTACATATATCAACCTGTAACAATATAACATAACATACAGATATACATATGTACATATGTATATCTGTCTCTCTCTCTCTGTGTTCTGTGTTCTGTCTCTCTCTCTCTGTGTTCTCTGTCTCTCTCTCTGTGTTCTCTGTCTCTCTCTGTGTTCTGTGTTCTCTGTGTCTCTCTCTCTGTGTTCTGTGTCCTGTCTCTCTCTCTGTGTTCTCTGTCTATCTCTCTGTGTTCTGTGTTCTGTCTCTCTCTCTGTGTTCTCTGTCTCTCTCTCTCTGTTATCTGTCTCTGTCTCTGTCTCTCTCTCTCTCTCTCTCTCTGTGTTCTCTGTCTCTCTCTCTGTGTTCTGTCTCTCTCTCTCTCTGTGTTCTCTGTCTCTCTCTGTGTTCTGTCTCTCTCTCTCTGTGTTCTCTGTCTCTCTCTGTGTTCTGTGTTCTCTGTCTCTCTCTCTGTGTTCTCTGTCTCTCTCTCCGTGTTCTGTGTTCTGTCTCTCTCTCTCTGTGTTCTCTGTCTCTCTCTCTGTGTTCTCTGTCTCTCTCTGTGTTCTGTGTTCTCTGTCTCTCTCTCTGTGTTCTGTGTCCTGTCTCTCTCTCTGTGTTCTCTGTCTATCTCTCTGTGTTCTGTGTTCTGTCTCTCTCTCTCTGTTATCTGTCTCTGTCTCTGTATCTCTCTCTCTCTGTGTTCTCTGTCTCTCTCTCTGTGTTCTGTCTCTCTCTCTCTGTGTTCTCTGTCTCTCTCTCTGTGTTCTCTGTCTCTCTCTCTGTGTTCTCTGTCTCTCTCTCTGTATCTCTCTGTGTCTCTGCTTCTGTCTCTCTCTCAGAGACTCTGTAGCTCTGTGTTTCTTCCTGTCTCTCTGTGTGTCTCTGTTTCCGTCTCTTTCTCTGTGTCTCTGTATCTCTGTGGTCTGTTTCTGTCTCTCTCTGAGTCTCTGTAGCTCTCTGTGTTTCTCCCTGTCTCTTTGTCTGTCCCCGTCCCCGTCCCCGTCTCTCTCCTGTCTCTGTCTTGTCAGAGAGAGATTCACACTTTGTGAACCTCCAGGTTCGTCACACTTTGTTCTGCACATCAGGGAACAGCATATTGGGCTTTAAAAGTGCAAGGACACACAGTGATATTGGGTCAGAGCCCCAGACTACGGATTACAGGGTGTTAGTCGTAAATACACACGCACATATACAAAAACGCACGCACGCACGCACGCGCGCACGCAAACACACCCATGCATGTGCATGGGGCCTCTTTTAGACGTGGGCAGTGCCGTGGCGTTACTGTCTGCACTCTAATAAGGTGAGCCTGTGCCGGGGCGCAGAGAGCAGCCTCCTGCACTGTGACACATCCCCCCCCCCCCCCCCCCCCCCCCCCCCGCCATTATGCAGCCCCCTCACTCCGCCCGTCTCCTCCAATGGGGGAGCCCGCCACACATTCCAGACACCGCTTTGATCAACCGCACATAAGACACCGGGGTCACCCGACCCCACAGCCAGCCAATATTGGAAGCGATGCAACGATAGCAACAACAGCAAACAACCACAACAACAACAACAAACCGGCGAGCGAGCAGGGAAGGGACGAGAGCGCTTTCCCGATCGTTGGGGGGGGTCACAGCTTCTGTCATCGAGTGGCACTCTCCCCCCCGCCCCCCCCCCCCCGTGTCGAGGCTAGAGGGAGCTCAGCGGCGAGCCGGGGCCCGGTGATGGTCCTGAATGAGAATCAACCGCAAAGCACGAGTCCTTCTGCAGCAGTGGCACGTCCTGGAGACCTGGGCGGTGCAGCCGACACGTGAGCCGAGAGCTGCTGAATACAATTAAAGAAGTTTACTCTTCAGGGACGAGAGACAGGGGGAGAGGGAGAGGGGAGGGGGGGGGGGGAGAGGGAGAAAGAGAGACAGATGCTCTGAAACTTTTCAGGTTGAATTGCAGCGGTGCGATTTGGCTGATAATGCTCTTCCCGGGAACAAGCCGAACAAAGGAGCATTCAGTCTTTTGTAGCGGCGGTACAAAGACTCCACAGCCTTGAAAGAGAGTTTATTCAGGGTTTTATTATTCACCATTTGGAGCTGGCTGTGGTCAAATGCACCCTGTTTTGTTCATTAAGCCCTCACTGTCGCTGGAGTGTAACTTAGGCTTCAGTTGGAGGGCTGCGGATGTAGCCTAGCCTAGCTTTTTGCTTTTAAATTAAATTAATGTTTAAACAAAGAGGCACAAAGAAAAAATATTCATATTGAGTATCTTTTCTCGTAGGTTTCCATTCAATTAAAACCCTGGGGGGAAATCCAATTATGTTTCCCATTTAAAAAATAAAATACCTTTCCACAAGCCTTGGCAGAATCACATGAACCTGTGATGCATGCGCCTCAAATCCCATTGATAATGAAAGGTCCACAGGTCAAGAGGTAACGTATTTCCTAATATAACCGGCGAAAAAAAAAATCATTCACTCTGAGAACAAAGACAATCGTTTCAGGAAGACACTCGTGACTCATACACGGTTTAACAATTTCTAAATTGAAATCCGTCTCTTTCTCCATCTCATCTTGATAATGCCTTCTGTGGTGGAACTACCTTGAACTGTGTTGACAACGTCACTCGGAATAAACATAAAGAGTTAATTGGCGTTAACGGTAAGAATAGTTCCAAAGAGAAGTGGTCTCGAGGCCGAGAGCTCCAAACAGCGGGCCCACTCCAGCATTAAAGCAGGGAAACGTCCTTCAGGGCACTGCTGCAGATAGGGATGCCACCGCCGCTCCCAACGGCCACCTCAGGAGGTAGCTCGTGGTACAGCTGCGATTCAGCCCAGGCTGGCTCGGCTCCCCAGCCAAGGCCGATAAGCCCGGCGCAAACAGTGAAATGGTTACCATAGATAATAACTGAGCGCATACTGTGCCTTGGCGTCGTGAGAAAATCAAGTCTTATGGAGATTTCCTATACATCTCTCCGAACGTTGGTATGTCCTTGCTGCCACTTGTGTGTGTGTGTGTGTGCAAAGGCCAAGCACAGCGGAATAGCAGAAACACACTTGTCTTCCCACAAGATGTATTCAGCGATAACAAAGATCGCCATGTATCTTGCATCATGAAACGCTTATGCTTATACCACATGGCTTAAGGTTTCAAGTGGTAGTCCTTAGGTGTAGATTAAGATAAGGTACAAACGGTTCTGTTTATACCTCCGCTAACCTTAAATGCCTCTTTGTATTTTTGTGCTATGTTTCGACTGCAAATGTTTCGATATGTTGAGTAGATGCATGAATATATAGATACATTGATAGTAGATAGAAGGAAATATAGAAACAGAACTAAAATGTGAAACACTTTAAGAGGAGGTGGCCTATCGATGTGTGTAATACTCCCAAACAGCAAGAGGCACCTGGTGATCGTACAAAGTTTTATAGTTCTGACAGAATGCTTTGGAGCCTTCGACTAGCAGCAAGGTTGTTCTGGGAGAAAAAGCTTCAAGACAAAGGATCTGTTATGGATCTCTTTTCCAGCCCTCACTATTCAGTGCCACAATGTTTATGCACAAGTACTGGAACCCTGTGTTATGATTGCTGTGTGTGTGTGTGTGTGTGTGTGTGTGTGTGTGTGTGTGTGTGTGTGAGTGAGGGGTTGGGAAATTTTCTTGTCGCACTACTCCGTGTGTGGTGTGCTTTGTTCTGTTACTGTTTTTGTTCTTTAACTCTGTGTGTATGTGTGTGTGTACCGGTATATGTGTGTGTCTGCTTACCTCTAATTCCACTATTAACCTCCCCAACTCCGGTGTTGCCCTTGTCCCCCCCTTTATTTCTCCGTTCCTGCAGGAAACCAAAATCGACTGTGTCCGAGTCGCCACCAAAGGTAAGACCAGACTCTGTACGCTCCAGCGGCCGCGGGCCAACGATAACCTGATCCCCAGCGCTGTCGTTAGATCAATGCAGCTGTACCTTCCTGCAGGCGTTCATCCTGCTCTCCACCTCTCCCTAGAATCCCCCTGCCCCAGTGTGGCGTGACCGCTAACACAATTAACACAATCAACGGACGCATGCTTTAATCCAAACAGCGGGGTTGGCCAAACAGAACGTACAAGGATGTAGTGTTGATTTTAAGGAGTGCAACGTGTGAGAGTGGGATTTCTCACAGGGATACAAATAACTTATCAAGTCAAGTCCAAAATACACTCGTTGGGACGTCGACACGTGTCTGATGTGTCCGTCCGACCCATGTCCCCCAGGGATCACGACTCAGGGAGGCACACTCACAAATGTGGTGGTAGGCCTCGGGAGGACTTTCCTCACACGTCCGCCATGTCAATCAGTCACGACGTGCCGCCACACCGCGCGGACACACCATGAGTTTACTTCACGCAGATCTCTGTTTCCGCTCGGTTGGAAGAACCTTTCATTCCCTGTTCAAAAAATGGCACGCACCTTCAGATTCAGGCAATTGCTCACAGGGGTGTGAAATCCTTTACCATGATGAACTATAGATTGTTTTTCTTGTGCTTTGCATTTCAAGATTTAATTAAAGATCTCGAAATTGGGTCTTTCTGTGCGGTTTCGGACAGCAAAGTGTACATCTCCATACGTATAGCCGGGGCCTATGAGAAATAATGACTTGATAAGGCTCCCGTCATGATTGGCCCGTTGCTCTGCTTCACTGTTGCATGGGGATTTGGATCTGCTTGTTTGGCTTGTTGTGAGCTTCAGTGTGGTCTTCCCTCTCTCTCTCTCTCTCTCTCTCTCTCTCTCTCTCTATCCTTTTTCTCCCCCCCCCACCACTCCTCTCCGTGCATGCCTTCTGACGGGAACCACTGACTCCCTCCACCCAGCCGCCATTCTGGTGACACAGCTCACCACGCCCTACGTCCGCATCGTGCCGGCCGCCGGTGACAACCAGCTCACAGGTCAGACACACCCCTCTGCCTCATGGTGGCTCTCCGGACGCCACCAGCTCTCACAAGCCCAGCCCGGGCCTTCCCTGGGCCAGGTTCAGGACTTCCATGTGGGGGGGGGGGATGTGGTTCAGCCATGGGAAAGGGGAATCGGGGTCTGGGGCTGCTGCATGAGGTGTGTGTGGGGGTGTGGGGGGGTTGTTTCTTTTTGTGGGGCAGTGGCTTTGGATTGTGTGCGGTTGTTGTTTGTTTTGTGTCGGCCATTAAGTAGAATGAGTGTTATTTAATAAATGAACTGCGTTTAATTTATCCCTGGCCGATCGCTGCCTCTTCCCAGCCTTGCTGGAACATGAAAGACCCTGTGTGAGGTGTGTGTGTGTGTGTGTGTATATATGAGTGTGTGTGTGTGTGTGTGTGTGTGTGTAACGGGGGAGGGGCTGCAGAGGCGTTAATCCCCTTTCATGAATATTTCTCATTATTTTTAAGGGAAGATTACGCGTCTGTTTCTGCAGTTATGACAAGCATTAACACCAAAAAAGAATTGTTTTTAAGTGGCCGTCGCGCGCACGGAGGTATGACCCGCTCGTCGGCGGCTTGCGTCTCTCCTCAGATAACCCTGATGATTAAAACAGTGTAGAGGCTTTGGGTTGTCAGTGTGTGAATGGGAGAAACAACAAGGTGGGGGTGGGGGGAGACACAGACAACTCTGTGCCTTTTAACAATAGTCACTGTCTGTGTGGGGACAGAAGGCCTGTGCCAGTCCTCTCCACAGCGGTGTGTGTGTGTGTGTGTGTGTGTGTGTGTGTGTGTGCGTGTGCGGTGTATATAAACGGCGGGCGTCGCTATCGCTAAGCCCTAAAGCACTTAAATCTCAATGGACACCTGGGCTTTGACAGCAGTGCCCCGCTGCAGAAACAATATGTCACCCATCGGGAAGCTGGAAGGATGCAGTCTCTCTCTCTCTCTCTCTCTCTCTGTCTCTCTGTCTCTCTCTCTCTGTCTCTCTGTCTCTCTCTCTCTGTCTCTCTGTCTCTCTCTCTCTGTCTCTGTGTGTGTTGGGGGGGGGGGGGGGGATCCCCCCTCTCCCCCCTCCTGAGTCTGACAGATTTGTCCAACATTAGAATTTGTCATTCTAAATCTATCAGCCCCCCCCCCCCCCCCCGGTGAGGGGAAGTAATGGTGTTGTTCAGGTGGACGGTTCGGATCCCCACAACACTCTCTCTGCTGCTTTTAGATGGGCCTCTTATTACACTCCTGGGGAGCGCCGCGCGATTACAACAAACTGCTTTCACCCCCCCGCCATCCCTCCCTTGCTCATTCTCTCTCTCTCTCTCTCTCTCTCTCCCTTTTGCTTTCGCTCTCGTTTACGCTCTCTCTCTCTCTTATTCTCTGTTAGTCTCCTGTCCTCTTCCTCTCTCTCCCTCTTTCCTACTCTATCTGTTATCTCTCTCTCCCCTCTCTCCCGTGTTCTCTCTGTTTATCTCTCTCTCGCTACCCCTCACACTCTCTCCGTTTCCCACCCTCCCTCCACGTCGCTCTGCCTCTCTCGCCCTATCTCCTCCGCTCCGCCTCGCTCTCTATCTCCTTTTCATCTCTCTCTCTCTCTCGCTCTCTCTCTCTCCTCCCCTCTCTGTTTCCAGGTTATCCCCTTCCATCCCGAGTCGCCATTCAATGCGTTCCATCTTTCTTTATTTATGTATTTATTCCTCCATTTATTTATCTGTTTATGTATTTTATCTCCGTGGGTATTATCTGCCTCTCCCCCGCCTCCCCCTGCCGTTACGCTCCACATATTTCCGTGCGAGCCCAGCCACCGTTTGACCCAAACATGATTAACCAAGGGTAAATACACCACGCACTTATCTCTCCTGTGGCAGGGCAGCCTTCTCTACACCACCGGCCACTTAAGGATGGGGAGAGAGAGAGAGAGAGAGAGAGAGATAGAGACGGGGAGCGGGAGAGGAGGGGAGGGCAGAGGAGCAAGGAGAGAGAGGAGAAAGAGAAGAGAGGAGGGGAGAGAGAGAGAGAAGAGGGAGAGAGACGGGGAGGGAGCGGGAGGAGGGGAGGGCAGAGGATCAAGGAGAGAGAGGAGAAAGAGAAGAGAGGAGAGGAGGGGAGAGAGAGAGAAGAGGGAGAGAGAGGTGAGGAGAGAGGAGAGAGAGGGGAAAGGAAAGAGGAGAGGAGAAGAGGGAAGTGGGGTGGGGGGGGGGGGCGATGGATGGGTTGTGAGCAGCGACAACAAAGGAGTCACTTACTCTGAGAATAAACAGCCTAATTGCGCCGCAACGCTCGGCTCGGTATTGATATGTTAGGGGACGGAAAAACACAGATAACTGGATGAACCGCCCGAACAGATGAACGGCCAATAAGTCAATATCGGGGAAATATCAGCCCCAGCCTGGGGTGTCGCGTTCCGCCCGCATTGTGATTAATAGCCGTACGCGTGCAAAAAAACAACAAAAAAAACCCCCACTGCAGATAGTAATGAACTGAACTTTGGTAGCACAACCCAGTCATGATGGTATTATGATTAATTGATGTTGTGTCCACCGGTTTTTGTTTGTCTTTTTAATGAATCTCTGCTTTGGTTATATTAATCCGTATGCGGGGGTTGCTACAGGCGCGGCGACCCACAAGCCCGACGCGGTGGAGCCGGAGAAGCAGACGGATCACACGGTGAAGATCGCCGGGGTCATCGCCGGCATCCTGCTCTTCGTCATCATCTTCCTCGGGGTGGTGCTCCTTATGAAGAAAAGGTACGACACCGCAGAATAAGAGGTCATGGTAGTAGTCGTCCTCGATGTTGTTGTTGTTGTTGTTGTTGTTGTTGATTTATTTATTTGTGATCTATATCCGCCCCCCCCCCCCCACCCCCCGTCTGTGAACAACAGTCTTATCAGTGTCGCAGTAAATCATTAATTTGATCATGTTGCTGCGCTCTATTAGTGATGTCTACAGCCGTGAGATGCAGTGTGCCATGAAAGATTCAAACAAAACGCCTCAGACTCCGCAGCGATCCAACTAGGAGGTAGAAGTAGCAAACTTTGAGTCCATAGGGGGGCTCTGGGGGTAGAGGTGTACCAGATAAGGAAGTGGGATGGAAAGCCTCAGCGGCAAGGATGGGGATGTCCGCGTAGCCCGGAGGCTGCCTTCGCATTAACCCTCGACCCCCCCCCCCATCCCTCCCCCCAGCGGTGACCAGAGGTCCTCAGTGCATCCCTCCGGCAATCAGGGAGGGGGGGAGGGGGGGGGGGGCTAAACCTCAGCAAATATCAACACCGTCTTCAAGCCCTACAAAGTCTTTGTGCACCAGGCTTGAAATAACACAATGTGGGCCTGGGCAGCGTTAGGCTGGAGATTATCTCGCTGGTCACGGACTTAGCCTCAGCCGGTGCTATCTGGATGGGGGTGGGGGGGGGAGAGAGAGGAGAGAGAGAGGAGAGAGAGAGAGGGAGGGGGGGGGAGAGAGAGGAGAGAGAGAGGAGAGAGAGAGAGTGCGGGGAGATGGAGAAAATACCTTCACGACAGGTCCGCAGCCAAACTTTTTACGAGTTGTACCCGTTCCCCGGCGCGGACGCCGAGGCGCGGCTGGCTCGTAGCGCGGCGTTAAGGTCAGCCGCTAGCCGCGAGGGGTGGGGACGGGAGACGGGAGGTGGAGAGTGGGAAGGCGTAGCCGCGGGGTAATGTCGCGGCTACACTCTGTCTCTATTTTTCCGACAGTTAATGTAATAGTTTCCATTCTCCGCGGCCGTCTCTCTCCTCGTCGCACACCAACCGTAGGCGTGCGAGCGGCGCAATCAACGCACAGGGACACAGTGTATATAAAGTAATACAATTGTTTTCAATTTGCCTTAATCAAAAGAGAGAGGGAGATGATGTCGCCGGATGTATTTAGGGTAATTCACCGTCACCGGCCGGGGGGGGAATAGGAAATGTGTTTATGCATTCAAACCACTCATTTTGTGTCAACCTTTGGGGTCAGCTATGCAAAACGTGATATGTGTGTGAAGTAGTGTGTTCGTACGCGCTGGGTTAAACGCCAGACTGATTGCAGGGGACGGCTCCCCTGTGTATTCCGAGCACACACCCATAGGGTTCAGTAGCAGGTGGGCCCCAAACAGAGTGCGCTAGGCCCCGACCTTTCCTCGTCCCCCTTGGCCTCCCTGGGCACGAGGCGTCCCCACCGTCCCCGCCCACCGTCCCTGGCCACCGTCCCCGGCCCCCTAGTGTCGTCCGCCGTAGCCCTCACGATCACTGAGTGTAAATCACCACGTATGCCACCATCTGATCTGATTTTGTTCATTTCGACTCGTTTTTTCCAAAACATTAATATATTTTTTACTTTTTTCTTTCCTTTCCATTCCATCCCCCCCTCCAACGCCACCTCCCCTCCGACTCCCCCGACCCCTCCACCTACCTCCACCCCACACGGGCAGAAGAACCTATCAGTCCTACACTTACTACCTGTAAGTAACCGCTCTGTGTGATGTCAGTGCCATGCTTTACTCACCCACACACCAATTGCCTTTCTATAGTTTGGCTTTTTTTTTCGTTTTTTTTTACATCTCTCTCTTTTCTTTTTGTTATTTTTTTTGTTCATACCATTGCTCTTCTTGCCCGGCCGCTAGTGCAGAGCTGTTCTTTGTAAAGGGGCCGCGGGGGAGAGACGGAGCCAGTTGGCTCTCGCGCCGCGGGCTCCGCTCGGCCGTTCCACCTGGCCCGGTCTGTGAGGGACAACCCCAGGCATGCGTTGGACCGCTGCGCGGATTCCGTCTCTACGGATCTGGACGCCAATGGCGGCCGACGCAGAGCCGCGCTCTTTGTATTTTGTATTTTGCTCAGTGTACAACTGAACGATAGCTCGGCGGCCGAGAGAGAATAAAAAGCATTTTTTCTTTTAAAGGAAAGAGGATCAATATTGCAGCCTGTACAATGGTGCTGATGTTCAATTTTTCATATCGCGTCTGATGACTTCACCACTGTCGAACTTGACAGAGATCGATTTTTCTTCTCCCGAACTGCCGTGCCAGCGATGCCTTGGCGCTCCCGTAGAAGTCAATGAGTGAGCGGACGAGCATCGCAAATGCCCCAACTGAAACAGAAACCGCCAATCAATCTAAACCCTCAATCAAACAAATACCAATAATCAATCACATACCTTAGATCAAAGGAATACTCATAATCAATCACATACCTTCAATCGAACAAATACCCTCAACTACACATATACTTTCCACCACACATACCGTCCTAATCCTCTTCCTAATATAAGCACCGTTCATAAGATAAACTCCCGCCATAACCATCCCTCTTTGAACGCATGTGGTTTTCCATGATGGCACCCATTCATCCATCCAGCCCTCAGAGCTCTGTCGCTCCGTCTTCAACCCGTGTCTTCCCCTCATGCACGTTGCATCTTGCCGCACGTTAAACGCCCATAAATGTCACCCCGTGCACCGGGGGATGACGGAGTCGTGCCCTTCGAACACGCGCCGTTTTCTGTTTCTTTCGTTGTTTGCGTAAATAGCTGCATGTCATTTGCCACCGAGCTCGCCGCCGCTCTGTTCGGATTCATGTGTAAATAAAACAATAGCGGGAGCATTCTCGCTCGCCCAATTCCGCTGACTGCGGTGAAAGGAGCTTATTCTTACGGCGGCGATGCCTTCTTCCCCCCCCCCGCCCGTGGCTTGTGTTCTCTCCTCCCGGCAACGGTTGTTTGTGACGGATGACGGCTAATCTGTTGTGAGACGTCTGCGATCAAGGGGAGGGGTGAGGCGGGGTGGCTGCTGGTGGGGGTACACAATGCAGCTCTGGCTTCAAAGGGGAACGTTTCGGGGATACACCTGGAGAAGACGAGTCGGAGGCTTGAACACGCCGAATGTCACTCATCATCGTGGAGCTCAGCCTTCCCGAAATACAAGGCCCTAATGAGTGCAGAGTGTGTGTGTGGGTGTGTGTGTGGATGTGTGTGCGTGTGTGTGTGTGTGTGGGGGGGGGGGAGGCATATGTGAGTGTAGAGCTGTGTGTGTGTGTGTGTATGTGTGGGTGGGGGTTGGTGTGTGTGTGTGTGTGGGGGGCATATGTGTGTGTGTAGAGCTGTGTGTGTGTGTGTGTGTGTGGTTGTGTATGGGCAGGTCTCGGTCAGAAGCGGGTTATATGGTACCGAGGACTGTTGCGTTGTTGCATAGCTCCTCGTAGGAGGTGGGCTCAATGTCTTGTATTTTTAGCGGTGAACCAAGTCTTAAAGATCTTTTCTGACTGCTCCTCTTCTGTCTCGCCTTTGTTTCATTTATCATAGCAATTCCACCAGTATTTTACCGGTAGATGGTAGATGAAACCAACTGCTATGCCAGAAATGTTGGTCTCTTGTTGCTCTTGTCATTTCAATGCTGCCTCGGCTGTCACTATGCATTGATCTACAACTTGATGCGTCCCCGGTTGACAATGACATTGTTTGGATCCGTGTTCGGATTTTCGGTACAATACTATGTATAACAATATGAATGATGCTGGCTGTGCTCGAGTCTTTGCAGGTTCTGTGGTGTTAAAAATGACTGGTAAACCATTTTCAATAAGGGTACATTAATCAAACATTATTTAATTAACAGTTACCTAATGGTCTAGTTATCATTTACCTATGATGTAATGTAATGGGATGAAAACACTAACCCTAAACCCTCTGTTGATGCTACTATGGTTAATCCTCATTGCATAGTGTTACCAGCATACTTCAGTCGTGGTACACCAATAGGGTACACAAAAGCCTTAGGAATGTCAGTCAGAAACCACACATTTTGAATATCTAGAGTAATGGAGGGTGCCGGTGTTTCTGCTCCATGTGTATTTTGTTCAGTTGTTTGTCGCTCAAAGACTATTCAGAGTATCGCGCTTAACGAGAGCTTAGTGGGATCTTTGAGTATAGTCTGTGGTTTTGATCCTCGTTGCTTGTATGTTAATATCCCCAGACGCTGATTGCGTTACCCATCGAAACCATTTGGCCCTTGATTTCTCATCAGTGCCAATATTAGAATTTCAGCATATGGGCAATTATACAAATTAGAAGCCAGGGATAATACTAAAAATACCTTTTCTATTCAGTGGAAAAAAAACCTGATCATTTGGCTGTAGTATCATTCCCACTGACAGAAACAGGCTTCCTGGTTTCCAAAAGCACACTTTAAGATGGTAGATTTCGGGTCAGGTCTGACTCCAACCACCAAAGTGTGAATATTTTGTTTGGATATCATCACGTTTTCCCTTTCCTTTTGTATCCAGAGCAAAACGAAATGTCCTCTCTAAACATTATGCGAAAAAATACGCAAACATGTATATGTTTTTAATAAATTATGCATGGGGAACCCTTAAAACCCACCGTCTCTCCCGAGGGGCCACGCAGTGGCGTTCATCTGCACTTTTACCGCAGCCTTGATGACAGCCTCGGGAGCGCAACACCTCCATGATTGATGGACACCATTAATGCTCTGATGCATTCATCAAACAAGTCTTTTCAAGGCAGGGGAGCATCAGGCAGTGCACCAAAATATGCACTTTACGTATTTTGCCAGAGGACTCTTACCACAGCACACACACACGCACACACACACACGTACACGCACACACACACATACACACACACACGTACACATACACACACACGTTCCGCTGTTGCACGTCATACAAGTGTCGCTCAGCATGCTCATTAGAGATGCACTTGCATGTTCGATCCAATGCATCGGCCTCCCGTTTCTTTAATCAGGTGGCCGCGTCCACTGCCTCTGGGGACTCGGGGGGGGGGGGGGGGGGGGCGGGGGGGATCAAGAGGGCAGAGGTAGTGGACGGTGTGCGATTGTGTCTCTACCAGACGCATCAGATCACATGCCTCATTACCGCGGAGCGGTCCCAATATCGCGCCGGGTGTCCATATATTCTTCAACCATCTGACCAATCACGCCTGCACGCGGCCGCAGTTAGCTCGTTAGCTGTTTTATTATTCATGCGATGCAGTGGTAACATCGTGTGGTTTTTTTTTAGAGATGGTTGCCCCTGGCGTGTTGCGTACCCCGCGGCCGTCCCGGATATTCTTCATATATGTGTGTACATCTCTACATCTCTCCCGGGAGTTATCGGCGAAGCTGATTGGATTGAGTAAAGGCTCTCGGGTTGTCGATAACAAGTACAGCGGTCAAGCCCCTGTCGCTAATCTCGGATGCTGTGCTGGGTCAGTCACGGCAGACCAATGTAGAGTTGCACATGCGGTTCACGTGCGCTGTTTGGGAGTGTGCTCTCACACGATTTGTCCCTTCAACGCTAAACTTTTACTCCCTGTTTCGTTGGAAGGTTGCGAAATCTGGACTCAGATTTCGCACAAGATGAGCATCAGCAACATCTCATCTGAAGTTCGTTTTATTTACATCATTACTCCATGTGCTCTTAATCTAAACAGAAGTTTTCGTTGTATCATTCACGTCCCAATCCCCAACCTTTACAATCCCTGCTACTACACATAAAGGCTGGTATCAGTACTTTTACTAGTTGAACATCACCATTGTTTTTGCCCGGGCCTGATCCAAGCCTACACACTACACACCGTCACATCCCCTAATAGCCTCTGTTCAGCATGTGTCGTTGCGTGAGGCCCACTGAACTTGCCTTGTATAACACAATGTGCTCCGGGCAAACACCTTCATTGAACCTTGCGAGGCAGCAGTAAGGATCCCATTAATTGGAACAAGCCATGCACATTTGTTGCACCCACACGTGCCGCATGCTAATAAGGTGCAGGCTGTCGAGGCGAGAGGAAGGAACACAAACCCTTCACTGGGACACTTTGGCTGTCGTACCGATGCCACCGATTCAAGCTGCTGTAGCAAGGCAAGGCAAGGCAACTTTATTTTTATAGCACTTTTCGTACACAAGGCAGACTCAAAGTGCTCCACATATAAACCTTGTCATACAATAAAATAAATAACATAAGTAAAAGAAAACCTGCAAAAAACGAGTAAAATCGATAGAAAATAAAGGGAGAGTTAAAAAAAGCATTTTAGAAAGTGCAATGTATTTAAGATCAGATCAACAGTCTCTCTGGTAGCCTCCAACCCGGATTCTAGGACTCTAACCTAGAATGTTGGGTAACCCAGACAGAACTCGGGCTCAAACCCTTCAAAGTTCATGTCTCTGGTACCCACGTCGGGACTCCAACCTGGCCCTCAAGGAACTTGGTCCTTTATCTGGGACTCCAACCCCTAGTAGGTGAAACTCGAGAGTTGTACAAGAGTGATAAAAAGTAGAACAGGGCAAGATTTTGAAACTAAACAACCCCAAAACAGCCACCGCTCCGCCATTCAGAAGTGTTGCATTCCCGAACCTGTGATTGACAGGCAAGAGGGATTCCACGAACCAATCAGGGAAGAGATGGCACGATTGATCAGACATGAGCCGGGGGTGGTCGTCAATCTATATAGACCTCTGAAGAATAAGTCCCGCCTCCGAGGCTCTTGGTTCCATGTTTTAATGTCTATGGAAAATAACATGGGGGTTTTGAATGATCGTACGTGACAAACTCTGGTAGGTGGCGAATAAGTAAAAGCTGCTCAGGTTTTGAACTACACACTTTTTCCATCTAGATTCCATTTGGGTTTTGGATTGTCGGGGCTGTTAAAGTAGTTAACTATTATTAATGCTAACTAGGAGCTGGTTATGATCTGCGCAGACTTTATACGTCATACTAGGAGGCGGGAGTTTTCTCGCAACCATTCACAACCTAACGTCATTGTCATTTCACGCGAACGGACGAGCAGTGTTGGTGCCACCCCCTCCGTAGGCAGGCTCTGGTGCCATTTCAGTCAAGACAAACTATGAAACATTGCTGTTATGCAACCTTGACTGGGAGAGTCGTGACGTCCTAAGTCGTCGCAGATCCGTGTTAGCATAATGCTTCTTCATAATAGTTAACTACTTTAACGGCCCCGACAATCCAAAACCCAAGTGGAATCTAGATGGAAAAAGTGTGTAGTTCAAAACCTGAGTAGCTTTTACTTATTCGCCACCTACAGAGTTTGTCACGTACGATCATTCAAAACCCCCATGTTATTTTCCATAGACATTTAAACATGGACCCGAGAGCCTCGGAGGCGGGACTTATTCTTCAGAGGTCTATTCCCCAATATAGAGGCAGATGCAGTCTACTAGAAACAGATGGATCTAACAGAGCATTTCACTCACTAATAGCTGACGGATGGCTTTGGCATTCCAAACAAATTACCCTCAATTGATCAGCGCGGTAAGGGTACCCACAACACCTTTAATAAAGTATAAAGTATAGGATAGACAAGTTTGCTTTAGTCACAATATGATTGTTTTGGAATGATGTGCATTCATTCAGCAGTGTTTTTAGATAGCGGTTGTAAGGGATGGGGAATGAATGTTGGGTGACTTGTGGAGGCTTCAGTCTGTAGAGAAGTGGATGAAATAGACGTTTGTCATCACGAGAACAATTCCATAATCCATCGAAGAGGCATAAAACCGAGATATCTCAACGCAGTGCGACTTGTTCACCTGATTGTTTGCAAAGAAAATCCTGGAATCGATGTCAGCTTTCCTGTCAGCCACCAGATATTAAAAAGGCATTCACGATACTGATATCTCAGCAAGTTTGCTTAAACTAATGGGAATCTCCCATATTTGAAATAACTCAAACTTGTTGAACTTCCCACATGACATAATTAATTAACCAAATATCAGGCCGTTATTTTCATGGGAAAAAGCAGCTATGTTCAATCCAACACTTCCCGTATCAAAGACTGTACTTGATGGTTAAATGTGGCCCTTCTTCCATCACTAAAGAACAATATTAAATTATGCCCCTATTCTGCGTTTTGTGAATCTACTCACACGTGTTTTTGTAGCTGTCATGTTAGGTGGCCATTTTAATTCAATATCAACACAGATGGCTCTTGTAGGCAGGAGTGACTCCCACTATAACCAATCAGGAAAGATCACATCTCGGCTGTGCTTCACTATAACCTGTCTGGAAAATGTCCGGAAGGAGCTCACAAATTGTACTCTGTACTCTTCTCTACTACTATATATCAAACTTGTATCCCCAACATGATTATATATACAGTGTGTGTGTTGTTAAACCACATACAGGTTTTACTAACCAATAAATATCCACTTCCCGTCATGTAGCCACTATGAACCGCACATTATATTGGTGACGGTTGGATTTGAAAACACTTGAATAGTGGTTTAGAGTGTAAAGATAGTATAGAGTAAAGAGTATTTATTCATTTATTTCCTCAGACGTGAACCTCTTTCACGTGGGCATTGTCGGTCTATCAAATAGAGACGGCTCTCGTAGCTTCCCTGCTCAATGCCATCTATTCTTTGAGGAGGGGCATAGAAATGACTAGGCTCTCAAGGCTCTTCATTATGTTACCCTACACACACGCGCACACAATCACACAAACACACACACTAAAAAATATATTAGCAGAATCAACAATTTAGCAGATATATTAGCAGCATCAGTGACAATACATCTCCTTGACTGCGCACGCCCAAACTCACTCACACAGACGCACCGAAATCGTTCCTTTTTGAATTTCTGAAAAGATATGTTCAAGGAAGTGAATGGATAATTGCAAATAATGAACAGATTGGTCGATGGATGTCTGATCTTTGTGTCGACGGATCAATAACCAATGGACATTTGGGACAGAGTGAATAAGCGAACTTGGCGACGAGAGAACAGAAGATTGTCGGAACCGTGTCACAAAATTCGAAGATCTGAATCCCCCCCCTCCCCGCACGGATTATGTTTTGTTTTCAAAGGAGCGTCTGCCACTGACTCCTGGCTGGATGTCAGTCAGGCGTCTGGCGGTTAGCAAACACGCAAACACGGCGTCGGGCGCATTAAAGTCGTCTAATGAAGCCTCCTTTTGTCTCCGCGTCGTATGGTGCCCTGTGTACACTGATCTCTTGCACGGGAACGAGGCCCGCCACGCTGAGCACGAGGTTTCCGAAGCGCCTTCGCTTTTCAGAAGCTGTCGCCGCGGTGACGACGCCTCCCGCCACACAAAGACGCCCGCGCGTCTTTGTGTTTGTTGTTTGTCGGCGTGTTCGGCGGGAGGTGTCGTACACACACACACACACACACACACACACACACACACACACACACACACACACACACACACACACACACACACACCACAATCTCGGAGACATTCCCCGCCACCCCCTCTTCATGTTCTCGCTCAACTATCGCAGTTAGGAGGTCTGTTGTGTTCGCTCAGATCGGAGCTAGGCTGGGGCGGAACAGGAGGCATGCTCTCTAATGAGACCCGCCTGATATAGTTACCTGAAGCCTCATCTCCATCTTTTTCACTTCTACAATCATAGCTTTCGTCTGTTGCCCTCTCTCTCTTTCTAGTCCCAGGCGCACTCCCAGCGTGACATACCAGGCGGCGCCGTTTAGAGCAACTTTCCGTCGGGTTTTCCCTTTTTTTTTGTCTCTCTGTTTTGACGCGGAGCGACCTGGACAGCAAATTGGAACGCGCGGACGTTGGCTGCTGTTCCCCCCGTGCGCCGTCGCGGCTATGCTAACTCCTGGGGCACATGATGAATGGCCTGCAGGCGTCAACACGCAAAACAACTCTACTGTACACATGCTTGTTCTGTGTGGCTCGCCGCATCAGACGCTGTAATACAGCCATCTATCACGCCAGCGCTGTTCTTCCCCCCCCCCCCCCCCCTCCTCTCCTCGTACAAACAAACGAGGGGTAAAATGGCACGCCAATTAATCTTCATCGTCACGCCCACGCAGCCCGGCCTCACGCCGCACCGTGGCCGTCCCGCTGCTCCTGTATGTGTTTGCCGCGCGCTGGCGCCGGTGCCTGCATGGTCCAAGTCCAATGGAAAAGGAAACATCACAACGGATCAGGAACACAACTAGCAGAAGGGCACGGTTTTAAAACGTCGAGCGGATTCGAAACCGAAACACACAAGAGATGCGCATAAACATAGTCGAATAAAAACTAGTTTGGGCTGAAGTATAAAAATAAGCGGTTTCTTCTTAATCTTCCTCCTCGTGCCATCCCTTGCTCGAGGCCTCTCGTCTTCCTCTCCTCCTTCCTCCCTCCTCTCGATTATACTATAAACGATGCTTTGGGGGGGGGGGGGGTTGGAAAGAGAGCGCGAGAGAGAGAGATAGACATGATTGCCATTTTGTTTCGGCGCTAATTGCATATTAAAGACGAGGTAGCGGCTCCCACAGAATGGGGGGGGGGGGGGGGGGGGGAGACGTCACCACTTTGTCATTCAGCCGTCGCGAGAAAGCGATTCCCCGCTATTAGCCCCACGCCGCGGCCTTCAGAGACAAGACGACTGCAGTTGTTTGAAGGCCCGCGGGGCACCGGCCGCCATATGGCACGAGGCACCCGCGGAATTGAATAAACGGAGGATGTTTTGCGAAAACAACACGACGGGGGAGCCGCAGCCATTAAGGCCCGCGGCCGACGCTCCCGAGAAGAGCAGGAACAACAAAAACCCGCCACAGCGTCGGCGGGGCTAAAGTGATCCAGCGCGGCTGTGCCCTGCCCACTGCGAAGTCCCTCCCCCGCAGATTGGCTTTTGTTTTTTCTTCTTTTGTTTTTTGGTTCTCGGTTAAGGATTCATCCCTGATCATGGCCTGGAAGCACCCAGGATTACTTTGCTTGTTTGAGTTTCTACAAGGATCGGGTCAGGACACGTCAATAGAAGACGGAAATCAGTGCAAAGTGGTGTTCTCGTGTGTGTCTGTGCGTGTGCGTGCGTGTGTGTGTGTGTGTGTGTGATGGTCCTGGTTAGTGGGTATTTCCGTGCCCAACACAAAGTGTGCTGACGTGCATTTGTGCGCGTATTCCCTCCACAAACTTTTCCGTTGCGTTACTCTAACAAGGGCACATGTTTCACGGCTGCAGTACATTAAATTGAAGTAGGTCAATAAAAGCAGGTTGACTGTTTTAGTTCACTGGTGAATCTCCCCATCCCATAGCCCGCTCAGAACAGTGCGGCTAATTTTAAATCATCAATACCGCTGATGTATTTGGGTTAGGGTGTCACACCTTTCCCAGCGCCTCTGGGAAACACAGCCCCGGCCCAAGAGTATGGTATTTAATTCTAATCAAACAATGTGACCAGAAGAGCCATGGGGCCCCCCGTAATACACTGTGGGCTATTTACGGGGCGCTAATCGCCTTTATCCGTCATCTTCTTCCCTCCGTGTGCAATTCTTATGCAAAGATTATATAACAACTTATGGATCGTTCTTTAGAAACATAGGTGGCCTGTATTTGTCAGCAAGTTCTTCTTAATGGCCTTTATAGCTCTCATCATCCTTTTAAGATACTATTTATCTGCAGTGCATATCACAGACATTATAGTTACTTATTTTGTTGTATTTTCCCTTAAACGACAATATCTTTCCATTGCATCCTATACCCTAGTGCCAGTACAGGAGAGCAGGGAATAATCATGTCTCTCTCTCTCTCTCTCTCTCTCTCTCTCTCTCCTCTCTCTCTCTCTCTCTCTCTCTCTCTCTCTCTCTCTCTCTCTCTCTCTCTCTCTCTCTCTCACCTTCTCTCTCCCTCCCTCCCTCCCTTGTGCGTCCACTGGGGCTCGAACCCGTGCAGGAAGCTGGCCAAGAAGCGCAAGGAGACGATGAACAGCACGCGCCAGGAGATGACGGTGATGGTCAACTCCATGGACAAGAGCTACACGGAGCAGGGAACCACTGTGACGAGGCACTGTCCTTCATGGACACACACAACAACCACACGCTCACCGCCCGCAGCGAGTGTGCGCTCACACTCAACGCAACGCAGCGAATGCAGCCTGACGCTCAACGGACGAGGTACGGGCTGGGGATGCCTCCAACCCCCCCCCCCCCCCCCCCCCCCCGTAAAAGTTGAAAAAAAATTTGTAAAGTTAGAGTGCTTTTTTTCATCACCACATCAGGGTTTCACAGATCCCGTTTAGAAGAGAATGTGTTACAGAGAGGCTTTCAACACTGGTCATTTATATCCCTTTGTTTTGATGTGTGTCTGTTTCTTCTTTTCCTACTTTTAAAGCCTGCAGCGTTTCTTTTCTTTCTTTTTTTCAGCGGGGCTCGTGAGATTCGGGTTTAAAAATGCTCTTAACATTTTATACTGCCATTGAATTATAATACTGCCGCTCATTTACATGGGAGTCACATTTGACCCTCTCAGACTAACTCTGTTACTACTTCACATACACTTCAGACTCCAGACAACACGAAAAGATCTGCATTCGTTTGGATGGATAAAGAATCCTCTAATTTCATAATCTCTCTCACCACAATACAAGGGCTTTATTTATATCCTTAAAGTATTTGTATCTGAGCAAATCCAGTTTTTCACGTTAATTTCGTTGCCTGAAAAAGGATAAGAAAACTAATCTGGTCAACAACCTTAATTATTGAATAACCTTAACAAAATAATTACTTTTTCACAGTGTGCCATCTTTGTTACAGATGAGTAAATACATTGTTTTGCATGGGCTGGCAGAAACAGTGTGTGACCCATGATCAATAATCGCTGCTTAATGAAATCCCACCTCGCACCTTGTGAAATCCCAGGTCTCTGCGTCCATTATGGTTACACACCTCCTTTCCAAACCCATTTCCCCTACGGCTTAACGCGGGTCGTACCCCAAAATAACCAGGTTTTCAAGATGAATACAAACATACATACATACATAGGTCACTATGGCGCCGCTAAGCCACTCATTATCTCCATCGCCGCTCTTAAACGAACCGCACAGATGATGGACAGCCCGGCTAAGCCTTCATCCAGGGTCCCGACCTGGTATAATTCCCAAAAGTCACAACCAACAGATTAAATCGCCCAGAAGGCTGGGGGGGAAATGAGCCCCAAAGATGCAGTGACCTTCCTTAACTGTCTGTCACCGCTGATTATTAACCCTGCGTCTCTCGCTGTCACTTTGGGGCACAATCTTCGAGACAAACCGTCTCAACTGTCCTGGAAAAAAAGAATGTACCATCGGTTCACCTTCTGTCCCTGATTTGACCCTCCTAAAGCCCACAACACTCACAGTGTGAAGCAGAACGTCTGCTTTAAAGGCTATAAACGTACAGGACTGCACTCTTAACATGGACATTTGCTCTGTTGGCATTGCACAGCCACCAGCTTGGCTGTAACCTCTTCCGGGGCTTTGGCAGAGAATCAATTGTCCTGTCTTCGGGAACGGTTCAGTGTATCTTCAGTCCTATTTAGCAGGTTTGAACTGTTCCGTTGATGTCTTTTTAACCGTGTTCTTTTCTGTCCACAGCTGGGTCTTCGCCTTCCTCCTTCACGCTGCCGAAATCCAACACTCTCACTACCTCCATTCCCCCCAACACTTACTACCCAGGTAAAACTTTATAACCAACGGAAACAGCTCCATGAAATTGCCTCTGTAATCCTAACCATGAATCCATGAAAATTATGAAGAGTTTGCCCGTGAGATCTACTTTAGTGTAGTACTTTACCCATATTCCAATGCATGAAAACTATTCAATCGATTAATATCATGTCAACCTTTTGCTACATTGACTTGTTTGTCCTTAATGTTACCTGTTACCCAAATGTTTTTT